>NC_139940.1:14234661-14769661 GCF_963454915.1 Gymnoscopelus microlampas
GACACACACACAAAACACACCGACACACACCAGCAGCAGGCATATGGTACCACCACGCTCATGCCTTTGGCTTCTCGCCGGCCAAGCATGATGGTGGTGTGTGCGCGCGCTATGTAAAGACTGCGACCACTGCACCTCCACTGCTGCACGGTGCAAGAGGCAACGGAGCCAGAAGCTTCAGTCACCGCATGCACGCACACACACATACACACATACACACATACATGGCCAGCGTGATGCACTGCATACACACACACACGTCCCTCCCGCTGTCTCCTGCAGGACCCCTTTCCGTCATCTGTCCAACACCATCCCCTCCCCTCTCCTCCCCTGCACACGCACGCTGCTCCCCCCCACCCCCCCACCCCGCGAGGGAGGGATGGGGAGATAAACGAGAGAAGAATATGGACTTACTGAGCCTCCTGGAGCCGATGCATCCCATGGTGTATTCACAAAGGCTCTGGACACATGCGAGGAAGCGTAACCCGAACAGCGCGCATTCTCTCCTGCTCTCCTTCTGCTCTTTGCGCTCGTCCTCTTCCTCTATTCCTCTCCTCTCCGTGGCTTATCTTGCTATAGCTCTCCTGTACTCTCTCCTTTTCCGCTCGCCCTCCCTCTCTTGCTCCGTCGCTCTCTCTCCCTCTTGCGCTTGCTCATTCCATCCCCCCCTCACCTCTCTCTTTATTTCTCTCTCTCTCTCTCTCTCTCTCTCTCTCTCTCTCTCTCTCTCTCTCTCTCTCTCTCTCTCTCTCTCTCTTTTTCTCTCTCTCTCTCTCTACCCACCCTCCCTCTCTCTCTCTCTCTCTCTCTACCCGGTGCAGTGTCAGAGATGCGGTTAGTAAGTCAGTATGCCTGAGGGCTACGGATTAAGACTAAATAAAGAAGTGGCACATTATTATTAGCTCCACTATCATCATTGTTGTCACGTTGTGTTGATATTTCAGAATGCATTCCTGCTCTCTCTCACGTTACATATCAATATCACTATGGTTTCACAATCCATAGTGAAATCCTCCTCATCGCTATAGATGTGTATCCGTGCGGATCAAATTCCCAGAATGAAATTGAATTGCAGACAGATTTGATTGGCTCAATTGTGCTGTTTGCAACACATTATTTGTTTAATTTGACAACCGGTGTAAAATGAAAGATAAGAAAATAAGGACAAATGGCCAGAACCACAATTAGACTGAGTGTGTGTGTGTGTGTGTGTGTGTGTGTGTGTGTGTGTGTGTGTGTGTGTGTGTGTGTGTGTGTGTGTGTGTGTGTGTGTGTGTGTGTGTGTGTGTGTGTGTGTGTGTGTGTGTGTGTGTGTGTGTGTGTGTGTGTGTGTGTGTGTGTGTGGAGAAGGTATCAGGTTGCCATTAGAAGATCAATAACGTGTGTTTGAGAGTGTGTGTGTGTGTGTATGTAGGGGTTTGCCATTGTTGTCATTGTTGCGGATATCACCGCACTGCCGTATTACGGAGTAGAGCTAAGATGGGGGGTTCTCTCTCTCCCTCCCTCTCTCTTTCTCTTCCTCTTTCTCTCTCTCTCTCTCTCTATCCCCCTTTCCCGTACGGCGTACGCGCACAATGCGCTGCAGCGCTTTCCACCCCCGCACCTCTCCTCTCCATCCATCCATCCATCCCTCTCTCTCTCTCTCTCTCTCTGTCTTCCCTCTCCTCTCAGTCTCGCTCATACAATGCACGCAACGTAATGCTGGGGCCGGTGTTTGAGAAGGACGCACAGAAAACACCAACCACAGGTGTAGGAGGGGAGGGGTATTCCTTCATAGTCACGGCACCGGTATTCTGTTCCATGTGTGTGTGTGTCTCTCTCTCTCTCTCTCTCTCTCTCTCTCTCTCTCTCTCTCTCTCATCTCTTTTGACTCCCCCCCTCATTTCATCATCTTTACTGGCATATCCCTAGTCTGTCTGTCTGTCTGTCTGTCTGTCTGTCTGTCTGTCTGTCTGTCTGTCTGTCTGTGTGTCTCTCTCTCTCTCTCTCTCTCTCTCTCTCTCTCTCTCTCTCTCTCTCTCTCTCTCTCTCTCTCTCTCTCTCTTCTCTCTCTCTCTCTCTCTCTCTCTCAATCTCTCTCTCTCTCTCTCTCTCAATCTCTCTCTCTCTGTGTCTCTCTCTGTCACTCAGTATTCTCACCCAGCTCTCCTTCCCGTATCTCCTTTTTTTCTTAATTTTTGCCTCTCTCTCTCTCTCTCTCTCTCTCTCTCTCTCTCCTTACCTTTCCATCTCTCCCCTTCCCCTCCCTCCTGTGACGAACAGTGAGAGGAGTGGCTCTTGTATCTGCATGTCTTTCCCTTCATCCCCTCCCTCTGTCTCTGTCTGTCTGTCTGTCTGTCTGTCTGTCTCTCTCTCCCTCTGTCCATCTCTCTTTCCTGTGACCTGATATGAATTCCTTTACCTCTGAGCATATTACCACTAAACCTATTCACCTCTTGCTTCCTCTCTCTCCTCTAGTGCTAGAACGATATACTGGTCTGTCAGGCTTATTTTAATGTTATAATTATGTTATATGTAAACTTTAATAAAATCACAGTTTCTAATTGTTTAGAAAATGTTCAGTAAACATCATAATTGAGAGTCTAGGGCTCTCCAAAATCAGGATCAGCATCAGATCTAAAAATCTGGCATCGGTCTGGCTCTAATCTCTTCATTGGCTCATGTTTTCTCATTGTCTCTCTTTCTCTCGTTTTACTCTCTCTCTGGCTCTCCCTCTCCCTCACTTTCTTGCTCTCCTCTCTGCACGCTTGTAATCTCACTCTTATTTTCCTCTCCTGTTTGCCCTCTATCTATCTCTCTGCTATTTCTTTCAGCCCTGTCTGGGCTACCCCTCCCCGCCTTCTCCACGCTGATTACATATTTATGTGGGCTGTTTCTATATAAGTGTTTGCCAACCGCGTGACGTAGGCAGAGGACAGAGAGATGCCAGTGGCATGTGAAGTCAACCTGGTGTCCCTATTTTGGGCATAGGCAAAAATTTCAAGAAATGTAATTAATTTATTCAACATTTTCAAAAACAGAGATCTTTGAAAGCTTATGTTGGTACTTTTTTTCTATACCCTCTCGTTTTTATCCTTGGAATGACCTGGAGTAGCCTCTGCGGCTACTAAACTCTTCTCTCTCACTCATTGCCAGATTCTATGAGCATGGCTACTGTACCTTGTGACTCTTATCTTAGCTCCCTAGCCCAGTGGTTCTCAAACCTTTTCATGTCAAGGACCCCCAAAATTATATGTATTTGGCTGCGGACCCCCATCTAAAAAATGTTGTGCCAGGGACCTCCAGACGGAAAGATTTGAGTTAAAAATGTTCGCATAAAAAAAAAGTATATATTGTATACCTGCTATTTTTTAATAGCCAAAGTATGATTTAAGAAGTGGTTGAAATGATTGTGAAGCTATATTAACTATACCTTTGCTGAGAACCAACGCTCTAGCCTAGCAGTCTGTGTTTCTCAGTTCCGTCTCAGTATTCTGCGTATTTTAGTTGCCTGTGTCCAATCTCATGTTCCTTATCCAAGTTCTGCATGGTTCCCGTCTCTGGAACCTGTCCTGTCTGTCTGGCCTATGTGTGATTTTGACCTTCTGCCATTGTCTCTGGACTTTGGCATATTGCCTGCTCCCTTTTTGGATGAGCCTGCCTGTTTTCGACTGCTCTCCTGGTTCTGAGCCCTGCCTGCCTCACCTATCTGCAAGCCTTAATGTCCCTCTTTGCCTTTAACCACTTACAACCTTTAAGGCATGTCATTATAGGCAAAATGTGTCAAAGAACTTCCAAAAATACTGAAAATAGCAGATCTACAAGTTCACAACGCCATGCGAAGAGCTGTGAGCTAGATCGGCTATTTTTATTGTGCGACACCATAGGGATTAAGTGGTTAATAAATTCATTAGAGTATAGAAAGTATGGGTGTAACGATACGTTTTAACAACGATTCACTGTCCTGACACACTGTAACACAAGTTTCATGCATAACAATAAAACAAGAATACGATAAAAAAAAAAAGGCTAGAACAGTAAAATATCGTAATAAAAAATATAATCCTATATTAAAATTGGCTTATGGGAGGACCGGCTGGCAGGCCGGCTGGCCGGCCCCGCGGACCTCTGACGTCAAGCTCAAGTCACTATGACTCAGCCATATACTATAAGGAGTTCCCAATGCAGGTAGGCCCAAATATGGAGTGAGTTGTCTAACCTCAATGTGTCGTCATGGCATCAGGCGCAAACAAATCAGTCAGCTCCATATATGGGCACAAAAGGAGGCATACCCATACTGTATACGGGCATATGACATCAGCGATCTGCATATATGGGCATAAAAGGGACATGGACTGACAGATACAGAGATATCCATATATGGGCATAAAAGGGACACAGGTAGACAGACAGATACAGAGATATCCATATGGGCACAAAAGGGACATAGACAGACGGGTACAACGGGTACTCTGACAAAGCCCCAGACACTATGACTCAGACATATTGTTCGGATCGGCGGTGTGACTGAGCGCAGCCCGAACTCAAGATGTGAGGGCTTCATAGTGGACCAAACCTCTAGTAAAACAAAATAGTCATGCAACTAGGCAGTATCAATACTATACCTACAGTATGTACTAGATGTAATAATTATGGTCTCCACTCCTTTGGGGTATACAGTACAGTACATTTACCCTTACGTGAAAGTTGTCTTCTACATTTATTTACTGATTTTAACTATTGGGGGCAGTGGGCACCATTTATACAGTTCCCGGGGAACATTTAGGGCTAAATGTCTTGCTCAAGGACACTTCGACACAATAGACTGGGGGGGGGGGGGGGGGGGGGGGGGGGGGGGGGGGAACCAGTGACCTTCTGATTCCCAGATGGTCTCTCTACCCATTGAGCCCTGTATACACTATACAGTATATCCAACTATCAACAATCCTACTGTATCTAGTCTACATGTAGTCACATAGATAGATAGATAGACTGAAGCTAGGAAGGTAAGGAAGGTAGATAGACCTGTACATAGAACTGTCCTATGTGTGTACTTTTAACTGTTTATATATGTATTGTGTTTTTGTATGGTTGACTGTATAGTCTGTTGGGTGTCCTTTGTTTTCAAATGGACCACTATGGAAACAAGCTTTGGCTTTTTTGTGATCAATCCATTTTGGCACTTTAAATTGGTGATATTGTGCTTTTAATTGTTGCCAATAAAATATTCTATTCTATAGAGAGAGAAAGAGAGAGAGGGATAATGGTCAGATGGGTTAAAAGGAAAGAAACTACATGTGAGGTGGAGGTGAAAATTAGCATTCGACAGTGGACAGAGCGAAGGCTGAAAGAGAAAATACAATATGAATCGCTACAACGAGCAGGTGATTATGAAAAGAATGAGTGTGTGTGAGAGAAACATACAGTATAGACAAACTGAGATAGAGACATATACAGTAAAATCCACAGTGTCAATTTAACTCATGCTGCGTTCACACTGGCGGCTGCCATTCTTTTTCAATGGAAGCCAGCGACATGAAGATACAAAAGAAAAAAAATGCAAAAGCTACAACAGCTACAAACTACAACGAAGTTGAGCTGGCTTCAACTTCAGATACAAAGATGCAAAGCTACAAATATGCTGTGTAGTTTAAAGCTACACAGCATATTTGTAGCGTTGTATCTTTGTGTCTTTTATAGTTTTATACTGTATCTGCCAGTGTGAACGCAGCATCAGAGTGCAGAAATGTATACTTTTTAATACGTTGTGAATTAACCCCTTAAACCCTTTTCACTTCATTGACCAACAGGGGTCTAGGCCCCTCCTTTTATCCCTGTACACTAAGCAGAGGACTACATTTAGCCAAAAATAGACGATCTATAAGCTATTGTTGATCGGCTATTTTTGGCTAAATGTATGTCCCAGAATACAGGCACCAGAATAGGCACGCTTACTTACTGTGTAGAATGGGTTAGAGAGCTGAATCTGGATACGTGCAATGAGTTGGGAGACATAACAATTGAGGCATAATCCAGCCAATGGAGTGTTGCGTGGTTATATATAGCCTTCTGGCCCAGCGTTCACTCTCTGCTGGGACTCAGGATGGAGGATAGAGTGCTGCAGGGGGCCAGCGTCGCTCTAGGATGCTGGCTTTAAGCTCCTTGTCCCAAAACCAAATACCTCTCCTCTCTGCCCCTCTGGCACTGAAAGCAGACAGTATTCCTTTTGAGTATATCATTTGTCATAATTTCCCAACATATTTATTTTTGGTCAAATAAGTGTTAATTAGCTTTATGTTTCTATAGGTCTAGTGCTTGTTCAGTAACAGGGTCTCTCCAGCTCTTTAGTAAACAGAACATTTTACAGTTGGGATACCAATTTGATAGATTCAGCAGAAAGAACTCATTCAGTATACCGGAGTAACAAGAAAATTAGCAGACAAATTTAACCTGATGAATCTATTTTTTATGGAGTTTATTGTCAGCTGGTTATTTCAGCCGGTAGGCTATCTAGTATCTAGTTATTTCAGCCTGCACTCCAGGGAAAATCAGATGAGCATGGATGTTGTTGTCACTGTAACACCCTGCACACATGAATTGAATACACAGGACCACAATGGAAACAAGCCCCTAGGGCTTTTTGAGTTATCCTTTTTAACAATCATTGTAAACCGTACCTCTGTACAAATTGCAAACTGTATTGAATCAAAGCAAAGTATTCAATCAATCAAAACACATCTAAATAGCCGGTCTAGAAGCTAACAAAATGTTTTTGAAATTGTTCACCTAGAATGATAGGGATGCCGGCCGGGTTTAAAGTGGTTAGTCAATGGCTGAGAACGAAAGCATTATTAAAGAAAACGTCTTCCTTTGAAATCAGAGCAGCACAATATTGACAAAAAGAATCATGATTCATATCATGATTCATCAAAACACACTAAACTGGGATCACAGCAGGAATGTAATAAAAGCATAGCAATTTGTAAGTGATTATGCTTTCAGTGCTTGAAATACAAAAACAAAACACTTTCCTCCCTGTTAGAAATTGTTGCCACTTGCAATTTGGAAATGGCAGAGAGAGCGATGCATTTTCACACAGCAAATTATTATAATTTGTTTTTAAGTGCTGGTTTGCGAGTTGTTTGTTCCCTTGCGAAGTTGTGGAGCTGGACGGATGAAGTTATCATCAAAAAGTGTTAAATCGACCACAGTGGCAGTGATCATACTCTCATAGGGAGTTTTACTTTAACTAAACTTGATTCTAAAACAACTGACAAAATAAGTAGTAAGGGAAGAAAAAAAGACAAGAAAGAAAGAAAGGTTGTGAGCTTGTCAATCAGCTATTGTCAGCGAAGGCTTTCCCCACACAGACAACTGAAAAGAAACTAGCATAGAGCCCTGATGGACTCTGCTAAACCATATGGGGTTTAAGTGGTTAAACCATTTGAAACTCTTATTGCATTAAATTAAACTAATGCACAGGGGGTGCAAACCCTGGCCACACCCACGTCTCATGTCTCATGTCTCTTGACTGTGACCTTGACATTTGACCTTTCCAACCCAAAATGCAATCATCTCAGCATTTGAATTGAATAATGTGTTAGTTAACAAATTGAGTAACGCACCATCCACACCAAGCATTATAACTATAGGATCTTGTTTAAAAAATCATTCTAGTTCTAATCATTCTAATGGAGTCATCACCACAACTATAATGACAACAGTGGTGAACGTTATATAGTTATACTGCTTGGTGTGGCCCTTAAGAATATTCCATCTATGGCATATTCATATCCATTTTCTTTATAACGACCAAAGGTCCCAAATGGTGTCAGCTGAGGAAGGAATATATTGTGCCGATTACTTGGATTAAGCCCTGGGATAGTCTAATAGTGTTGGAGAGAGCGGCTGACTTTGTATAATAGGTGGAGCATGAAAATAAAAAAACTATATAGTTGTAAAATTATATTGAAATGAGAAAGAGGGATATTATTTTGTGTAATTTGCTCAAAAGACAACAATACCATCAGTATGCAGTTCTGAGCAGGGTTTGGGGGTTCCCATGGCTCTGCGTATAAAATCCCCCAATGGCTGGCAGGGATATGTTGTATCCCTGTTTCTGGTCAGACTGATATAAATACACTAGGCCGATGCCCACTGGGAATGATGCCATAGGGTATGCATGCCCCTCTTGTTATGCAATACCCATTGTAGGCTACCCGTTGACAGTGTACCCGTTTTACCCGTTGTCAGAGTACTGAGCTGAACCCATTATCATACTTGGAGGCCAGTCTATGATGTCAGTATGACATTATATTGATGACATCAGGTATTTCCATATGGGCACAAAAGGGACACAGACAGGCAGATACAGAAGTCTCCATATATGGGCATAAAAGGGACTGACACACAGACACACAGAAAGACAGTTAGGTTTTCGGTTTTGGACAACCGGCAGTCTGATTGACTTCCCACTCGGCCCAACACACCCTCGGGTCCTCAGCGATGGCAAGTTTGAAGTAAAGCGATCTGACAATCCTCGACATATACAGGGAACAGTCAGACACACATACAGACAGATTCCATGCATTTATAGATAGATTGATGCAACTTTGATAATTTCACAATTTATTATCACGCAATTCTTTTATGCAAAAATAGCAAGATTGTCTATTTTCACTATTTGTCGTACAAATAAGTATGTGGCTAAGAAAATACCGCTCCCCCCTCACCTTTACAAAAAAAGTTCAGGTATTAAAACTCACTAACTCACTAAAGGTGTGTTCGGGTTAGGAAAGCAACCAAAATAAACCAAATAATGCTTCGCAATATTGTATTGGAAGAATATCTGAACAGGTAGGAGGTTCAGATTGTTTTCTTTTACAAAACAGAGCAGAGCATACAGTATAATGAGGCAGTACCACACGGCAGAATCTCTAATAACAACCACTGCTGTATAATCAAGTAAGATTGACACACACACACACACACACACACACACACACACACACACACACACACACACACACACACACACACACACACAAACCCCATCGACAACCACAACTCTCACCATATGAAACCTCGGTAACATCTAATTGGGGACACCAATTTTGTCCCCTATTACACATGCTGACCTCAATCAACTGTATGTTGGACACTTGTCCCCAAATGTGACCGACAGTATGACACACCCACCCACCCACCCACCCACACACACACACACACACACACACACACACACACACACACACACACACACACACACACACACACACACACACACACACACACACACACACACACACACACACACACACACACACACACACACACACACACACACACACACACAGACCTACAGACATACACATTCACGCATGAGCTGTGACAGTGAGGTGATGTATGACGCGATGGCTCATTGTGTGAGGCAAGGTCATCCACAGAGGGAAGGAATCCTTGACACTAATCTCACCCGTGATCCATGGACGCCTCCCTCTCTTTCTGTCTGTCTCTCCGTTTCAATTTACCTTCCTGTACTGGCTGTCTTACAGTACACGAGCAATACTGCCAAAGTATTCACATCAAGCACAAAGATAGCATAAAAATGTACACAGAGTACACAGATCAACACAGAAATTGCCCGGCAACATGCAACACCAATGACTATACGAATTATGTTCCTGTCAATACTCGTCTTGTCTGCATCTTGCTTTGGGTGATAAAGTATTGCATAGAACGGCCGTAGTCCCTGTTCGGGCTTATCTGGAGACTGGCAAACTACATATCCATAATCAGTGACTCCCCTGTCCCTGTCACTATCTGTCTACTTCTGCGTGCCGTTGAGAAGGCTGGAGCTGAATGGTAATGACTTTCAGGTTTGACGCTGTGGCATCTCTTATTCAATCACTAACTAATAGGTTAGCCTTCATCAACGTGAGTATGTACTTGATTTGGAAAATAAAGCGTTTTTCTGTCCTGTGTGTGATCTGGAGAGCTGAATTGAACATGCTAGACCATCAGTGAAAGTCATTAGAAAATGCTTTACAATGTGTTATGATTATTGTTATAAAGCATGATCATTATTATTATAACTATAATTATGCAGTGATATAACTTGTAAGTAGACTATAATGCTGTATAAGTATGTTTATGATGCATTATAGACATGGAATACATAGTAAACAGATTTGAAACGGGTGTGCCACCTTCTGGAAACCCTGGACTACAGTTACAGAGTACAGAGCCTAATGGAACCACATGTTACCTTTCCTTCTCTGAGGAGGCCACAAGTCAGCTCAATGGAGCAGGAGTCAAGACACACCCACCAACAGCCTTGGGGAGACGGAATGTACGTGCGTGTGTGTGTGTGTGTGTGTGTGTGTGTGTGTGTGTGTGTGTGTGTGTGTGTGTGTGTGTGTGTGTGTGTGTGTGTGTGTGTGTGTGTGTGTGTGTGTGTGTGTGTGTGTGTGTGTGTGTGTGTGTGTGTGTGTGTGTGTGTGTGCGTGCGTGTGTGTACGTGCATTTGAGGGCTATGGAGCAGGCCTAGGGAGGTGAGGGGAGAATAAACAGGTGCCTTCTGCAGAGCGATTAGCAGGAGGAGGAAGGATGAAGTCAGTAAGAGAAATAGATAAGGAGAAGAGGAGAGAAGAGAGCAGAGGGAGATGGGAGAAAAGAGAGAGAGACGAGGAAGAGGGTGATGAAGAGAGATGAGCAAGATGAAAGGGCATAAGGGAATATGGGTTAAGTGTGGCATCACCCTGCTTTCCAGGAGACATGTAGTGACAGAATGTCAGTATATATTTGGTTTCTTAATCAAGCCCCTTCTCACAACATAGGCAGAATACAGATTCTGAACTGTATCCATAGGCTATCCATGATTTCTTATCCACAAGCTACAATGCAGGGTACCCCGTCAGACTCCAGGAATAATGTTGAGGTTTTATTTTTCAGGTTAATCAGTTCAACAGGATCCATACCTCAGTATAAGTACACCATTATTTGTCTAACAGTCGTTGTGTTCTTTCAGACAAAACAATTTAATTATCTGTTCTTTCACTATTCACAGGAATAACATACTAAGTTATATAACATTATAATATATAATACTAATAATAAAATTATAATATACAAAATATACAATATCCCGGCACCAGGTTCATCTTGGTCTGAGTCCACGTTTCACACTCTTGGAGCAGAGGCAGTTACTCATTCACCCATTACTTCCAAAAAATCTATTATCTCTGACACAGTTGTGACTTGTGAGAGCATATCCGCTGAGTCCGATATTCTCATGAGTGTTTTCATCATTGTAGCGACATGCAATTCCTTCAGAAAAATGGCTGGATCCTTCACATGCTCTGGCAATCTCCATTCTTTTACCTGCAGCACTGTAGAAGCGGATCCTTCAATCTGAGCACCCAGGCCAAGCCAATGCTCTTTTCAATCAATACCTGGAGTAATGGTTGTTCAGCTTGCTCACAGTATCTGTCTTCAACTGTGTGCGGGACATGTACTGAGGCTAAACTTAGCCTCAGTGCATGAGCTTGACAGTCAATGGGGTGAGACACTTGTCTCAACTCGCTGTCGTCTCCTTCAATTTTCAATTCATCAAGTCTATCTGGGCTGAGAATCTGGCTCTTGCAGGAAAGCTTTGTATTCCATACTACTACCACACAAATTCACAGGGTTATGCACAGTTTACATTCCACCCCAACCTAATGTCATTCTGGCAAACAAAGTGCTACACCAAGCTATAAGCACAGTGCAAAAATAAGTATACACAGGCTGCTCTCATCATTGTTTGGTGATTTTAACGAAGCGTCTCTGAGGAAAGTATTGCCTAAAATGTACCAGCACATTACCGTTAAGATCACAATATCTTGGATTATTGCTAATCCACCATTCAAAATTCATATATAATATTATTAATTAGAGCACTGTTCTGGAAATCAGATCAATCATCTGTGTTCATCCTGCCTGTGGTCCTCCTCCTGTCTGCCTCATGTAAACAGTTCATCGTTGGTCTGAAGGAACCGGCCTAGTTTTTCAGAGCTGTTTTGATAATATGCACTGCCAAGTTTGTCATGACACGGAGGGGGTTATCTATGAGTATGCTGATAGCGTCTTATCAGTTATCAAAACGTGCACAGACGATATCATCCCCACACAACTATCACAGTTTACTTTAACCATGGTGGATTGATAACTCTCTGCAAGAAGCACTTAGGTAGAGGGACACCATGTTCAGGAAACTACATACCACTCATGGTCCGTTGCCCGGACTATACAGTAGATCATTTTTCATGGATCTATCATCTAAGACTGTGTGTTCCTTGGTTACAGTGAAACAGTATGGTATTATGGTATGGTACATATGGCCATTTATCAACATAATTTAGAGGAATGTTCTCCCTGGAAACGGGCATTCTTCTCTGTGTGTACACTTTGGATAGCTCCCTGAGGATGTCCTCTCAACCACTGACTTATTTAAGCTATGTCTCTCTGCTTTGAACCTTCAGCTGTTTTGCTAATGCCTCAGTACGAACCATTAAAAATCTACCCGGGTCCATGAACACATACTGTAGGCCTCCATAGCGTTGTTGCTCTTCGTGGATTTCACTCTGACAGGCCTGATAGCAAGCACACATTTGTCTGCAGCCCCTGAGCCCCAGTTCAAGCACTTCTCTCATGATGGAAGGGTGCAGATACACTAGCGGCATTTCTTTCATTGATGGCTGCATCTGCTCCATGTCTTCTCTTTTGTTCACCTTAAGTTTTGAGAAGTGTAGCATGCTGGGACACTACTGAGAACTGCCTGTGTATGTCATTCTCTTTTTACATTATTTGCTCGGGTGACCTTTAAACAGGCAGCCAAAGCAAAATATTTGTTTCTTCTGAAACTCCACTCTGTCCTGTGTTTTTTCTCTGAGCTTGTGACATTCTTCCAGTCTTAAAAAAGGAACAAGAAAACAAACAAATAAACAAACGAAACACAGCTTCATAAAAGGCATGGTTGAAAGATGCAGCACAAATCTTTGATGTTAAATGCTGGTAGCCACTGTACTTTTTTCTTCTTTGTTTGTTTTGTTTCCTTGTTCTTGTTCTTCTTTGTGTCTTGTTGCTGTGTCGAAATCTCCAAATAATGGATTAGACATGATCTTTGCTTGGTGATCAAAGAGGTTTAGTTCTGTGAAGTTCCTCATGAGTCTTCTCCATCACTCTCTTTATCTTGAACGGCAATGGCCCTCATACTCATACCTCGCACTTCAAGTTTTTCCATCTTCAGACTTAATCAGTGGCCACTTGAATGCCTTTTCCTTTAAGCTGTAGAAATCTTCAGCTGGTCCATACCTGTCGTGAAGCAGTCACACAGCCTCTGATCTGCAAGCATATAATTCACAAGGTACTGTGTTTCTCCTCTGGTATACTGCTCCAAAAATGTGTCAGCACTGCTGTTGGCTATCGAACGAATGGCATGATTAAAAGCTCTCAAAAAGGATCTGAACTCCAGAGGGTCTCCATGGAACACTGTCACATCTGCCTTTGCGAGTATCTTCGTAATGTCTTTCTGTTGTTGCGTCAGTTGATACATCTCTCTCACACTGTCATCATGTTGGCATTGAGTCTCTGGGTTGCCCTGGCCCTGTCTGCGGAGCATTCTTCTGCATGGGCAAAGCACCAGATGGCACACATGGGTCAGCTACCACAGGAAATGCGCACATCTCTCTTCTTTTCAGTTTAGTGGGTGGGAGGCTATGCGTGTACCCATATCCATTATCATCATCTCTAGATTTCATCGCCTTTAGAGGTTTTGTCGCCACATTTCTGTTCATGCCCACTTGCTTCTGGTGTTCTTTACATTCTTCATACGCGTAATAGTAGCATTGGCTGCTACTAGATCTGTTACCATCTAGAATTGTTCCCATTCTGCTTAAAGTTGTGCTTCTTTGCTCTGCCTGAGCAATCAAGGCAGCTGTGCTGGATTCTTCTTTCATCTCCAACGTGGACACAGATGACACTTTTGACACACAAGATGTCACATCGGTGTCACCTCTTAATCACATTTTGTAGGCTGAATCTATTTTTCAGCGCTAGTCAGAAATGGTTGGCATTGATCTTCTTTCGTCTGAAACCAGGAAACCTCCTTTTCATCTTCTGAGATAGGCCTATAACTGAATACTGAAGAATCAAGTTTCTTATAAGCTTTCATTTCCTTTTGCACAAGGTAATTTGCAGTAAATTAGGCTAGCCTACAATATCAATAGGAAGCTACATTTTATTTGATTTTGCAGCAATTTCTCAATTTAAAGGTGAATAAAAGTGTTATAGCTCTATAATCTTATAGTAATCATTACTGTGTTTGTTCAGTAACAGGTGTTTCACAGCTCTTTAGAAAACAGAATACATTTTCAGGATAACATGTTATCCAATCAGGACAGAGAACTCATACAGGATAAAACAAGTGAAACTGGAAGTGATGAGTAAAAAAAAAAAAAATATATATATATATATATATATATATATATCAGGAACTGGAACACAATAAAATGTAATCTGATAAATGATTTTTGTCGGGTTCTCTCAACCGGTTAGATACAATTGGTTTCCCGGCCTGAACATTTTATTTGAGTCTTTAGGCTACTGAAGAGTTGGAGAGAGACAGGGAGACCCCTGTGCTGTTACTGAACAAACACTCTGTATAAATGATTGCTATCGGAATATAGAGCTTAGTTGTTCTTAATTACACTATAGCCCATTCACTTATGAATGAAATACTAAATTGTATTATATAGCCTACAGAACATACATGTATAAATAGCCTATATTCAGCTGGTTTTGGATCATACAGTCTGTGACAAGGAGTTCTTTAATGCTAATTAAATGAAATTATCATTTTATTGTGTCAGCCAGCTGGAGATGGATGTACCGTACAGTATGTGGGCTGGCTTCCATTCTACACTGACTTATTTTTCTCTGTTGATTTGCATTAGCGTCTGGGTGGTGCGGGGTGTGTGCCTGAGAGTGTTTGTACACTCCAGTTATTGCAAGGCAAAGCCAATGAGCCATGCCATGCATGTGTATGAGGGGTTCCCAGCTCTCCTCTATTATTTACAACAATCTTTTGCTCGATTCCTTCCTCTCTTGCCACACATTTCACCACTCTCTTCATCTTCTCCCTCTCTCCCCCTCCTCGTCTAGACCACCTCTAATGGGCTGGTGTTTATTATTCACCCCCCGTGCCTCTGTGCTGATCTCTATTCGTGTCACTTCATCTGTCCCTTTATCTTCACACTAGACTGTCAGTCTGTGAGACATGACGTTGCCCAGGGTTCCCCACAGATGCACACCTCTCAGTCTTTTATTTTTACCCCATCGTTAACCTGGGAGTTTGCTCCCTCTCTCTAGGGAATCGTCTTACCCATGGCACTGTCTGGCCCCGGTCTGGCCGAGCTAGAGGAACTTGTGCTAGACTGACACCTGCTGGCAATGATGTGGTATCGCAGTCTGGTAGTGGCATTTAATGGAATGCCAGTTGGCATCACAGGGAATTTTCCCCTCAATCTGCTGTGTGAGGAGAGAATGCTCTGTCAAAATATGCAGGTGTTCATCCGGCCTCTAGAGACTGCTTGGTATTTCAGCTCGATGACTTAATGATTTCTGTGAAAACAAATTTTTCACTGTATTTGGTGGTGGGCACGGCACAGCTGGCCCGTGCGTGCGTGTGTGTGTGTGTGTGTGTGTGTGTGTGTGTGTGTGTGTGTGTGTGTGTGTGTGTGTGGTGTGTGTGTGTGCGTGTGCGTATGGGTGTCCATTTAATGAGGCAATTCATTTTCAATTGTTTAGTTGCTCATTATGCTAGGGGGAAATATTGACAGCGAGCGAGAGAAAGAGAGAGAGAGACAGGCAGACAGTGAGAAAGACAGACACAGAGCAGACAGCGAGAGAGAGACAGATGTGTGTGTGTGTGTGTGTGTGTGTGTGTGTGTGTGTGTGTGTGTGTGTGTGTGTGTGTGTGTGTGTGTGTGTGTGTGTGTGTGTGTGTGTGTGTGTGTGTGTGTGTGTGTGTGTGTGTGCGTGCGTGCGTGCGTGTGGTGGGGGGGGGCTCATGAATGATCCTGAAGGATATTAACTGTGCAACGAGGAGATATGAGCAAGTACTGACTCACAGACTCCTGTGAGGAGGGGAGGAAGAGAAGAGAGGTAGGAGGGGAATATGGGGTATGGATTATGGAGCATGATGAGTGTATAGAAAGAGAGAATGGGGAGAGGAAGGTGTGTGAAAAGAGAGAGAGATCAAGAGGGGAACTGGGAGGGAGATGCTAAAAAGGGGGGTGCAAGAGAGTGGGGAGCAGGCTAGAGGGGGAGAGAGAGAGAGAGAGAGAGAGAGAGAGAGAGAGAGAGAGAGAGAGAGAGAGAGAGAGAGAGAGAGAGAGAGAGAGAGAGAGAGAGAGAGAGAGAGAGAGAGAGAGAGAGAGAGAGAGAGAGAGAGAGAGAGAGAGAGAGAGAGAGAGAGAGAGAGGGGGGGGTAGCTGAAGGGAGGGGGAAAGGAACTGCTCATTCTGGGGTTTGGCAGGATTCCAGGCTGTCTGGCACTGATTCTGATGGCCTCCTGTTATTTCAGCCTCACCTCCAGACTTGGCTGTTGGGCCCCACAGCTGCCCCTTTAACTGCCTGATCACAACTCTATACACACACAGCTCAACCCATCATGGCTCTGCATGTATTTATTTATGTATTTTTAGAGGTCAAGAAGACTATATATGTATCACTGATTTCATTCTGATCTCCCCCACTCCCTCTTTTGACTGTAGAGGACAAGCCTGTGAATGCTGAGGCTCTTTATGTCATCAACAATAACGACAAAATAAGGCTACGTTTCGCGCAAATGTATCCGGCTTCCCCTGAGAGGCGGGGGCACACCTTTTCTCAGCCCAGTGCCAGTTTTTTCTGTGGAAGGCTATCTGTGGAAATTTGACATTCTTTTCCCCTGGTGGATGTTGGGGGGCGCCTGGAACATTCCACAGGGGGACAATAGGCCATCAAAGACCCCAGAGGACATTTCCTCGCAGTTCATGAACCTAAATCTGAAACAGCAACAGGTTGCACAGCCAGAGCAACACCTTTGGCAGACTGTCACTGTACTGGTTAATTCTCAACTGGTTTCCCACCAGGACCTGATTTTCTTTTGTGTTGAGAGTCAGGAGAACATGTCTATGAACAACACATACAACCTTCCTATGTCAACCATATTCTTTATCTATAGACCCTGTCAGTGCACCTGGGCCCTGACCCTATTTGTAAAAGATAGGGCAACAAAACAATTGCAAATGCTTCAAATTCAACTAATGTGAGCATACTATGATATAAACTGCCATTTTCATAAACAATAAATATGTTATATACATTTTAGAAATCGTGTTTGCAAAAAAACAATAGAGGGAGGCCACTATATATTGCAAAAATGGTTTAAATGCCTATTTAACGTTCCTGCCTAACGTTCTGTTTAGGCAAATTAACAAATAATTGTCTCTAATCCTTACAGACTATTCACTGTACTTAGCAACACGTTTAGAGTATGATAACTCTTCCTCAGGCAGAAATGAAATTGCAATTTAAAAAGCTAAAACCGCCCTGTCCCCAACATTTGCCATACTCATGACTGTGACGTCAGGAGAGGAAGTAGCAGTAGCAGTCAGTGGTAGATAAGGTACTCAGCCCCAGTACTTGAGTGAAAGTATAGATACTCCTGGTCAAATATTACTCATCTACAAGTGAAGGTTTGTACTTGAGTTAAAGTACTGGAATTCTTTCTTTTAAAAATACTTCAGTATTCATAATTACAATACATGCTTTTAAAATACTAAGCATTCAATAGTACAAATTACAAGTACTGCTTGTGATATGTTGCGTTGTGAGTTTTTAGATCAGCTATTTTCACAATGTGTAAATGGTGTATTTTTTTAGTTTGGGTCCCACGGGTCCCTTCCTAGACGTGTGATGTCAAAAGTACAATATTTGTCTTTGAAATGGAGTGGAGTGAAAGTCATAAGCTAACATAACTCTTTTTGAGCAAGCAATCAATGACTCATAACTTCAATATATAACCTTGATGTCTTTAGCTTTCATGCCAGCAATGGTTATATAAGACTAAGAACAGGCATATTATTTTTCAAATGGTAGCGTGTGGAATGAAATTCATACTGTAAGTTAACAGAAAGCCCTCATGTAGTTTAAACGAGCTGAATAAAATGCAACCAGCTCCTCGTCTTACTACCAACCTTTGAGGTCATCTGATTTGTAACTCAATAACAATTACAATGACTTGTCGTTTGTCAGGCCATATGATATACACCAGGTGTACAGTACACACAATACACCTTGAAAGTGTGATAAGACCAGAAGGTGCAGCCCAAATGAGTGTTCCCTGAGGGTGTGTGTGTACACGTGTATGTGTATGTGTGTGTGTGTGTGTCACACAAAGGGAAGTTGTGTCATAGAGGTGGCAGATGTGCAGGATGGGCGGTGTCATTGTCCTCGCTGGGTCAGGCCAGCCTGAGTCATATCATACTGTATCCTCAGTTTTAATGTGAACAGCTGGGGGTTTGAAATTAGACATAAAATGATGTGCCTGAAGATAGTAGCGTAGTTGTTAAGACTCTGTCTCTGGTATGAGGTACACTCTGTCAGCCAAGAATCGACAAAGCCTTCCCTCCGGTGTCACCATTATGCTGTATCCCTCTCAACATTCCAGCTGTCAATCTCAACAAGGGACAAATATTTCTTATACAAAGGAAACGAGGCATAACATTATGTGGGTTAGCGGTGATGTAGTGGTTGGGACTCCTCGTTGCTGGAGTGGACCAACATGTACAGTCAGTACCCCTGCTGGCCTGAGCTTGAATTCCAGTTGGTTGAATCATGTTGTTTAGCCCCTTCTAAGCTTTCCTATTGTCTGTATGGATAAAGCAAAAAGTATGTAAAAAAAACAATTAAAAAAAACCCCAAAAAACTGTCAGTGTGAAAATAACCAGTCTCTTTCTCCCGAAATTGAACATAATGAGCAACATGGTGGCATTCTAATGCCTCTGCATGTTCAGTGCGTCAGTGCCAAAAAAGTAATGATCAGGCATTTCACTGGCAACTCATGCACGGTAATGCTTTTAACATCTGGTCTTCAATATGGCTTGTCGAGGCAAGTGAAAGAAAATGCCTAAACCTGCTTTGAAGGAAAATGTTTCTCTCTCTCTTTCTCTCTGCTTCAGAACCATTTGAAAGTAAATAGAGCAATTAACAGCCAACTTTTTCCAGCAGTCAGCACTGTTACAATGTTCTCTACCACTGAGCGGTGGTCTCTCTTTCTCTCTTTTGCTTCTAGCCTCGACCAACTTTAAGTGTCTGTATCTAATCAAGCCTCTAGCCCCATTATCTCTCCCTCTCTCCCTCCCTCTCTTTTCTTCATTCCCTCGCTCTGACCTTACAAGGAAAGGCAGCGGGGTTGATGTCATAGAATGAAGAATGTTGCAAGAATTCGGCAGAGAGTGAGACAGAAAGAAAGAGAGGAGGAGGGGGAAAAGAAAGGAGGAGGGGTCTGGCTGGACAGTCTGGGAACACACACACGCGTGTGAGGGGTGGGTAGAGAGAGAGAGAGAGAGACAGAAGGGGAGAAAGAGGGGGAGAGAAAGAAAGAGGGTGGTGTTTACATAGTAATACACACGTCCTGATCGAAAGTCAAACGAGAAGGAACTTGTTTGGAAGAATGGTGTCACTCCTTTTCCAGAGAGAGAGGGGCAGGGGGAGGGTCTAAAACAGCTGCAGAGGAACTGAAAGGGGGAGAAGGAAAGAGAAGTTACTATTATAGACAACTCTGACTCAAATTTGGACCAGGAGAAAAGGAGATACGAGAAGGGAGAACTCAGCCAGGTTCACATTGGAGCGCACACACAAGTAGGTCATGATTTTATGAAATGCTACATGGATTTAAAGGAGAGCAGACTATAAGAGAATATTGCTTTACCTATGAGGCAGACTGTCATGTAGGTTACCTAATAAGATTGATTGTTTTTTACTTATGATTGATGATATCATAATGAGTTACAAGCAGCACAGCTTTATAATTTAAAAGTTAGATACATGTATTTTTTAACTGACACAGAGTGGAATAAGTCATATGATAGCCTACATAGAACTATCTACTTGTATTGCAGCCTTTTACATGGAAATAATGACTAGACCTGTCAGAGTGATAGCTGCCTTTAGTGGGTGGTGGCCTGCCTTTTGCCTGACAGAGATTGACTATGGACGAGAATGCTGTGAAAATGGACAAAGCGTCCTAGTACATAATGCTTTACAACAGAGATGGATAGTGGAGATAAGAGCTCAGTAACCAGGAATATGCGGAAGCATCAGCCGGAAGTCCAGAAGCTACAAAGTTCTATGAGCAGAACAGACAGGGATCTGTCAAATACAGTATACTGCTGAGCACTGGTACAATTAGATTACCCACCTGATCTGCCGTTTAAGAATAACCACAGGGATCTGATTAGGAAATATATGTTGTGTCTACAGTGGGTAGAATTAGAGAGAGAGAGAGAGAGAGAGAGAGAGAGAGAGAGAGAGAGAGAGAGAGAGAGAGAGAGAGAGAGAGAGAGAGAGAGAGAGAGAGAGAGAGAGGTGAGGGGGGGGATGGAGAGAGTGTGTGTGTGTGTGTGTGTGTGTGTGTGTGTGTGTGTGTGTGTGTGTGTGTGTGTGTGTGTGTGTGTGTGTGTGTGTGTGTGTGTGTGTGTGTGTGTGTGTGTGTGTGTGTGTGTGTGCGTGCGCGTGCGTGCGTGCGTGCGTGTGTCACAGTCTGATAAAAAACAAAGGTAGGCCTACACTCCTTTGGTTTAAATGCATGCATAGGCCTATGTTCCAGCAGAACACATATTCAACAGTGCCAGGTAACAGTTGGCTGTGATGTTTGAGTAGGCCTGTTAATTGTATAACATTTGATTTGATTGCAACAAACCCTAAACTAGAGCAGAACATTTGTTGGTGCTTGTTCAATCAATTTGATTGCAACAAACCCTAAACTAGAGCAGAACATTTGTTGGTGCTTGTTCTAACTAGTTAATGAAAGAAAAATCAAGCAATTGGTTTGAAAGCAGCACAATCACTGCATTTTAGTGGCATGTACCTTATTTCACTGTGTGTGTGTGTGTGTGTGTGTGTGTGTGTGTGTGTGTGTGTGTGTGTGTGTGTGTGTGCGCGCGCGCACGCGTGTGCATGTGCGTGCGCGTGCGTGTGCGAGAGATAGACAGTGAGCGACGCATTAAGTTTACTGTAAATGTCAATACATTTGCTTGAATGACGGTGCCAAGGATTCATCAGTGGTGTCATAAACATGCGTCATCTATCAGGAATGCTTCAGACTCACCATGGGGGAACTTCGGCTTCCCTGTACTGCCCTTGAAGTGCAAAAACTGCACCGTTGTCACGTTAAAGGCTGAACTCCGTCGCTCAACAAAATGATGAAAAAAGGTTGTCTAGGTTTTTGACGCGTCAAAACAATTAAGGTGGCTCGAGTGACGTCAGGGCTCCATGGAATGTCCGCGTGTTTATGACGTCACTGTCGTGTCCTTGGTATGGTCATTCTACCTACCCCCACTACACACACATGCACACGCACACACACACACGCGCACACACACAGCAGCGTTGCCATGTCCGCTTATTATAAGCTACTTTGGGCTTGTTTTTCTGTAAAGTTGCTTGTAATTTTATTGGTAGTTGCGGCGGGTTGCGTTTTTTTTGGCTTGTTTCTGAAGTGTAGTTGCTTATTTGGGCTTGTTTCCTAATGTTGTTTAAACCAGTGTTTCTCAAACATTTTCAAGTTTAGGACCCCCAAATTAATATGTATTTGTCCATACGGACCCTGGCTCCATCTGAAAAAAAGAATTGTGCAAAGGACCCCCATACCAGATTTATGTTCAAATGTTTTTTTTTCAAACATTTTCACACTTTCCCCAAGATTGTTTTTGAAAATACCAGATCTACAAGCTCACAAGGCGTTGCACCGCGACGTGTGCGACGCGTTGTAAGGCTTAAGCTTATAGATCGGCTATTTTCAAATAGTCAAAGCATACTTGCATAGGCTTAAAAGTTGTCATGTGGCTTCTTTTCGGCTTGTTTTAGATCCGCTGGTTGCTTGTTTCTCTCACACAGCCCTAAACCTGGCAACAGTGACACACACACACACACACACACACACACACACACACACAGAGGCTGCTCAACCTCGCAGGTGAGTGACAACTTATGAGCCGCTTCTCACGGTAGTAATAATCTTATTTTATTGACTGAAACGATTCACAATAGAGATGACAGTCAGCGTTGTGTTAATTCTGTACTTTTTGAGCCCAACTACTTACCGTTAGCTAGTTATTGTGTGTAGCGTTAGCCTTGTTTTTCAGCTGGCTAACGTTAGCCAATGTTTGTGATATCTCTCCATCGTCACACATATGTATGTTTTCGTGCTGTTTTTTTGCCCTACTTTATGTTTACTGTGTTCCCACGGTTACTGGGAGTTACTGTTAGCAGTTGTTGTCAGCTGTCAGTGTAACTGGACTGCTGTTGACCACCATGAACCATATGTTACTGTGGCATGTTACCAGTGACATGCCAACATGATGTGGGTGGGTGTGGCAGCATAGGATGTCTCATTCAATGCCCAGGAAATGTAATTCTGTATTATATACAGTGGTGGGTATTTCCAATTTTCTATACTTTTGCTACTATTCCAGTACATCTCAGGGACAAATATTGTGCTTTTACTCTACTAAAATTATTTGAAAACTTTAGTTACTAGTTACTTTGCAGATTTTGATTATTATTACAACACATACATTAACCACTTCAGATGTATATAAGGATATACATTTGAAAATAGCTGATCTACAAGCTCACAATGTGTCGTGATATGAGAGCTTGTATCTGCTATATTTACAAAAGATTTGTATACATTTTAAAAGTTGTGAAATGTGACATTCTGCATAATGAGTACTTTCTACTTTTGGTACTTTAAGTACATTTTGATACCAATACTTTTGTACTTTTACTCAAGTAAATTTAGAATTCCGGACTTTCACTTGTAAAAGAGTATTTCTACATTGCAGTATTGACAGTACCTTTTACTTAAAGGACGACTTCACCACTTTTCAACATATCTTCATATAATAGGTCCTCACTAATGCTCATGATAAAATGATACAATTTTTTTCTAATCAGTCTGTGTCTCAGAGGAGGGCTGTAGACAGTTCAGAAACCTGTCTACCAGTGACATCATTGATGGGGAATCCAAGCTAATAGAAACTGCAGGCTTTGTATTCCTGGAAAGTTGCAATGCAATAATAGATCCCATTGTTCTTGCCTTATTAAAAATCTGAATAAAAAAATTGTAATCTTTTTGGAAAAATAAATCCTGCCTAACGATGATGTCACTGGTAGACGGGTTTCTGGACTGTCCACAGCCCTCCTATGAGACACAGACCAAGTAGAAAAATTTGGATCATTTTATCATGAGCATTAGTGAGGACCTATTATATGAAGATATGTTGAAAAGTGGTGAAGTCGTCCTTTAAGTAAAAAATGTGAGTACTTCTTCCACCTCTGCATTCAATGGACAGGAAATACAATTTCTGTATTACTATATAAATGTATATAATACCAGAAGTTCTGCCATTATTGACTTTTAAGAGTAGATGTAGGGAGAGGTTACTCTTGTTTTCTGTATGTGTTCTAGTTGCAGTTGAACTGACCAGGAAATTGAATTCTATATGATATACTGTATATATATATATATAACACCAGAGGTTTTGTCATATTACTGACATGTGGAGAGAGGAACCTTATATTTTCTGTAGGTGTCGTCGCTCAACACTTGAATTGAGGAATGAATGATGCAGTACTGTTGCTACTTGCACCCTATAAGGATATGATGGAGGAAGCATGTGTGTTGCGCGCTCTCTCTCTCTCTCTCTCTCTGTCTCTCTCTCTCTCTCTGGCAATAATGGGTGGTGAATGGTGATGTGTGATTGTGTGAGGATTTAGGCCCAGGCTTAAAAGTGTCGAGTGTTGCAATGGTTGTCTACCAGTCAGACAGATATGCCATTTAAAACGGACTGCATTAACTTTTGAGAATGTGCAAATCCTGTGATTATAAACGGTTGCAGACTGTTGCGCAATGTATTTCCGATTCCGATTTCTTCTTCCTCCAGTTTCCTTCTATCTCCATCACTTGTGGGGTCTGGTCTGGTGGGGGAGTCTCCACCAATACCATAATGACCTGTGTTTAAGAATAACTTGTAGTGAGACGACTGGGGCAGTGTTAGTTTGGGGTTTGGGTGGTGTCTTCTTCTCCGTGTGAGAAGGCTGAGGTTATGTTTCTTCTCCTCTTTGCTGACGCCTCAGTAAATTGGAGATTGCGGGTGAAGATCTTTGGCTGCCCATTATGACTGGGGTGAGAGAAAGGTTGATTGTAGCCTCCATAAGTCAAGCTATTTCAGTGCAACTCTTTCTTTCCCTCACCATTTAGTCTCTGAAGCCAGACTATCTCTTCCACAGTCTTCAGAGTTCAAATGCTACAGAGAGTCTAATTCCAGGCCGTAAAAGTTCAGAACAGGAAGCTGTCATCTGCTCTATAGACCAGAAGGGTATTTAACAAAATCATGTATTCACAATCAAGCTGTATTCACACAATAACAAAAAAATCTATAAAATGTGTTTCTCCGAAGCAGCTATTTAGCTAGGCTTCAACTCATTTTGGTTTCCAGGAAGGACTTATTTACACGACTGCACAGGCAAAACGGAAGTGTCAGAACTTTCACTTTATTTTCTGTTCATTCATTTTCCACAGCTTCTGACTGAAGTACAGACTATTCGGCGGAAGCATTTGAAAATCGTGCAAGCCAACACGTCTGTCCAGAGCCTTCTCATCAGTCATTCCATGTTTTACTGTATCATGTAACTATTTCTATTCGTCTTTGACTTTCCTGTCACTTTTCATTAGCTCACACTGCACTTGGTCATAATAAACAGGCAGTTCTATAGGTTGGTGGGGGGCTGATAGGGGGCTGATAGGGGCTCTGTAATTGTCACGCTACTGTACTGTAGCAATATTGCAACGAATGTTGGCCATTTGTTCACTTAGTGTACCTGCTGTTGGTAGTGGGAGAGCTCAATGAATGGCCAGTGACCTGTAAGATTGGACTCAATTACGCCGCTTGTCCCTCATGAGTAAGCCCCGGCCCAGACAGACAGACACGCTTTCCCTGAAAGTGGGTGTGCCATTTAAATCTTAACAATGGAGTTGGATCAACAATGGGCCAGTCACTGATAGAAATGAATGACCATGCCAGGCCAGGAGTTACTGGAAGTACTGGAAGTCAGAAAATGCTGTTTGTCTGCAGTCTGAACAACAATGGCACATGGTGCTGTTTAATATGGAATTGGTTCATTCATTTAATCCATATGGTCAAATAGAGGTCACCAAGCTGGTTTTAACCCCAGACTGGCCTGCTTTGGCACACGCAGTAAACAGATTAATAGTGACTACTACTGACTTGGGTTTCTATTATTTATCATAACCTTTTTTGTTTGTTTTTATCAGTTTTTATTTTTATTGTAATGGGACATATTAGTAAAAATGACTATTTTAAGTACTGTATGTTCTTTTGGGGAAAACATCTTAACTGCAGTTTGAACTAGAAAGGAATAAAGCACAGTTTCATGATAAGATGGTGCCATGTTGGACCATGTGAGAGTGCGTTCGGTAGATCAACTAATTAGGTCCATCACACAGACATCACAGCAGCAAAATCAGGTCAATTATAATTAGACACCAAAGAGGCAGTTTTTGTTCCATAAGTATCCTAGCTGTCCTTCATTCAGAGTGTATTAGGCCACAGCTTAATGGATATTTTGCACCTTTTTGCTGCCTTTGTGGTTTCTGTCAGGAAAGACTTGGATCCTCGTGTGAAACCGTGAAACCAGAAATAGACCAAACAGCCACACATAATAACAGCATGTACTACAGCACTTTGAGGTACTTTCCATGGCCAAATAGCATACAGCTTGTGGGAACTTGGTGGATGTCTCTCTTAGCTGATGTCTTATGTTTAGACTATCTGTGCACACAAATTGCACCTTGTGTTTTGCACCATTGGCTTCAATTACTACTAATAATTCTAAAATCACAGAATTCAATAATGAATGTTGTCATATACTGCAGTTAGGACTAATATTGAAACATCAAATTGAATTGATCCATAATAGTGCTGTGTTAATTCGTAGACACATTGCGAGACCTGCAGCCCACAGAGATTCCGTAATCATGTGGCCTCTTCAAGTAGCCTTCCAGTCTCTTGGGTATACAACCTGCCCAAACATGTGGGAATCATAACACAGTTAATAAGCTCTGGCGTATTATTTACAGTACATTATTTATACAGGAGGGGCCCAGTTCTGTAAACTACACCATACCATCCACTGTCGTGGCCATAAGGCAGGGCTGATGAAACACAGCCATGAACGTGAAAGCAATTGGAGGGGTAGGTGGAGGTGAGGCTGATGAGTTAGAAATACATACTGAGAAGATGAAGGCTTAGAGACAGAGATGCTTGCTGGACTCAAATACCATGATAAGCCAAAACCCTTGTCATGTAATCTACACCAGTGGTTCTCAAACCTTTTCATGTCAAGGACCCCCAAATTGACACTTATTAGCCCGCGGACCCCCATTTCAAAAGAGATGCCAGGGGACCCCCATAAGAGAATATTTTTTACGGCTCTAGCAGTGATTCTCAACCATTTTAATTTCAAGGACCCCCAGTTTGACATGCATTAGGGCTACGGACCCCCATTTAATGGCATTTCTATCACTTGGACAGCAATTCATAATTGTAAAATCTATGTCAATTTAACTCTGAGAGTGTACAATTGGAACCAAATGGACCCGTTAGGGTCCATTTGGTTCCATTTGTACACTCTCAGAGTTACAGACCCATAAGGGTCCATTTGGTGCCTAATCTATCATTTAGCTGGGGACCCCCTGGAACCCCCTCAGGGACCCCTGGGGGTCCCCGGACTCCACTTTGAGAACCAATGATCTACACTTCCTTGTATGTCAGTGTTGCTCGCTGAAAAGTACATTTTCAATTAACAAAACATTACGTGTTGTTGTGGTTGGTCAGAACTCCAGAGAGGCAACATCCATGGCAGCAATGGAATCAAAAAGAGGAAGAAGAATAGGGGGATGTGCACTGTGCTAGTGATTATTCAGCCTGTTTGTGCATATATACTGCGGAGGCACAGAGCGTGTTGTGACAACGCTGGTTTGATTCCAACTCATGACTTTTATTGCACGTCATCATCTCTCATCTCGCTCCGTCTGCCCACACGTTCCTGTCAAATAAAGCAGAAATGTACAAGTCAACCCCCATATCGAAAAAAAAGCTACACGGAGGCAACAGGGCGGTGTCAACAGCATGAAAAATGAGGAAGAGGAAAGGAGGAACGATATAATGAAAGAGAGGCAGAGAGAAGCCAGGTGATGTCATTGCAATGGAGTGTGCCAAAATCTGTTCCTCAGCAGCGTTCTCTCATCTCTGGGATCAGGTTTCATATGGTTTTGCAGGGTGCAGAGGGGGGGGGGGGGTCTTCGCGTAGGGCTGATCTCATCGTATTGAATCCCCAGGACCATATCAAGAAGCAGATGTAATCGAACCTCAAGTTCTCATTGCCACTCCTGAATAATTGAAAATATACTTTTTGCATGTCATTTCTCAGAAGTGATCCCCCAAGGTAGCTCTCAACCGTTCCTCATAATTAAGGGGTTGCAAGCATGTGCTGTAATGAATAGGCTAGACACTAGATCAAAGCTGTTGCCCACTCTTGTCAAAGTACAGATTCTCAAACGAAAGCCATTAGCCTATATTGATGAAAGTCTGCCTGGTAATGCCCCGTGCAGAGCAGTCTGCTGATATTCAGTGATGTGAACCTGATTAAAAGCAGCAGGTTTATCTTGGCTGTATGAAGAAACGTCTCTTTTTTGAATGAAGAGTCTGGGCAGACTTGAGTTGATTAAGCCTGTTTCTCATTTATTAGGTTAGATCAAGGACACTTGAGTAGCAGGCATCTCTGGCCTTTCTTTTATTTATTTTTCTGCATCAAGACAAAGACGGCATGGAATTGGGGAGGGATTATCATGTAACATAGGGGAGACGGATGACCATGGTAAGCCAGGAAGCAGTACACTTAGCTCTGTGTACAGTACAGGGGCCTCAAGTACTCTTCTATTATATAGTTTGTAGCTCTTTTTGTTGTTACCTGTGCCATACCTCAACTTGGCAAATCTGCTTCTTGTTATACTGCAGGCAGCTGGGTAATTCACTTCTCTCCGTTAGACCCGGGCCATCCTCTGCCAGTATTTCATTTAAGCAATTTTATGAATTATTTAAATCCACTAGGGAAACACAGCTAAAAGTGCTGCCAGTTTGTGGCTTTTGGTAACTGCACTTAGGAGGGGGCACTGGGGTGTGAACCGGACATTTTTTTCGTTCTCACCTTGGTTTCTGCTGAGTGCTGAAACGTGCAGTTTAAATGCTAACATGTAATGACAAGCTCCAGCAAGATACTGTAGCTTCGTTTAAAGTAAAGAAGTGACATTCTGTTGAAGATAAGCTGAGGTCATATCAGCAGCTGTAGATCACAAATACTTTTAACTTGCTTGCTGTTCTTTGTCTTGTCAGAACTCGAAAACGTGACTCTGCCTTACAGCCAAAAGGAAACATGAAACCTTCAGCTGATTGTTTCAGGCCAGTGCTTCACTTCTCAGATGGTTTCATATTGTCAGGGACATGGATTTTGTGTTGATCGTCAAGTCAGGAATCAATATTAAGTAACACAGTAGACCCCTGTTAAGCAACACAATAGACCTCTGTTAAGTAACACAGTATTCCACGACACTGTTAGAACATGACATGGCCTGCTTTTGTGCTCACAAGCCTTTAAGAAACACTGTTCTTAGCTTTACATCTTAATTAAAAGGCTATATGGGAGTCAGGCTCCACTTGCTCTACCAAATGTGAGCTATTTAAGTGTAACGAGGAAAAAATGTGTCTTCCAAATCATGAGCCCTTATGGCAAACAGATGCATGAAGGTTTAAGGCTTACAGCAGCAACCATTTTAAGGCAAAAGAGTTAGGCTGACCCCCACACATAGACACAAATTCAAGGACTAGACTAGAGAGTGTGACCATGTTCTTGTGATGAGTTCACACCAGCCGCCAAATCGGTGTTTGGTGCAGTTGAACACATGATGTGAGAGAAGGGAGTTTGGTGAAACAAGTGAACTGTGTCAGAGTTGTTCAATATGCCTAACCATCCTTGCATGGTCAGCTTTTAACCTAACTTATGGTTATTTTTCATTTGTGTTGGCCTTAAATATTGCTGCTGTTCCTCTTTCCATGCAGAGCGGCAAATTTTGTTTTTGATGGTTGTTTATATCATTGGAAAGCCTTTTCATGGCCATGTTGAGATTATATAGTTTAAAATATATTGAGATTGTGTCTCTAGAACTTGAACTGAATTGTCATCCTGAAACGTTTTTAAGTGAAAAGATAAATCATAGTATTGACATATAGCATATATGTTTTACTGAAACCACATAATTCCAATTCTAGTGGGGGGGGGGGGGGGGTCTCATGAGTGAACTGTCATGCACAGGGCGGGTTCACCCATGACGGGGGGATAATTCAAGTGTGTGTGTGTGTGTGTGTGGGGAGGGGCACGGGGGGGGGGGGGGGGGGGGTGTCACCAAAATGTTGATGAGGTACTGGTCAAGAGGTTATAAACATTAAACAGCTTTAATTGGCACTAAAGTTACTGAGAAATGTCCACAGGAAGGTTGTTAACATGTTGTAGCAATGCTAATGAAAACGGATCGTATCAGCTAACGAGCCAGTAACTGTTGACCCCCTACTTCTGGCACCCTTGCTCAGGCCACACCCATCTTTGAACTTGGCCTACATTCAGATATGACCTACACCTGTACCATTTTGTGACTGCGCGGTTGTGTCGCTATTGTGGTGAAACAATCTGTCCACACCACAGACATATACACACTACAACCATGGACTCAAAAGAAGAAATCAATACCAGCCATGTTGTTATGGCTGGTAAACTGTGTTGTAATGAGTTTGGGGGGAAACAAATGCTTTTTTTTGTTGCTTGACATTCACAAAAACATGAAATACACAGGACCACAATGGAAACAAGTCACCATGACTTTTTGTGTTATCCTTTTAGCTCAAGTGTGTTACTGACTTACTGTACTTACATTTTGTCTAATCAATTATTCAACCAATCAATCAAAAACATCTGCATGTTCCCCCAAACCAAACCAGGAGACTTGAGACTGTGAATCTAACAGATAAACAGCATGCATCCACATGTTAACATGTCGATGCAACACACATTTGCATTATTATTGATCTGACTGAAAATCTGCCTTCTTTTTTTACAAACATCTCATGTAGGGTGCTGGTGATGCTTCCAAATAGAAAGAGAATATCTTGTGGTAGTGGTCCAGCAACACAGTACATGTATCATATTTGAAGTAGGCTAAGAGCTAAAGTGGAGGACAAGGGCACAAAGCGAGTAACAATGCATTTGATTGCGGTCGTCACCCGGGTCCAGGGCCAGTGACGTTCTGGGAAATGTGTTCCAACTGTGCGGAATCTGAGATAGCGATGGCGAGGTCATCATGTGTTTAATATGGTGATTTATCTCTGGAATCTTCAAGTGCCACCATGGAATGCCAGTGTTTTTTTTACATAGCCTGAGGTTGGCCTCCAAATCCACCCACCGGCATCCAAACATCTGGTGTGTGTGTGTGTGTGTGTGTGTGTGTGTGTGTGTGTGTGTGTGTGTGTGTGTGTGTGTGTGTGTGTGTGTGTGTGTGTGTGTGTGTGTGTGTGTGTGTGTGTGTGTGTGTGTGTGTGTGTGTGTGTGTGTGTGTGTGTGTGTGTGTGTGTGTGTGTGTGTGTTAATGTGATTTTGTTTGACTGCAATTGCATTAGAACTAGAGTTCTTTTTTAAACTGCTATTGCACCAGATATATCCAATGCCCAAACCACAACTTTGAAAGACACTGAATAAGACTGTCTTTTAATTATTCGTACTAAGCTTGCTAAGAATGTTGTCTGGATGTGTCACCACCACAAGAGACATGACGTTACACATCATGCCATCTTAATGGCAGCACTCCAAAATTTGTCAGACTGGATGAAGTCTATATGTTTTGTCATTGGGTTGGGGGAACGGGGCGCCTCATCAAATGGGAGCTGTTGGACTCAACACTGTACTTTGTAATGTAATGGGTTTCTTTTGAACTTTAAACAGTTGGCTGATTAAAGGGGAATCCCATCCGTAATACACATCTGGACTTTGTGTTTTCGCTATGCCGGCTTAGAGTTTTGGTTGTAATGGTATGTTTTGATTTGAATTCCTAAAAAGCCCAAGTCATTCTACTTCATCATTTCAAAGCTATGGTTTATTCTCAGTGAGAAGCCATTAAAAGCCAATCCATTATTTCTCTGAGCTATGTTCAACTTGACAAGGAATGAAGGCTAAGTTATACCTCATTGCATGACTGTGACACTCAACAAGAACAATGTATTTTCAACAGAAGACGAAACGTATGTTAAGCATATTATTATATATAAAATATCATTACATATATATAATAAGTTCTTATAAATGTATAATAAGAATATTAAGCGTAGTGTCCTCCTTATGACATCACTGAACGGACAATTCAGGTCCGCTCCTTTTTCAGATCTACACCAAATCTCTTTGTCTCGAAAGTAGCCAATCTACAAGCTCACAACTCACCGCAGTAGGACTCACCGTGAGCTTGCCTAATGTTCACCCCCAGAATAGGGACGCGAGGGTTCATGTGGTTAAGTCTATTAACGTAGGCTAAACGTTGACCATTGTGTTCTTTTGGTCCGTCCTCAGATAAAGAAACAAGATGGAGGAATCCAACGGGAGCAAGCCTTTCATGATGACGTCCTCCCTGAACTTCAAAGTCACCACTCCCTCCTTCTACAACCAGCCAAAGAAGTTTGCTTCTGTCACTCCGCCACGGCCCAAGAGCATGACCCCTCCCGACGCTCCATCACCGACGCCAGTCAGCGATGGAGCGTCGGGCGTGCTTAATCGGGTCGGATTGGGCGTGATTGGTCGGGTCGGAGAGATGCCTCCACCTCCCCCCTCACTCTGTGAAGGTACCCATGCTATATGTATTTGTTATTCTTATGCAAATCTCACATATCATAAACCTGTAAGTTATTTAACTTCTAAAAGGATGTTTTTTTATTCTGAACCCTACCTCCCCAGTTAGTGTCTGTAGATCTGTATGATGGCTCCCAAAAGCAAACAGTAGTAGATATATGTTTTAACCCATTGAGACCTGAAGCCGATTCTACATGTCTCCTAAATCTCAACAGTATTCTGAAAAACGTATGTTTCTATATCAGTGGTGCTCAATCTTTTTCATGTCAAGGATTCCCAAAATGATACAGTATGTATTTGGCCGCGGACCCCCATCAAAATATGTTGTTCCAGGGACCCCCCAGAAGCAAAGATTTGAGTTCAAAATTTCACTTTAAAAATATATTATTCAAAGATTTGCACACATTTTCACGAATTTTCAAAAATAGCAGATCTACAAGCTCGTAGCGCGGCACTCGGTGCCGCGCTATGAGCTTGTATATCTGCTATTTTTGAATAGCCCAAAGTGTAAAATAATGCTTTTTAGCTCAAATCTAAAAATGACACAGATCCAGGTCTTAATGGGTTAAATGCAAAATAATATGGCTAGGTTTTAGTTTCTATATCAGCAAAAAATACTATGGTTGAAATACTACTAAATGTTTGACGTTGCACTTGTATTTTTAGTGGGACAGGCTGTTCCTGCTCTCGGCTCTTTTTTTACTGTAGGCAATAGACATACATACAGTAGTAAAGTAGGTGAGCACTGCATGCGGTGCATAGTCAGCAAATGGAATTGTCAGACAGTTGTGAAACAGGACCAATCAGGAAGGATAAACCCCCTTACTTTTCCCCTTTTTTTGGGGGGGGGTTCTCATATAATTGGAGTGTGTGACAAATGTACAAAAGATTGTACTCCTCCATAATGGGACAGTTGCTTTGCTGCAAGTAACACAATATACAGTATATTCACAGCAAATAGAAGGCGATGCACGATAAATTAACACGATGAAATGTCTCATATGAATGACTGTCAGTCAGACGACGGAAGGAGAAACACGAGAGTGCAACGACCTTGACAATAACTGTGTGCTAATTACCACAGCTTGTAACCAATCAAACCTCCCCGTTTTCTGCCAGACTTCCCGCCCCCTCCTCCTCCTCCGCTGGATGACGAGCTGCCGGCCCCTCCCCCTGAATGCCAAATCACGCCCCCCGCCCTTGACGCCCCTCCTCCCGCCTTTCCGGCCCCGCCTCCAGTGGCCGACGACCTGCCCCTCCCCGCCCCTCCCGAGGATATTGCCTGTCTGCCCGCCGCCCCCTCCCCTCCCCCTCCTCCTCCCCCACCTCCTCCTCCCCCACCCCCTTCCGTCCCCACCGCCTCCGGTGGCGCTGTGCCCAATGCTGCCGTTGGCAACACACAGGTGAGTTGGGAGATATCTGCAACGCACAAGGTGGTTCGCCGCTCTTGTCTGTCTTGTCTGCATGTTGCTTCTGCTGTCCCTGCATTTTTTGATGCCAACATTTATCATCAGCATCATTTCAATTTGGGGACAAGTTGAGGGCACCGTCACACACATCCCTTGTGACTCACCAGAGAGTTTACAGGAAATGCTGCTTTGTTGAGATATAGGCCGTAGGACAGCTCGGACGGAGACAGCATAGCAGAGGCACAGAAGGGTGAGGTTCTTGCGGGATTTGATCCTAGGCCAGCTGGGGAATATCTGCGGGACACAGAGACCAGGGTCAACCACTATGTCGTCATCTGGCCAGGAACGGTTGTTTTCACTCATTTCAGAATTGGCTTGAGAACGTCTTAGAATTTGGCTTGCACAGTTTATGGGACTTGATAGAGGGAAATATCGCCCTGTTAATGGCTTGCGAACGGAATATTACACATCCATGGCATGAACATTTTTTTAGACTTCCTACATTATAAAGTGTTTATGGTAAAGAAACATTACTGCAGTGCCAAAGATTAAATCTGTAGACTATTCATGTTAATGGAAGTTCTGCTCTGTGAAGCTCATAACAGGCATTCTTGGCAGTGGATAAAACTTGCAATTTAAGTGTTGCATTAATTTAATTTGACTTGTTGGAATGAAAATGCATAGTGCCATGGAACTAATTTGGGCCTTTTCATAAAAGGGAGGAAAAATGTAAGATGCTATGTGGTTTCTGATTATTGAAATTGGGAACTTAGTTGAACTTTGGAGTAACATAAAAAACATACTGGTACTCTTTATAAATGCCACACTAATAATTACAATAATTCAATTGTCTTTTTCTAAAATCTGAACTTCAAAGTTCAAGACTTTATTTTTCTCATGTGGGACATTTGGTTGCGACTTGCGAGGCATAATGCCTGATTTATACTGGAAATAGTAGATCTAAATGCTCACAATGTGTCAGCTGCAAGAGGTCTTTCAGTGTGCGACACCTGTGCACAACTAAGTATAAATCACTCTTAAACAGCACACACATCCATCAAAGCGGCACTCTTAGTTTTCCTGCAGGACAGTCACAGGACCAACCCATTGAACAGGGATTAGAATTATTTTCAATTTCAGAAGGGCATTATATGGTATAAAAAAATCCCGAATTTTGAGTCAAACTGGAGTGTGAAGGTGTCCTCAATGTAGATTTACAGTCTGTAACTCAGGACTGCACCGTTATAGCTACAATGATAATACCAATTATGCTCTGCGTTACAATCATGACTATTATTCTTGATGAATTTAGAGAACATTGCACTGTTCCAGTAAGATACACCACTATTCTATGACTATTAATTAATTCATTGTTGAATCGGAAATTGTGAGCAGAGGATTCCAGATTCCAGTTGCACATGCAGCTGTAAGCCTGGTTTATGTTTCGGTCACAAGTGTAAAAATGTTATGTATATTTTTGGCCCCCCCAAAAAAAGTCTGTTGAAAATATGTCATTATTTGTCGCCAAAGCATAATTCAGGTTTAGTGTCACCATTTGTCATCCTCCTTCCCCTGCACCTTTGTACTCATATGGCATGTGCTTCCTTTCATCCTGAAACCTAAAGTCACAGAACGCAACCACTGTGTATGTGTATGTGTTCAGTATATGATCGCTTTTGGGCAGAAACCTGGTTATCTCCATATTTCATGTTTATTTCTTAAATTAATGCATAAACTATTTCATACTTTGTCGTATGACAGTTGAGCACAAAAGTACTGTAGCAAAAATAACCGATCTACAAGCTCACAAAGTGTAGTGACCTGATTTGCTGTTTTTGCACATTTAACATTTTAGAGAATGTACGCCTATAGAGACCTTGTATTGTATTGTAGACCTTGTATTGTGAATTTGTACTTCCATGTACTGTTATGTACTGTCATTTACTGTTCTCATGTCTTACTAAATAAAGTACATCAATCAATCAATCAAGACATGGCCAAAATAGGTACGCCAGGTCAGAATACGTTATTTTTCATATCACAGGTTTACATTTGTAAATCAGTGGGTGAAATTACATTTTGTGCAAAAAAATCAAAAAAAAAAATCTAAAACGTTTGAAAGTGGTTAAGTCTGTCTGGTTTTATAAGTATTTAGTCAGATAAAAGTGACTAAATAACTACATTGGAACACATGCAAGGTTTCCGCCTGACAGCAACAATATACTGATTTTGGTCGGTGTGTGTACAAGTTTTGTGACCCTGTTCCATCCCTGTGTTTCTGTTCCTCTGTCAGAGGGGAGTGGAGAAGCAGACCAGTTTTGACCAGCAGCTGGATTCACTGACTGACCTGCTGACTGAGATGGAGACCAGAGGACCCTTCAACCCCAAGGTAGCACTGCAGAGAAGGACGGAGAGAAGAGAGAGGGAAAATGCAAGGAAGACCGAAAGCGAACAGAAGGAAGGAAAGAAAGAGAGGGGGGAAACATTTGTAAAGACGAGAAGGAAAGGATTTAATGAGGCAGGGTTGTGGAGCGCAGCTCAGAGAGTAGCTGCATCGACACAAAACCATGACAGGATTCAGAGCACAGCTAAAGGAGAACATGAGTGACGAGCCAGGGAGCAGCGCAGAATAAAGCAGAGGGTAAAACCACTGCAGACTTTGAGTCACGGGAGACTCAGTGTAGGTATTCCGCACCCCCAGAAATGGAATGATGCGGTCAGAGAGAGAGAGAGAGAACAGAAAGAAAGCAGAGCAGGTCAGTGGAAATAGTCTGGAGAGGTGCCAGGGTTGGCTGGTTTTGTCTCCGTTCAGGTTCGGAACTCAGTGATGATTGAGCCACAAACACAACAAGCAGGAGGGCAGAGCGAACAAAGAAGGCAGAGGGCGGGCTAGGCGGTCAGTGACTCACGCTGAGAGGGGAATAAATGCTCAGCGAGAACGAGTGATGCATACACAACCGAGTGGAGAGTGTTGTTGAGTGTGTGCTGAGGGCAGATTGCGCTGCCAGGGATCTGTAGAGAGAGAGAGAGAGAGAGAGAGAGGGCCATAAAAGGAGAGTGTTTTTATCCAACTGGGAGGAACTGGTTCAGGCTGCTCCAAATAACCATCAGAAAGACACATTCACGTCTGATAAGCTCAAACCGTGGAGTCCCTCCAAATGTTTGCTTTAGTTCAAGTGCCTCTTTACTCAATGTTATTAAGGAGAGCTGGCTGGCCGCAGCCTCTTGGCGTCCAGTGCTGGCTGCACGCTAGCACTGAGGAATGAATTGATGGAATTTTAATACTTTTACTGATAAAACTCATTTCTGTCCATAACAGCCTCACATATTGCATAGGGCCTCTATCTGACCTATTGAATTCAGGGGGAGCTACAGAATGTATGAGATTAACATCACAAATTGCATTGTTGTAAATGCTGACTCCTCGTTTATAGAAGTGTTTCTGTCCACAGTTACCAAGCCAGTATTCTTCAGCAGCAGCACCCAAGCCCCCAGCCCCTCCTCCCACGGCACCCAAACCCTCGCTCTCCTTCCTGCCTCCCCCGGACATGGGAGACAAGCCCCCGCCGGCACCGTGGGCAGAGGAGCTCAAAGCCAGAACCAACCGACAGGGCAGTAACCCACCCGTGGTCCCCAAGACCGCCTTCGGAGGGAGACCAGCCACCTCAGCCGCCGCCCTGGCACAGAAACTCAACCAGAATTTGAATCACGGCGGCTCCGCACCGTTCGGCAGTGGGGCGCCCAAGCCTGCCCCCGTCAGCTCGTTCTCTCCTGCGCCCGCTGCTCCCCCTGCCTCTGCTAACTCCTTCCCTCCACCACCCGCTGCTCCCCCGGCCCCCGCCAGCTCATTCTCCCCTCCACCCGCTGCTCCCCCGGCCCCCGCCAGCTCATTCTCCCCTCCACCCGCTGCTCCCCCGGCCCCCGCCAGCTCATTCTCCCCTCCACCCGCTGCTCCCCCGGCCCCCGCCAGCTCATTCTCCCCTCCACCCGCTGCTCCCCCGGCCCCTACCAGCTCCTTCCCTCCTCCACCCGCTGCTCCGAAGGCCCCCACCAGCTCCTTCCCTCCTCCACCTGCTGCTCCGCCGGCTCCAACCACCAACGTGGTGCCACCCGCGGCCTCCAACCACATCAGGAGTCCTCCCAGTGCTCCCATCGGTCAGCAGAGTGTGGCCCCCCCTGTTTCTCAGGCCAAGACGATTTCATCTTCCTCCTACCAACAACCAGCGAAAAGCCCTAATTCATCAACGGTATGGTCCTTCGTATTTCACATATGGGGCATTTAGTAGATGTTGTTCTTTAGACTAGAGCACCGGTTCTCAATGTGGGGTCCAGGCACCCCCAGGAGTCCTTGAGGGGGTTCCAGGGGCTCCCCAGCTAAATGATTTATAGTTAGGAACCAAATGGAACCTTACCGGTCTGTACCTCTGAGGACCCTTACGGGCCCATTTGGTTCTATTTGTGTACTCTCAGATAAATGAACACTGATGATTTTGTAGATGGGGGGTCCCAGAGGTGAAACTCTTTTCAAATGGGAGTCAGTGGTCTAATATCAAAAAACGTTGAGAATCACTGCTCTAGTGGGATTTATACAAAGCAAAACGGCTTCAAATGCTGCAAACAGCTTTATTTCTAAGTTACTATAGTTACTAGCATCCTGTAAAAACAATGTACGGTCACACATTTGCTATTCTTTAACATTGTAGAGCGGTGTATGTTCTGCATCTTGTATGATTGCAGGTACAGTAGAATGTAGGTAGCAGTCAACAGGAGAGCTACTCCATATTTTAAAAATGAAACGCAGGACATGCGCTGTGCAAAAGTTTTCAGAAGCCATCTGTCCAACCGTAACTAACCAACAGCTCTATTAGCAGAAGAATGCACTTGTCTCAGTATGCAGGTTTGAACTGGTGTAAATAATGGATGTTGCACTCGCCACACCACTTACACAACGGGTAGACCCAGCCAAGCAATCTGATAGTTCAAAGACCATGGTCTATCTGTTCTGTTCATTACTGTAAAGCACTGGTTCCCAACGTGGAGTCCGGGGGGGATTCGGGGGGTATCCAGGTAAATTATTGATAGTTAGGAACCAGCTGATAAAAGATAAGGGTCAACTTTTGATATTTACATACTAGTCCATATTTAAACAATACCAGCTTATTTTTTCATATAATTATAAGGAAATGACTTAAAATAAATTAAATTAGAAGTTTTTAAACGGTAACCCCATATTGGTAGCAGAGTGGAACTGCACAGTAGAGGAATTCGCTTTTGCCAGTACTTGGTACAATATTGGCCTATAAATTAATGTTGTAAATGGCTAGCATTTAATGTGTAACATTAAATGCTAGTCATACAGTTGGATATAAACTTGTATTTGTCTATAGATTTACAGGTTTGTTTTAAGTCTAGCTCTTTCACTTCTGACATCATAAAACTGCTCAACTGAATGTTGCGGGGCAGATTTAGCTGTTCAAACACCTTTTTTATAAAACACATTTATTGTCGGAGACTTCCGAATTATAACATTTAAGTTCTGTGTTTTCAAATTATTTGAATAGCCAGCATTTAAAAGTATCTGTTACCCTGCCTTTAAGGGTCTGTACACCCTCAGGGTTAAATGAACACAGAGGATTTTACCGCGTTAGTATTATCAACTCAACGCCAGTTACTATGTCTGCAATGTATTTTCCTTCCTCTTGTTTCCTGTTTATTTGCCTTCATGCATCCTGCCTTGAAATAAGGTTTTCAGTTCTTGTGTCGGTGAGCTGCTTGCCTTGTTGTATTCACTGAACTCACAATAAGGACACCTGCAGTATTATTCTTATGTTAATGTGTGGGTGCGTGTGTGTGTGTGTGTGTGTGTGTAGCCCTCTCCCTCTGGTCCAGTTGCGGTCCCAGGAGGTGGTGTTCCTTTCACCATGAGGGACGTGGAGGAGCTGGAGAGAATGACCAAGGACTTTATCAAAGACATGGACACACATGCACCAGTTATCACCTCACCTCCTACAGGTACACAGTACTACACACACACACACACACACACACACACACACACACACACACACACACACACACACACACACACACACACACACACACACACACACACACACACACACACACACACACACACACACACACACAGTATAGTGTGTGATTGTGCAATTTTTCATTTAATTCAGAGCACGAACTGCACTTAATAGTCAAGACATTGAGAGAAAAGGCAGCTAATTTCCCAAGGCTAATAATAATGATTAATACCCATGATGAGTATGTAGCATAATAATCAGGCTAATCGTTCTATCTATAATCGCACAGCCCTTCTTTGGTCTAACCATTGTGTACATTGTTCACTACCCTGCGCTCGCAGATTATCTTAATTACTAATCAGTCATTTTAGTGCAACCCACATGCACTCTGCTCTGTGTCAGTGATGGGCAAGTCTCACCAGAAAACCACCAGAATTAATCAGGAAAACTACATGATGATGTGTTATAACGCACACATTTTCCAGATTATTTTAAAGCTTTAACCACTTAACGACCCTATTAAAAAAGAATTCAAGGCGAAGCTCAGAAAGTGTCACACCAAGACACGTTGGGAGTTTGTAGATCTGATGTTTTTGAAACATTTTGGAGGAAAACAAATTCAAACTTTTCACCTACTGTATGATGACATGCCCCCAAAAAGAGGACATGAGGATGAATGTGTTTAATCTGTCAACAACTTCCCACTTTCACTTCCCAGTGAAATGGAACCATTCTGTGATCTGTGCTCTGGTTTAAAAAAAAAAGAGGTCTTGAAAGTTGTCAGTGACCTTGTGTGTTTGTGTCTCACGCGTCCCTTGTCGCCCCAGAGATTTGTGGGAAGTGCGGCGAGGCGTTGTCCCGCACCCAGCCGGCGGTGAGGGCCATGGACAAACTCTTCCACTCCAACTGCTTCTGCTGCATGATGTGCCATCGCCCCCTGCAGGGCATGCAGTTCTATGACAGGGACAGCTCGCCGCAGTGTGAGGACTGCTACACGGTGAGGATACACAACACACACACACACACACACACACACACACACACACACACACACACACACGCATATTATAAATGTACTGTTATCCCCATCTGTGATTCAGCTAGTTGTAGCTTATTTGTGCCAGGTGGATACATTTGGTTTGCAGCAAGAAACAGAACAGCACTCTGTGTTTACATTACATTACAGTCATTTAGCAGACGCTTTTATCCAAAGCGACTTACAATAAGTGCATTCAACATAGGTAGGGAACGAAACTACTAATCACCAGAAGCATTAAGTGCATTCTCTTCTAAAACAAGCAACCAAGAGTATACCTAGCGCTAAAGTAAAAGTGCAATATATCAGCTACCTACTTTCATAAACAGATGAGACAAAGTAGGAAAATCAAATGAGCAAGAGCTAAAACAAATAAATGTAACAAATGTGCTTATAGATTTTTCTCTTGGGGATGTCGATTTGAATTTGAATGTTTTCATTCATTTGACTTTGTTGACCACATCAGTATTGGCAATTATGCGGTCGATGTGTCCCGATTTGTAACCACTTTGAACATTACATTCCTATGTACATGTCATTATAGATTTCAGAAGTTTAAAAAAATATATGAATTGGGCTTAAAAATAAAGTTTAAGGATGACTTTATATTTACTTGTTTGCTTGTTAAATGTATAATTAAGGGGAAATGTTCTTTTCATATATTAAAGTTTAATACTGTACATAATTTTTACATAATTTAACATTTATATCTATCAAAACGTTTTTTTTTATATCTGTCAAAACACTGGTAATTATCATGGTTTAGAACTCTCCAAAATAAGACAAAATCTAAAATGACATAGATGCTTTCCCGGTCGGGCTGTAAAGTCTTGCCTTTCCTTATAATAACAAAGGCATTAAATGACTGCAATGCATGGATTAAAATGGATAATGTACAGAAAATTAAGTGGTAGCAGTGATAATAGCATCTATCTGTTGAACACGTAGGAAGCTTCATGCTGGTTTATTTATCCTGTGGGTACCTGGAGGAAGTTGCTTAAGTTCTTCATAGCATAGCAGCCTATTAGTCACCAGTCATTAGGTACTGTAGGTTTGGTGGCTCTCAGTCCGACTCAGCTTTCTCAAGACATGTCTCAACACAAGGACCTGACACACTGAAAGTGTCATTTGACGTGAGCCTGCATGTCCATCTGTTTAATTTAAAACCTGACTTATGTTCCTACAGCGGTCAAACAAATAAAAAACAAACACATACTGTACATCCACTGCAATACCAGTTTGAAATAAAGAAATGAACATCCTCAAGTTCTTTGAAAATCTACAAGCTCACAACGGGTCAGCGTGAGCTTGTAGAACGGTTGCTTGCTATAAAAGGAAGACGAAAAAAAGAAAAGAAAACAGAACATGTTTGAACATTTAAGTGGTGTATAAATCCAATGCAGATGTTTTCCTCAAACTTGGATGTTGATTCCCTGCACCACAGAAGAGATTGGAAGGAATTGACACTGTGAATGTGTGTGTTTGTTTATGCGCAGTCAGTGCAGGATAATGCAATGACATTCTGATTGTGTGTATTTGTTTATGCTCAGTGCAGGATAATGCAATGACATTGTGATTGTGTGTATTTGTTTCTGCATAGTGCAGTTCTGTATCGGGTGGACTGTATACCGTCGTTCGTTGCTGATGTTTTTTGTGATGCTGTGTCTTTTTGACTCCTAGCTATTGTGTCGCTGCCCTTAGTTGTATCTTACAGTACTTCTTTTACTCTGTATCTTTGCTTTGACGCTTGTTCTGCCTCTGGGAACTGAATTTTCCCCCGGCGGGATCGATAAGGTTCTCTATCTATCTAAGAGATAAGTAAGTGGTGTGCGTGTTACTTTCTAGTCCCTGCAATTAACCATTGTGGTCTCGCACACACACATTATTACATTTTAATACAGTACTGTGCCAGACTCATTACATCCACAGTAGTAGTAGTACCACCCCACTATTTTAAATTGGCACCATGGGCTTAGCACTGCCCTGGAGGATTTTAATCGTTTTCCAAACAACCCACAGTGTTTTCCCCTACAGGTCTACACCAACTGGGATAATGGACTCAGCTAGATTTACTTTTTATCAGGCACTGTGCTTAAATGTGTACTTTGTTTCCATTGTTTATTTACCTTTCAGCATGATCACAGGTTTATAAGTCTGTTGTCGTTAAAAACACTGAATTACTTTGCTGATTATATGAAAAAACTTCCAATTATCTAAGTTACAATCTAATAACCTCATAAATACATCTAAGATCTAAAATATGGGGATTGGTGATCTCCTGTATCTCTCAGTTTGTCATCTTGGACGGTCAGTTTGAGTTCTTTGTTTGATACTTTGGAAAGTAGCTAAATATATTTACTCAAGTACTGTACTTTTTGAGGTACTTTTACTTTACTTGAGCATTTCTTTTTTTCTGTGATACTTTGTACTTCTACTTCACGACATCTCGGAGGCAAATATTGTATTATTTATTCCACTACAACTATTTGAGAGCTTTAGTCACTAGTTACTTGGCAGATTTTATTAATACAAAATATACATTAACCACTTAAGCTCTAACTTGCACTTCGGCTATTCAACAATAGCCGATCTACAAGCTCCAGCTTGTAGTTCGGCAATTCTTCTCACCTATCTACAATCTACAAACTTGTAGATTGTACTGTAGGTGAGACTACTGTTCTCCCTAATGCCTGACCCCACCCACCCCCACCCCCTGTTGTTCATCCTGTTCAGAGCTCTCTGGCGGTGTGCTCACGTTGTGGCGAGAAGATCACAGACCGCGTGCTGAAGGCGGTGGGCCAATGTTTCCATGCTCACTGCTTCCGCTGCAGCACCTGCGCCTGCAGCCTGGAGGGGGTGCCCTTCATCACCGACGACAACAACAACCCTTACTGTGTCCAGGACTACCACAGGTACAGTACATGCAACAACGTGGATATTCTGGGAGGGCTGGGATGCCCCCCCCCTCTCAAATATCTGTCTCCACGTCGTAGAAGTTTCTCTTCTTGGCGGTATCACTTCTTCATTCATGTTTTATCACCGCTGGGGATATGTTTTATACCTGCTTCTGGTCAGGCTGAAGTAAATACACTCATTTCCTTTTTGACTGATATGTTTTTTAATGTTTATGATTTAATTAAAGATTCATGTTAACCACACCCTGGCATCCCTATTTTGGGCAAATTTGACAGAAATGCTTATTATTTTATATATAAAAAAAGCTGATCTACGAGCTCACAAAGCATCCCAATTGAACACCTTTTGAGCTTGTAGATATGTTATCTTTGCTAGTTGTCGTACGAGGAAATATATACTTTAGGACCTAAGGGATTAAGAAAATGTCCCCCCTCTTTTTTTTTCTCTTTTTTTTCTTTTTCTTTTTTACAAATCAAACCCTGGGTAGATAGTAGTGTGTGTGTGTGTGTGTGTGTGTGTGTGTGTGTGTGTGTGTGTGTGTGTGTGTGTGTGTGTGTGTGTGTGTGTGTGTGTGTGTGTGTGTGTGTGTGTGTGTGTGTGTGTGTGTGTGTGTGTGTGTGTGTGTGTGTGTGTGTGTGTGTGAGAGAGAGAGAGAGACACACTTGAGTCAAAGAAAGACATGAATGAAAGGAGGTCACACCTCTCTCCTGTGTGTTCCAGGCGTTTCTCTCCCCTGTGTGTGAGCTGCAATGAACCGATCATCCCTGCTCCGGGCAGCGAGGAGACGGTCAGAGTGGTCGCCCTCGACAAGAATTTCCACCTTAAGTGTTACCGCTGTGAGGTGAGACAGTTATAACCACACTGCCCTGGAAAGTTATCTTAACAAAGTCTCTTTAAGAGTAGTCGGTTCACTGGGGGCGTCGTCTTGGTACATTCCACATACGTATACGTTATGACAATACAAGAGTTCTGTCTCTTGAATGGGTAAAGTTCTGACATACATACTTATAAAGTCTATGTTTGTCAGATTCTCTTCATGACATACAGACAGGTGCATTGATTGGCCAGTTTTGCTGGCAGTTTAGTCTTCTGTTTTTAGTGCCACCATCTTTAGCTCTTAAAATGTTTCCATTCTAAACTGAGGGATTGCTGCCACCTCTATAGCAGTGGTTCTAAACCTTTTTCAGGCCACGACACCTCAAAATAATAATAATCATATTTGAACTGGGAACCCCCACCCTGATAAGCACTTGTGGTGTAGGAGTTGAGGCATGACATTTTGTTTGACTTGATTCCACAGATAAATATTGTGAAAATAGCAGATCTACAAGCTCACGACGCCTCGCGTTGCAAGGCGTTGGGAGCTTGTAGATCGATGTTTTTATAAAATGTCATAGATTTAAAACATAATAAATTGTTGATCTACAAGCTCACAACTTAATACAACAATAGTTAATCCCATAATTGATACATACAATTCATCAGTCCAGCTTCCTTTTCCCCCAGTACAGGAGAGAAACTTAAAACCCTAGAACATATTTTTCTCAAATTCTCTGCCTCCAGTGACCGATATGCATTTTGTATGAATTCCTCTCACCGACTGGAGCGGAGATCAATATTTTAAAAGCCCTTTAGTTTTTGAAAAATAACACTTTATTAAACTTTAACAAAGCTCTCAAACATTTCGTACCCGGCGACCGGGGAAATGTTGCTCACGGACTGGTCGGGCGGTCATTATTTAACATGCCTATCAGTTTTAGAACGAGAACATTAAACACAATGTTTTCAACAACCTTGAACTTGTGAAATAAAACATTTTAAGTGGTTATGGGGACGTGCGTCGTTAAAATATCTGTCTCCACGTCGGAGAAGTTTCTCTTCTTGGCCATATTTCACTTCAAGTTGAAAACTCGAGAATATACAGTTTAAGGATGAGATATTTAAATGACGATCGTTTGCAGCCACCACATTTCTCAACACCCAACCATTCTTAAGCTGTGATTGGCGTGATACGACCATTTCATAAATCACACATGAACCCTGTCACGAGATGATTTCTGCGGTCAGATCTGTGCTGGTTTCTATGTTGGATTCATAAATGAGGGCCAATGTGTGTCAGTGTGCAACAGTGTAACAATAAGTCGTTCTACCTGCTTTGTTCTAGGACTGCTCCCGCCCCCTCTCCATAGAAGCAGACGCCGACGGCTGCTACCCATTGGACGGCAGAATCCTTTGCATGAAGTGCCACACCCAGCGAGCCAGGCAGGCCAAGCAGTGATTGGCGGAATCGGCCATCACTCAAGTCCAAACTATATGAACCAAAACTCAAAAGCACAGGATCCATTCAGCTGCCATTTTTGCCTTTGCGACAGGGCTTTCTACATGTGCGCAGGTGTGAGTGAGCACGTTGACTGAGTATGAGGGTGCAAGTGCGAAAGAGCGCGATTGCATGATGCCGATACATTGTAATGTTCTCTCTCCTTCCCCTCGTCGGTGCAGAGGTAATGTACTGCACCGAAACAGACTTCCCTTTCCACAAATCTCTCTTCTGCTTGGCCTTCCTTCTCATACCAGCCTATAATTCCATGGCCCGTTCTATGTTTACGCTGAATATCCCAGCAGAACTTGCACAAGACCAGCTTTGTCAAAAGAGCAGCCACATCAGTGTCCTTTCCTACTCGCCTTCGCCTCATGGGTTGCTAATACCCCAATAAACATAACGGCTTTATGTTGAGGTGTACTCTTGTCCATCTCCTTGCCTGTCAGTGTTATGGTGGTGAAAGTGATGGGTAATAATATTTGTAATCAACACTAACATATACTTAAGTATGGAAGCCCATTTCTGCCACTGAATAAAATGTACTGGTATCTTTTTCTCTCACACATATGCAACTTTATATCTCTGATGGGTGTTTATTTTGTAGTTGTGACTTGTATGTCAAATGTTTGATTTTCTTTCTTGAAATTTTAGTTTTTTGAATTCTGAGGTATAAAGTCATAACTGCGTCTCAAGTCTTAATACAGGCCTTTTTAACTTTTTTCAGTGACATGAGAAATGGGCTTCCATATTAAAGTAACAGGGCACAAGTCTTTCTCTGACTTTTCGACTCTGGTTGGCCGGTAGGACAGTACACCTTTATGCCTGTTTTGTGGGTGTTGCGCACCAAAAATAGCAGATCTACAAGCTCAGAGTGTTTTGCGATGCGACATGTTGTTGTGAGCTTGTTGTGCGGCTATTTTTGGTGTGTGACATGGCACGCAAAATCAGGCAATAGCCCAGTTGTAGTGCCTGCAAACCTCTCGCTTATCTGCCTACAGAGTGCTTTCTCTCACCGCTTTGCTCTCACAGCATGGCATTCTATGACCTGACTGCAAAAAAAGAAAAAAACTGACCAAAACAGTGAATGTCGCTCTTGTTAGTATTTTATCTTTGTGTGATGTGAATTTGTTGATTTATTATACAGTAGGCATGCCCTGGTCACAAATGACTTGTAGTTGTTGTTGCCCTAGTCGTATGATCACACAACCCGAGGGCAAGCCGAGATCAAACTGATGGTTCTCTTGTGAAAAGAATCTGATGCTGATTTTAAAGCGCTAAAGTATTTTTGCATGTTATTGCCATTAAAAACAAAGAGAACAAAGTTAAGCACAGATTCCATTCCAATGAGCTCATGGTGTTAAATGTAAGCGTGGTAAATGTTGGCTGCCCCGCTGGAAACAGGACCTAGTATATCATTTGATCATTGCAGAGTTCCATAATGATGCCTTTTTTGGTGAAATAATGTATGGAAATGATTAATATCCCTTTAGTCTCAGAATGACGTTAATGTCACGGCACAAGATGCATTCTGTTAACGAGTGCATTATTGAGAAATGTACTATAATGATGACTTGCTGGAAATTGTTTTTCTTTTTGTTTTTTTTTGCTGGCATTTACGGCTCTGAATTATGTCACAGTTTCATGGATCTTAGTATTAAGTGCATCATTGAAAAACCTACTCTAATGACACCTTATTATTAGAACCTTTTGTTTTTCTTTGCTCCACAGTTACCAGAATCAGTCTAATACAGTTTGTCCTGACAGTAGAGAAGCACAGTCTTATAGCTTTGAGCTCTATTCCCACAAAGTGCAGGCCATTTATTGTAAACATATAGTGATCAAACCCTCAAAATGTATTTCAAATTTGTCAGTGGATATTAAAACCACTGCCTGTTCTTGTGGCATTCACTCACTATGTGTTTTTTTTTGGGTATACTTTTTATTTTATTTTGTGTTGTGCACAGTATATCGGTCATGTTCGTTTTTGATATTATCCAAGTGAATACCACTATTTTCCATTCATCTATTGTACTTTTGCGTGTTTATCCGTTGTATGATACTTCATCAGTACTTCATCAGTTACATTGGGCAATGTGCCTTCTCCAGCTTTTGTATTCCATTGTTGTTTTTTTGTATTGAGCCTACATTCATAGTTATTCATTCCTTTAAAAATAAAATTCCCATGTGTTCTCAGATTAATCCTGGCACAGTAAAACAGCATTTAGGATGCAGAACAGCCGAACCCTATGGCCAAATGTGACTTAGCATTGCATGCTAGCTGTGTTGTTGGTGGTATATCATGTTTTTAGTATTAATATCACCGTTGTTAATATTGTTTTTATTTTATTTTTTTTGCACAAACTCCTGTGTGACCATGCCTTTATCATCACAGCGTGCTCACATTTTATGGGGCCTTCACAGTTGCATTTATTTAATGTTAAAATTGTCCAGTGGTATTACATTAATTATAATTGCCTTGTCTTTCCATAATAGTTCTCTTTTTTATTATAAATTCCTTTTACATTTGTGTGAATGTGTATTTGTTTACGGTTAAACATGCCTTCATTATTTACCTCCCTCCTTTCATTGGGCTGTATTAGGACATTTTAAATATAAATAAACCGCTAATTGCCAAAATATCTGCTGTCTGTCTTAAATTAATGTGACTTTTAATTAAGCCCACCTGTTAGCTAAATGTAATCCCTGTGTGAGATTAGAATTATACACAAAGTCTAGGAAATGTGTGGTGGTTTAGTTTTCCTCTCCTCTGCTGTCCATGTTACTTTCACCAAACATAAGTTCAAGTTCTTTCAATGATGTGTCAAGGAGACCCGATGACCCCCAGTGGTGGAAGAAGTACTCAGATATTTTACTTAAGTTAAAGTAGCAATACCATAATATAAAAATACTCTGTTACAAGTAAAAGGCCTGTGTTCAAAATGTTAATAGAGTAAAAGTACAAAAGTATTGGCATCAAAATATACTTAAAGTACCAAAAGTAAAAGTACTAAAATGTTTGAAAATACCAGATCTACAAGCTCATAACACGATGCATTGTTAGCGTGTATATCGTCTATTTTCAAATAGCCCATGTATAAAATACGGCTGAAGTGGTTCATGTATGTTTTATAATATAATATTTGTTATCAGTAACTAAAGTTTTCAAATAATTGTAGTGGAGTAAAAGTACAATATTTGCCTCTGAGATGTAGTGGAGTAGAAGTAAAAGTATTGAAAACTGGAAAAACTCCAGTTAAGTAAAAATCCCTCAAACCTTTACTCAAGTACAGTACTTAAGTAAATGTACTTAGTTACTTAACACCTCTGGTGACCCCATTCCCCTCTATCAGCTCTCACCAGCGGGAGGCATGCGTTAATCCGACAGACCTTTTCTCCGACTATGTGGCATCCGCGTGCGACTGATAGTGACTACAGCAGACACGTATGTGTGCGTCTGCCTGTTTGTGTATGCGTGTTTGGTTTCCACAAAATAAGAGGGCTCTCATAAAGTAAAGAGATATGTTTTTGTGCAATGTTACAGATTTATATCGACAGCTATATTGTGAAATATTACTTCCTTCACAGGTGTTACCAATGATACTAATTAAGGCTATGTTGCATTAAATGTAGCAGAGCCACTCCAGAGAGCTAATGTGCATGATGGCAGTACCATGACTCTGACCTGAATGCAACACACAAATTAGTATAAATGGTAACACCTGTGAAGGAAGTAACATTGCCCAACTATTTGTAAATGGCTGCCATGAAGATGCCTATTGTCTCAAGTTCAGCACTTTATGTGTGTCCCCTAAATAAGCAAAGAAAAACACTGGATATATTACAGCTTTAAGTAGCCTACTTTTGAATTTGAGTTAATGAAGGCTGTGTCTCCTGTCAGTACAGCAAACCAACCAAAGAGACATTTGAAATAGAACCATAGTGTTGGTGTAGGCTAGGGGGTCCTGAAAGGAGAGGAGAGCCATACGCAGGCCTGCAGGCCAGGGGTCCTCCTGTTTATCAGGGGGACGGAGGAGAGAAGTGAGTGATGAAAAGAGATTAGTGACAGCTGCCTGACGGAGGGAGCAGAAAGAGGACAACGTGAAAACATCAGCAGTAAAACAGAAGACATCAGAGGATGCAACCAACAGAGATTCAGACGTCCCAATCTAAAGTGAGTGAAAACTCCAGCCTGAGGCAATGTTCTTCATAAAAGACAAGATAAACTTGGTTTTGTCAAGAAGAAGAATGAGAAGCATGACCCAAATGGGTCCCTTCTCTTACACCGTCAGTTCATTTGTTTAGTCATTCAATTATATTTGCATTTTATGTATGTGATTGTCATATGTTGCCAAACTTGCCATAATGCATGTTGCGATTTGTTAAACTCTTTGATAAAATCTTGAAACACTGAAGTAGCTGAACTCCACCATCCATATAATGTGTTTTTCAATCATATGCACGGTGATGGAAAATGCGCATTAAGTGGTATTTTAGCGCAGTGTAACCTAATGATGCAACCATCAGCAGATGAATATAATGTTCTCTGCAATGTACTACAATGTACGTTAGTTCCAGTGTTTACCCTGTAGTCTCCTACTCATTTCCAGCTATCGTCACAGCCAGAAGCTGAGACCCTGTTTCTTCAGTTACAATCCCACTCCCAACCTTCCAGCCTGCAGCCCCAGCAACACGACCAGCTACAGCTCGAGCCTCTCTCCCAGCAAGCAGCAGCTCAAGGCCTCCCACCTTCTCAGTCAGGGCCCCAGCCCCAGCCTCAGCCTCACACCCATCTCCACCCTCCCCAGCCTGCTGAGCAAGCCAAGCCTCTGTGGACAAACCATCGAAGGCTCCTTCTCCTCCTCCTGGGGTCCTCCTTCTGTGCCTCTATTCTGGGCATGGTGTACTACTCCCAGCAGAAAGTCCTAACTGACAGCAGAGGAATCAAACAAGGTGGAACAGTTACATCAAGATGCACAGATACAAAGCATCCCAGTACAACCGTGGGGTGCACACAAATATTTGAATTTCCGAACGGCAGTCTCCACATTAGATCAGCATCATTAGATTGCATTCGATTTAATTTTGTAATGACTGGTTCTGTTACAACCAAATATTAGGCTAATACTACTAAACAGTAAAAGGCCATTGATTTATTGCTCATGCTGCCGGCTGTCTGATATTATAGACATAGCCATTAGCCATTCATGTGTAAGCTGCCTGCAGCAGACTCACTCTCAGTCACACGCACTGGTCCCATTCGAGCCATCTTGTTTCTCAATCTCACCTTGATGAAATTCCTTCTGACAATTTTAACAGACACACTTTCACGCAAGAGAGTGATACACAGCATTACAAAAAATAAATATGAAAATAAGTTCAAATGTAAGCTGTGTGACGCAAAACATCCAATCATACACCAGTTCACTACAGTGCTGTGTCGTGTTGACAAATGTGCATGAGAAACCACAGTGCTTCTGCTAATCACAAACATGGATACATAGAATACACGGCCTGGTCCCATAAAACTTTACCACGGGAATTGAAAAGCTCTGTGATATTCAAATTCCATCTTGGTTAGTTTTGTGCATCCCTAGTTTTTTTTCTTATTGCACTTTCATAGTGCTTTTCACAAACATGTTAACAAAAAAATATATCTGAGGCATTTGTATAGTTAATTGGGTATTTTATGTAACAAATAGGTAGACATATTTTGTTAATGTTGCATTAATTTATTTGATCTTGAATCCCAAGTCTAATATGAGGGTGATTATTTTTTCCCCAGTCACTCCATGTCTCTCCCTGGCCTGTGAGAGGGCCTCAGCCCGCCTATTGGTCGACCCCTTTAGTCAGCCATGTGCCTACTTCCTGTTCACCTGTGGCTCTGACAGACCTTCGCCAACAGCTAAGGGGAGACAGAGAGGCAAGGGAGTACATCAACATCAGCAGAGGGGAATACGGAGAGAGCAGCAGAGAAGGAGGACAGGAAGGAAGGAGAGCGAAGACATAAGTCGGAAGACTGGGGAGAAAATATTGGACAGAAGAAATGTACTACTGCAGTATCTCAGGGAGATTTTGGGTACATGTCTGCAATTGCATTTATAAAGAGTAACCAAACCCATATGTGTGTAAAGTCTGTCATCTCTGGTAAAAAAAAACAGGGTATTGCACTGGCCATCTGCTATTGGATGGTGTGGTGCCAAGGGTCAAAGAGTAGTCGTAGTCTACTATTGGTAGCATTTGTGTAGCTATAAAATATTGGAGTTATGTGGCTACGTGTTCAGAAACTCCTCAGCACCTCAGTCGCCCAGGCTGTGATTGTACGCAATATTCCCAAAGTTCCCAAACAATATTTCTGTGATCCTAGACTGATTTAAGAAAGAGGTTCTGGAACAAGGAAAAGTGAACTACTGTATAGGGTGAGGGGAGTTGTGGGATTATTCTTCATGTCTTACTATGTTCCTCTGTCAGAGGCCGAGAGCTTTTCTGGTTCAGCTGTGCACAAGGCCAGAGGATTCTACCGTTCCTGTATGGACACCAGGTCTATGGAGACTGCTGGAGCAGAGCCCTTCTTCTCACTCATCCAGAAGGTGAGGACATTATTCACCATGGAAATGTTGACATCAGGCTAACGGTGCATTTATTTTCCATACACTCTGAATCTGCTTTAATTTGTGTCTTTATTCATCCAGGTAAAGAAAACAATGCATGGATGTATTTCTAAAACAAGCCCCTGCTTTTCACTTCATAGCTACTTCATAGCCACTACTGATATGATCTGTGTAGCACAACTGATTAAGTTAGGAGTTAAAATCAATACTCAAGTACTTTTTGATGATCAAGTACAGTTGTTGAAATGAGGCAGATCATTTTCTCATTGTCTTTTCCCATCCCTACCATACCATTATTGTCCTTTGACAAGTTCCCATCTAACATATATATTTTTGGCCAATCTGCAAGCTCACAACGCATCAATGCTGTGATACTTTGTGAGTTTGTAGATCTGCTATTTTTGGTACGTTTGAAAATGTTTGCAAACATTTTGACAATGACATGTACTGTAGGTTGAAAGTGGTTACACTGGCATAATAATGAATTATTATGAATGAACTTTTTCTTTTTACCCCTCTCCTTTCCAATTGGCCCCTTGGCAACCCCTGGTGGCTCCCACCTGTTGCCTATTTATTTTTCCCATTTTGTCTCTTCATGTGTAGCTGGGTGGCTGGTCGGTGTCGGGTCAGTGGAATCAGAGTGATGTCAACTCCACCCTGAGCCTGCTGATGAGAGATTACTTCACCTTCCCTTTCTTCAACCTCTATGTGGGCAAAGATCCAAATGACCCTGACCGTGGGAGCAAGAAGAAATACATTCAGGTTAGTGTAAACCAGTGGCTCCGGACAGTGGCTTAGAACCATGTTCACAACTGTGCTGTTAATTCCCAGAAATCTTTGCTCTCTTGGTTGATCTGCCAACTCTTGTGGGAGGAGGACGTTGGCAAACTCTTGTTTTCTTCTGTTATTTTTTTTAATTATCATGCTTATGTGTCAACTTTGAAAACAACTTTTCAGTCATTATATTGAACCTTAGTACATTCGATGAAAATATACAAATCTACAAGCTCACAATGCATCACAACCTTTTGCAACGTAATGCGTTGTGAGCTAGTAGATTGGCTATTTTCAGCAAAGAGTTTTGGTGTATAGGGAAATGCTAGTGGATCTAGTATAGAGACCCAGTAAACTAAGTGGTTAGAATTTTCAAAAATAGCGAAAAACCACATCTACATGCTCGCTTAAACACAAGTGTCCTTGCCGACAGATTGACCAGCCAGACCTGCTGATCCCCGTCCAGTGGAATAGCAAGAAACGAAATTACATAATGAATGCACAGGTGGCCGTATCCCATAATAGCTCCAGGATTTATTCAGCACATTTCCATTGCATATCCAGCCATCTTACTCTTCCCATCAACCCCTATGTTTCCCTTAACGCTGTCACTCCGCCATCACCCAGAAAGGGCGTCTGTTCCTGGCGTCCTGCCAGAGGTACCTGTCTCTGCTGGGCGCTCCCTCCAGCACCCTCCAGCACGTGGGCATGTTCATCGCTCTGTCGTCTGAGCTGGCTGTGGCTGCTGCCCCCCTGTCCTATCGGCTGCTGAAGGGTCAGCTCTACCAGCGCAAGACCATCAAAGACCTGCAGGTACATTCTGCTCCGTTACGCTGGCAGCCCAAAACTGACCCTTTCTCTCAAAATTTTTCATGGACCCCAAATTGATACATATTTGGCCACTGACCCCCATCTGAAAAGGTTTTGTGCCAGGGACTCCTAGGAGAGAAGATTTGTGTTTAAAAATGTCAAAATGTGTCAAAATTGCTTGTATTTTCTTAAGAAATATCCGCTCTACAAGCTCACAATGTGTCGCAACTTTCTTTTTTAAACCTGAAGCATAAAATAGGGTTAAAGTGGTTAAACTGATTTTGATGCTATATTAACTAATTTTCCTGGCAACCCCCTGGAACATCCTCAAGGACCCCCCCCCCCCTGGAATACCAGCTAATATTGTGACTAAATCCATGGTAACTACATAGATCTTTCTTCCATGCAACTGTGCACAGGCTCACGCCCCTACCATTGATTGGCTTGGCTGTCTACAGATTGCGTTCCATCCTCACCCAGTCAGGGAAGAAGACACTGTCCTACTGCATAACTTACCTTACATTGAGCAAATGTCCCGCATCGTCAGCAAATGGCTGAACAAGCACGAATTGAGTACCAGGTATGATTATGACGAGATCATGCAAACAAATGACACTCACTCACAAGGTATTTCTTGCATTTTAACTGTTTTTTTTCCCTTTTCCTTTTGCTCCCTCTAGTGGTCCCCTTCATACCTACATGGTTCTCAATCTCCTTCACACCTTCATACCTGCCCTGGACTCCAGGTTCATTCAGACAGAGTATAATTTGTCTGTGGCTCTGGGGAACGCAGAGGAGGTGCATTTTAACCCTGCTGTCCCTATTTTGGGAATGTCATTATAGGCAAAAACATCTAAAAAAAGAATAAACTAAATGCAAACCTTTTCAGAAATAGCAAAAGATTGCAGATCTACAAGCTCACTACGCGGCTCACAGGGCTTAAATGGTTAAAGCATTTATTTACCCAGGGAAAGCTTCCAGTCTTCCAAATGCTGTACTGTTGCTGTCTAATGGACTGATTTTCTTCTGAATTAATACATTTTATTGATCTGATCGTGTGTTTATTTGATGTAGCACTATCTAGGTGCTTTGCCCACATGGGCTTACAAAGCACTTCCATGAAGCGTATTGCACTGTATGTACAGATATATAACAGATATATTCCTAAACAAACCCAAGGATCATACAAAGTAGATTGGACAATAGCATTTAAAACTGCAATCTGTACATATTATTATGTCCTGTCCCGATGGAGAGAGGTAATACATTCAAGGTAACACCTTTTGTAACTATTTGGAAAAGCCAGATACAAATACATTAATCACCGTAGGGTTCAGTCCCACATCTGTCAGCTTGCTAGCCAGCCTGGTGGAGACTATGGTGTTAAAGGCAGAGCTTTAATCAATAGAAACAGCCTAACACCACGTTGTTGTTGTCAAGGTGGGAGATCCTGGGAAATGGCGTCGTCAGTGGATCTGGTTGGCAGGCGAACTGTAGTGGGTCCAAGGCCCTTGGGGGAGTAAATCAGATTGTGATCCTACACTAGCTTCTCAAACACTTCATGACCACTGAGGTCAGCGCTATCGGGCGGTGGTCATTCAGGCCAGCCGGGAAGGCATTCTTCTGTACAGGGACAATGGTGGACCTCTTGAAGCATGTGGGGAAGGACTGGGCCAGGGAGAGCTTGAATATGGTGGTGAATACTGGTGCCAGGAGGTCAGCACAGGCCTTGATGACCCACCTGGGGATGCCATCTGGGCCAGCTGCTTTCCCGATGTTCACCCTTTTGAACACCCTCCTCATGTCCTGTTCAGAGAAGAAGAGTGTGTTCTCTGCTACGAGGGTGGATCATCAGGAAGGGCACCTCCTACCCGACACCAGGGTCTAGAATTCTAAATGGAAGGATAAGGGAGACCACCTTCATCTACTACAGATGGAGGCACCTCTCTGTCCTACTGCCCTATGTAGTTAGTCATGCAACAAATAGAATAAATAGCCGATTACGAGGTTGTGAGCTTGTAGATCTACTATTTTAGAAAATTGTTAAAATGAATGTGGTTACATTTATTTGTGTTTGTATGTGTGGACATTAGTGATATTATTAAGTTTGCTTTGAATTTGAACCTTTGAAAATTGAAATCCGTCCAATGTTCATTCCTCACCAGACCGTCCCCCGTTGGAAAAGCTGTGTTTTGGAGACTGAGAAAGGATTTGACACGATCCTCACACACCTACTCAGTGAGAAGACTGCACACACAGAGGTACAGTAACGACAACACACAAATGTGGACTGAAAATTCATCGACAATGTCCTAAACAACATGAACCCAAGATTCCCTATTCTGGGCATGTCATAATAGGCAAACCTTCTGCAAAAATAGCAGATGTACAAGCTCACGACACGTTGCACTGCGAGCTTGAAGATTGTCTGTTTTCGGCGAAGAGATTTGGTGTAGAAGGGGGGAGAAGGGAGGGACCAAAAATAGAGCCATGGGGAACCCCGGTCAATGAATTATATATGGTTTAAGTGGTTAAGTGAATTTTCAGCTGAGGTTGACTTTTGTTGTTCTACAGGCAGAGGAGATGATTCACAGTATCTTTGACGCAATCAAGTCTAAATTGTCTGTTCTCAAGTGGAGAGATGAGAAGTCCCGTCTGCTTGTTATGAATAAGGTAAAATGGGAAATGTTGAGATTTTTAAGACTGTACTATATTGCTATCTAATATTGAACATCTGTCTTCCCTCCAGGTTCACTCTTTAACTCCAAGACTTTGGACTAAACCTCAGATCTCGAGTGAAGCTGAACTTGACCAACTTTTTTCTGAGGTATATTATAATGTGCCAGAAGTTTATTAGCATTGATTTTTTTTTTAGGTTTATATACTTATTACAAGTCACTGATGCATTCCACACCGCACAGGCTTCAAATATTAGTTTGGAATCTCAGTCATGCACTGTTGTCTCAATGTTGTCAAACAAGGAGGCTGCCATCTTTAAACACCTTGTTCCACCACTGTAAACTGTACATGTATGTAACAGGCCCATGTGGGTATAGTAGCTCAACGCTGATACTTATGTATGATCTGCATTATTTTAGGTAACAATCAGCGAACAAAGCTATGTTGCCAACTACATCCAACTACTGTCCCTGCAGCAAAAGAGACGCAACAAACTCTTCTCTCAGACCGACGAGGTTGACATGTAAGCAGTTGTTTCCGTTCATTCCAGTTAGAGGAGAGGAATCACTTCTCAAACTGAAAGCTATGATCTTCAAGAACTACCCTATACCCCAATTCTACTGGAATTATATTGCTGTCTCCCATATTGCCCTCCTCTCCTGAAGCATTTTTGTCAGACTTTTAAAATGAATATTATTTTTAAACTCTTTTTAAACTCTAGTTTTTGCCCCAATCCTAGCCAATTGGTCCAACAGCCCATTATTCTGAAAGCCCAATAGTCAGAAAACGGCATTAGGTTAGGATTAGCAATAACACACGGTTGGACCAATGGTGCTTCAGAATAAATAATTCTTGGACCAATGCCGTGGCACCAAATGTACATGGACCCTTTTCACAGACGTATCATAGCAGGGTAAAGACAGCAGTAATTAATTCAATAGTGGGTACTGGCCTGGGTATGTTTGATTTAGGTATGCCAAAGAGCAAACACTGACAAACAATAATATTGTCTGTTAAAGATAGTTTTTCAACTGTGTTCATCCTGTTATGACAAATCTGTGAAAGGGGTCCATTGTCTGTGGAGTGGACTATGGTATGATACTTTTGGTTGTTGGAGGTTTTGTGCAAGGATTTGAGGCTCATTCTATGATTTATTATGAGAATTGGCTGAATACATGAAAATATATAGGTTGGGCCGGGCACCTAGGTAGCCTGACAGCGCGTCGCAGGTTCGAGTCCCGATCACGACAGTCTTTGCTGCCTCCTGTCTGACTAAGGCATAAAAAGCCCAAAAATAAATCTTTAAAAAAAGAAAACATTTAAAAAATGTATGCATGCATGCAGCATTAATTCTTAAATCTTAATTATTTTTCTTCAGTTTATCTGTCTCGCCGTTAATCCTGGGCAATGAGCTGGTCTTTCCCATGGGAATGTTTGTCCCTCCCCTCTTCCACCCAACACATCCCAAGTAAGTGGTGTATTCATCGACTGAAGACCACAAGCACAGTTCACTGTGGTCCATTGTACAGTATACGAATAACGCAACACTTAGCAATTCGTTGTTTTTAAACAGGGCAATGAATTATGGAGTTTTGGGTTCTCTGATTGCCAAAGATATCCTCCATCTTCTTCTGCCAGACAGTAAGGGAAACAATCCTTCCTGTAGACTGCCATAGAATATCAAAGAGCAGTAACCTTCAAACAGCATTCAGAGTTTATCTCCTATGCAGCCCAAACTATTGTTGGGATGTAAATTGGCGTCAGATCATTTATGTATTGTATAGCTATGTACAGTATATGAGTAAACCTTTGTTATGACCTGTGACATTGAAAGCTTGCTGGGGGGGAGGAGGGGGGGGGGGGGTGGTGTTCTATCCTTTTGAAGGCCATTGGTTTGTGCCTTTAATCGAACCTGTAGTACAGAGGACTCATGCACACGTCTTCTTCACATGCAATCAAAAAATCATTTTGGGGAAGAACTCAATACATTTTCAATAAATATTGAATTGCAAGTGAAGACTGTGCGAGAGTCCTTTGTTGTCGGCCCATGGTCTTCTCCCTGTCAGTCTACGGGTGTGCAAAGTTCTGCTTTTATATTCTAATCTGTACAAATATGAATTCTTCATCATTCTACATATTAACGTGCTTTTATCTTTATTTTTTAAATTGTATCATTTTTGTTTTATTCCACTTTACTTTGTTCTACTCTGTGTAAATGGACTAATTGTGTGCTTGTACTGTAGTTGACTCTCTGAGTGAGACGATGCAGGCTGTGGGGCAGTGTGTGTGGGATCATTACCTCACTGTAACAGAGGGACCAGGGAGGGTTGGAGCATTTTCTGTGTCTGCAGTGCAGCTGAGGGAGATCTGGGTGCAGTACTCTGCACTCCAGGTGGCACATCAGGTCAGTAGTGATGGTCCGTCATCATTATAATGCTGTCTTTAGTTTACTTTGAGAATAACTGCCTTGCATAACATTGGTGTTGGAAAACATATAGTCTCTCTTAATTTCAGCTAAGCTTCCTTAGTTGGTAGAATTGGTAGGACATTATCTCATTACAATAGGAACTAGGAAGCATAGCACACATCCTCTGTACTTGATTTGTTTACATTTCAAGGAAACCTCAATTTAGACACTCAACCGGCTAGGTCATGCCCAGCATGTGGATATCCCATAAGGCCATGCAGTTTGGCTGGCGACCTTTACATCCAGTTATATTACATTTCTCCTCTCAAATAAAATGAAATAATTTCACCCGATTTCACTCACACAATAACACGGCCAATGCTGGGTACCAAAATTCTGATCATCGCACAGCAGAATCCCTAGCAATGCCAGCCAAGCTGTTAGTGATTCTTTGCTTGTTTGGGCATACAACCAAGACAGACACAGATGTAAGATGACACCGTGCAGGACAGTACAATAGTATAGATAATAATTCCACATATAGTATGTATGGTATTTTAGAGAGATATATTTTGTATGAGACAGAAACATAAAAGACAACCATGTAACATTTGTGTTTTGTTTTCTCAGGCTTATTATGAAAGACTAAATAAAGATCTTGGTGACACTTCCCTCTCTGGTCTCTCCCTCACTCATCTATTCCTCACTTCATTCTCTCAGGTACTTTAATAATACTCTGATGGCTTGTGCTTTAAGTACTTAAGTCCTACTCCTATATACTTAGTCATGTGACAAATAGCTAGAATAGCCGATCTACAAGCTCACAAAGCATTGCAATGTGAGGTGTTGTCCTTGCAGATCAGTTATTTTGACCTTAAACATTTTGAAGATGGTTGAAAGTGGTTAGAATGAATGTGCCTTTTTTATAATTTGTTTTTGTCTTCCTCCCCTTCACCACTGCTTCCTTCTTTTTCAGATTAACTGTGACTCTGATCCATATCGTGAATTCATGCCGTTTGAGCCCTCCTTCTTGATTACTGTCTTCTGCGCCAAATCTGAACTGTGCCCCACAACACTGGAATGTCCTCACAGAACTCAGCAATATTTACAGAAATGTTGAATGCAAACCCGTCAACTAACAGAAAGTTCTTCACTGAATCTTAGGCTATGTTCAGACTGGCAGTCGGATATTTGGTCTGTCTGAATCCAGATTGTTTTTTTATTAACTCTCAACGGCAAAAAAAAACAAACGTATTTTTGTTTGTTGTTGTGGTTCAAATTTGTTGGATCTGAACCACATTCTTGGGTGTATTGAAATGTGACTGAAATGTGATTTCTAAAGATGTGTCTCAGTCTGGACACTGAAGCCTAATTTATACTTTGTTGTACGATGGTGTCACTAACTGAATTAGACAATCTACCAATCTCACAACGTGTAGTGTTGTGAGATTGTAGATCGGCTATTTTCCCCAACCATCATGTGACAAGAGTGTAACTTAAGTATTACTCATGTGTAAGGTACCAAGGATACATCATATCACCTTCCTAGTTGGGAAGGATACAGCCTATCACATTGTTACCTAGTTAGGAAGGATACAGCGTATCCACACTGGAGAAAAACCTTTCCACTGTAAACAGATGTTTATTATAGCTAACGAAAACTAACGAAATAACTAAAATTGAAAAAACATTTTTGTTAACTGAACTAAATAAAAACTAGATTTTCTTTTATTTATAAGGCTTTTGGGATGATATGAATTTATAGATTTCGCTGTACCAAATGTATAAATAAATGCCATCTTTTGTTAAGGTATTATTACAGAATAATTACCTTTTCAATCCTGCACCAATAACCCAAAGTATAAAAAAAACTAACACAAACTAATAAAAAACTACTAGCATTTAAAAAAATAAAAACTAGCAAATCCGCTCTTAAAACTAACAATTAGAAAAATAATATTCAAAACTAACTTAAACTGAAATGAAAAATCCCAAACTATTATAACGGTGGTCTGAATACACAAATCCAATCGGATCACTTGCAAATAACAAATAACTTGCCTGAATTCTGAACTAAGCCAGATTCCACAGCAATCTCTTGGGGTGCCTAACAAAATGCCATTTGCTGCTAAAATATACTAAAACTATACATAAGTTGGGTCGTTTCAGTATTGTCCGAAGCTCTGTAATGCTACAAACTTGTGTTTGCACAAGGACAGTAGTTTATATATTATGCCATGTTACATCATGTTCTCAATTGTATGACTGTTTGCTATTCCTATTAAAGTAAATATTGGGTGCCTGGTGGCTCAACCAGTTAGTACACTGACCACGTGTTTATTGTGGTTTGCAAGGACCCGGGCTCAAATCCAACTCCTGACGTCTCGTCTCACGTAGGTAAGCATTGACAAAGCACAATGAACAAAACTTTAAACTCAAAAGTGTTGTATGGTAAATACACAAAAATAACTTCATTGGCAAGACAGTGCTGGTCAAATCCAAGTGTCTTATCCACCCTGACAGATCTGTGAGTGGAACTCTGAGTGGGCTCTAAAGCAGTCTCTCGCACTTTCAATGCATGATGGAAGTTTAAATTGTCCTGGACCATGATGACCATCACCTGAGCATCAGGCTGCGACCCCCCAACCCCCCCAAAAAAAATTGAACTGGGGACCCCCCTTCCCCCACCCTGACAAGCACTTGGAATTGTAGGAGTTGAGGCATTACATTTAGTTTGACTGTTTTCCTCTTTCTTATATTATGACAATTTGGCCAATGTTTGACCAGTTTGTATAGTATAGTTTGTTTACTTTTGATGCAGCAATGGTCTTTTTTTATTTTATTAAAAAGGTCTTAAGTCCTTAAATTGTCACTTCACTCACTGTCACCCTGGGAACCCAAAATCATGTGCACAGGTTTGCGAACCACTTGTATAGCCCACCCAGAAAATGTATGAGGTCCCGGGAATGTATGACCCCAGCATAGGGTCACAGGTCTCAATTCCAATGCAAGACATGGTAGCGCACACATCGAAATGCTGGATCCACGCTGTCCTGAAAAACATCAACGGTGGCCCTCTGCCCAATTACATTCCAGCTCTGATGCCAGCGCCCGCACAGATTAGATCCCGTTTCATCCATGTATGAGATCTCCTGCTGCTCTGTTCCAGCATCCATGAAATATGAAACCCATGAGCATTACCCAGATAAAAATGGACCTTTGATTTACTGCATGTATTATAATATGCAAAACAAGGTAATTTTTATGCAGTACATCATATTGTTATAAAGTAGAATAGGCTACATTTCAGTTGATTAGGCCCAGATGCTTTTCCTCATTGAACAGCATTTGAACAGCCCCCCCTCAAAAAACGTTTTCTTTTTATATTGGAACATGGCACATGCCTCGCTTTCCCAGATCCGGCCCCAAAACCAGAATACACTACAGCTCTACATATATATACATAATCCTAATGTGCTGTCAAAGCATAATGTAAACACGTCATATTAATAGAGCACCGTTCAGCACTTGTTTACTAAAATATTTGCTACTGAATTTCAACATTGCTATACACATACCTGAACATATTCCACCTTCAAAGCCTTTACTCTGTAGTAGACAAGCTTTCCCATACACAACCTTTGATATGCTTTAAGGGCATTTGAATGCAAGATGGGATTGATTCTCACCAGACCTGTGTATACACATGTACTGTATATCATCGCTGTCGGGCAGAAACCAGCTATCTCCACTTTCTTTTAATAAATCAGTGCTATTGAACACCCTTTACGTCTGTGTGAGTTTTACAAATATTGAATGAAAAGTATTAAAAATGAAAAGGTAAAGTGATTATAATATAAGGACATATTCAACTATCTGACGATGTATAAAGTCACCGTACCAACTTTGATGTGGCAGTATTGTGTTCTAAAGACATGTTTTTTTTCCATTTCCTGAAAAGACAGCTATGTCCAATATTTTGGATTACTGCCCGACAGCAGAGCTATACATTATGTGTGTATATGGTGATTTAAGCTGCTGGATCTTGCACAGTTTAAGATCATGACATGCTTATTTTAACCATATTTCTTTAGTTACTGACTTGCGCCTTTGATTTGTGTTATGAATTCTACACTATAACAAACCTATCAGTTTTATATTTTTCCAATTAACCTTCTGATTTACTGTATGGGTACTACTGCGTCATTACAGTTCCGAAAATAACATTTGTAAATGTGACAGAGCAGCTTGACTAATTTACTAGTATTACACATTCATTGTATGTGATGCTGTTTTGTAAAACTTGTAGATTCTCAGTCCCACAGAAGGTGCACATTCTGTTGTGACATGGAATCTAATATACTTGTGTTTATCTATTTATCAGATGCTGTAAAGGGGAGGCTGCCTTGAAGCCTGAGGAGCTGCTTAATGCTACATGGGGAGCAGCTTGGGTGGATTTTGAATGCACAGGGTTGGTTGATTGTAGCCATGGGTGGGGTCTGTTAGACTATATAAAGGAGAGCTGAAGGAGAGCTGGTCAGTTATGTTCTGTTGAGTTTTGAGTTGTTTATTTCTTTTGTTATTTCCTATTGTTGTCCAGGCCTGGAATAAATTATATTATTTTACCTGCAAGCCTGCCTCCTGGTCGATCTATGACTTTTAAAGGGTTTTCCACTGACTAAAATGCCTATACACAATCCCACTTGGTAACAGTAATGCTTTAAAATTACTGTCAGCAGCTTGATGGACAAAAAAAAAACAATAACTACTTTACAATTTAATATAATTGTTCATTCATAGTACAAAAATGATTAATCTGCAAAAGAGAATTACCAATGGGAAAATATTCTACACAAATGCCCCAAAAAAGAACATTAGCACTGGTGAACCACAGGATATAAATTATATTCTCCAATCTCCATCCAATCGGCATGGTATCACTTGTCAAATCCTTATTACGCCTGATTCATACTTAGTTACGTAGATCATGAGTTGTAGATGAGTTTGTAGATCTATTCGGTGTGAGACCCGAAAACAGAACTACAAACTCAAAGACACGTAAGCTTGAAGATCGGATATTTTTGTGCGTGACACTGGCGTGCACCCAAGTATAACAGGCTTTAGTCCGTAGAAAATTGTGTCAACTGTCCATGCAAGTGAACAGTCTATACAAGAAGTCCATCACAACACTCCCCACACTTCCTCGAACGCAGAGCACATCTTGGCGCAGGTCAGCGCAGCCGAGAGTGGGTAGTTACTAATGGACACATTCTTTTCTGTGTAGTCCACATCGACCTGTCCAAGATGGACAAAGAGTCAATAACAACAACAACACCAGTAGGGGTGTAATTTGATACAGTCACTGTAACTGAATATACTCAAGATGCAAAAAGGCCTATGAAATATTGTTTTGCACTCCAAATCAGTCAGACTAATGCTTGTAATCTGTAAATGACTTCTAACTCATTAGCATGAGTATTAGCATTTTTATCATAAGCATGGAAGAACCAGTTCTCACCGCTCCATGTGCAAATGCTCCCACCACCACAGCCGCAGGTCCGTCCTGAGGCACCACAGACCGGGCGTTGACCGCCTCTCCTGCGGAAAAGGAAGTGCAGAGACGGACACAGCCGGGGGGCAGGTGGTCCGACACTGGGTTCTTTATCATCCTAAGCAACTTCTGGGGTCCGTCAGAGGCTCTCACACTCAGTTTGTGCAGCAGCTGGACTAGGAGGGTGAGAGAGGGAGGCACAAAGAAATTATGGAAAGTCAAACTTTACTTCTATCAAACTACATTTAAAAAAAATAAAAAATAGTGCAAATAACTCAACAATAAAATACACATAAGCTGAAGCAAATACAGATCAGAAACATGGAACTATCTAGGAATCAAACTATCTTATTGTTTGTTGTTGGTGTATTTGCACACTGCACATAACTGGGAATTACCCATCTTAACTATTAGAAGCAGGGGGCAAGTATTGAACGACACCCGGGAAGTAGTTGGGGTTCAGTTCAGTGAACCCCAATAGAACGCCCAGAGGAGCCGGGGATCGATTGAACGGGAACCTTCTCAAAGATGTGTGCCGTTCCATAAAACTTAACTGGAATGGACACAACGGAACATTGGGCCCGATTCATGAACCGTACTTACGAACAAATTTGTTCTTAGACCCACTTAAGACGTTTTTTAAGAGATTTTGGCATTCACAAATGTTTTCTTAGCTGTGATTTGTTCTTAAGTTAAGAAGAAATCTACGCATACTAGAGAGCACTCTTAGGGTGGCCTTTGAGTTCTTAAGTGTGATATGTTTGTGCAAAAATAATGAATTCTCGAAGTTTCTTCAATTCTACAGTTGTATAATATAGGATTTAAATTACAATAATATTTTTATCATATCTTTAGAGCAAAAAAGGTTCTCAAAGGTGTGGTCTGGGGACCCCCAGGGGTCCTTGAAGCTGTTCCAGGGGGTCCACAGCAAACGAGGAACAGCTTAATCACTTTAACCGTATTTTATACGTTGTTTGAAAATAGCTGATCTACAAGCTCACAACGCGTCCCATTACTGGCAATTTTGAACTTGTAGATCGGCTATTTTCGAAACATTTTGATAAATCTTGAAAACATTTCCCTAGCAGAAAATATTTTCAGGTGGGGGTCTGCAGCCAAATGCATCTAACCCAAACAGACCCGGTTGAGTTGAAGCCCAAGCCCCATACCCACCCCATAACCCCCCACCCAACCCACCCTCATCGCCCCCCCATACCCCCACCCCCATATCCCGACATTCGCCACACCCCCATTTTCAAGTCCCCTTCCTACCTGAAAGCCCCCCTGTACCCACCCATCACACCCATCCCCATACCCCACACAGCCCCCTACACCCCTCCTTGCACCACCATATCACCCACCACACCCCTATTTCCACCCCATTACATACCAAGCAGCTGCTACCTTAAAGACCCTCTATATCCACCCACCAGCTTTCAGTACTAAAATGTTTTATATCCACTACTAACGCTACTCCTGAACATGAAATATGGATAACATTTTTAACAGCTAATTTCAGCAAATTTACATTGATATCGAGTGGTGATATGTTGATTAATGTGAGAGAAATAATAAAATACATTCATTCATTTAAAAAAATAATTTGCTGTTCACTTCAGAAGTACCTCCACAGAAATACTTATTTATTTTTATGTTTGGAGTCTGGTGTTCCACCATCTTTAGGCTTTAGTTTAGGTATTCTTTACTTCATTCTCTCAACTTTATTTCTCTGTGTGATTTCCTGTGATTTCTGTGTGCAGCAATCACACACAGGTGTGACTGCAGGCAGAGCCTAAGAACATTTCATGAATCTGACTCGACTTCTCTTAGGAATTCACTTAGGAAGAAATTTAAGAAGACAACTTACGAATTTATTGCTGAATGAGGCCCATTGTTTGCTGTCTGCCGTGAACCACCTGAACTGTTAATGATCAGTAGGCAGCCCAGAAGTGTGCAAAGATATTTGGTGTAGAGAAAAAGGAGAGGGTATAGACCCCTGGGGAACTATAGATGGTTTAAGAGGTTTTGAGATACCTTTGCCAGTCAGCACCACATAGTAGTAATGGTTTAGAATGCTATTGCAGAAAAATGATGGTAAAAAAAACAGCATAAATATCCAACATACCCATGAGGCCACAGAAGCGTGGAAAGGTTCTTGGAATGCGTGTCTGTGGGTTGATCTCTATCAAGGCATTTTTCTCTGTGTGAATATAAACCTGCAGCAGACCTGCCCTGTTCAACGGGCTGTCCATCAACATGAGTAGACACTGGTGAAAGAGCAGAACAAACAGGTGAACACACAGTAGTTCTAAGTCTTTTCTGTATCATTGATCAATTGTGTGTGCTAGCTTATAATTTGGTTGAAAGAACACTCTCCCCTACTCATTCTCCAGTAATAAATAAATGAATAATAAATACAAATAAATTATATGAATACATTCTCAAGCTGTCAAGTCCCTTTCATAGCAAGCTCACAATTGTGACCTTGTAGATCTGCTATTTTCCCAGAACGTCTGCCTAATTTTATGATGACATTATAGGGATGCCAGGATTCACTGGTAAAAAAAGAAAAAGGGATACACTATTTCCCTCAAGTAAACTGTTATTACTGTAGAATATGTTAATGATTGGTTAATGCAAATGATACCAACCTGATGGGTGATGTCTGGTCTTATCTTCCCTGGATCTCTCCCACTTTTGATGATCATGCCTTTGTGCTGGTCACAGTTGAGTAGTTCAAATGATTTGCCAGCCTGCAGAACATAAATAACATTGTCATTTTGTCAGCAATTCATATTTACAGATTCTCACACACACACACACACACACACACACACACACACACACACACACACACACACACACACACACACACACACACACACACACACACACACACTTATTACCTTGACAGTCTCTAATGAGGCTCCTTCCAGGATCACCACCAGTCTCTTCTCGGTCATACGGCTGTGGTGGCTGCGCCCATGTTTGGCTGGTTTGGGTTCATATTCATCTAGATGCGCCAGACCACGTTTGACTCCGTTGCTTTGAGTGTCTGCCATGTTGCTGCTGCTGTCTGCCATGTTGCTTCCTCTCCTCCTTCGTCGCGTTATATGTGCGTCACCGTCAACGGAGCGCGTGCGTGTGATTTTCTAGATTGGTGTGTATGGGCGTGCGTGTGGGCAAACGCGTTGCGTCGTACGCGCACAGCGATACATTCAGCGTTGCCATGTCTGCTTATTATAAGCGGACTTTGGGCTTGTTTTTGTGTAAAGTTGCTTTGTAAAATGTTGGTGGCTGCGGGGTTGCGTTTTTTTTGGTGTAGTGTAGTTGCTTATTTCTCAAACATTTTCATGTCAAGGACGAAGGACCCCCAAATTAATATGTATTTGTCCAATGTCCACAGACCCTGACCCCCCCCCCCCATCTCAAAATATATTTTTTGCCAGGGACCCCCATACAAGATTTGCGTTTTTAAAAATTTCAAAAATTACAACTTTTTCCCCCCAAGATTATTAAACTTATTTTGAAAATAGCCGTAGGCCCGTAACCTAATCGCTTCTTTTGGGCTTGTTTTCCTAGGCCTGGTTGCTTATTTCTCTCGGAAATTATGGCAACACTGACTGGATGCGTCACGTCTTTTCCATGCGACGGATGTGGACGTTGCAACGTGTTGAGCAGGAGAAAGCTTCACATGTGCGGATTTGTTAGCAGTTTAAAATAATCAGAACAGTTGGATCAATTAACAGCAGACTGAATAGTAAGTACGACGAGCTATAGTGTGCATTTCAATCCCACTATAAGCTGTTAACGTGTTGTTATGATTTTATTTGATTGTTGCTCGCCAACTTGCTGTGGAATCTATTTAACATGCGTAGTTTCTCTTCAATGTGTCCCGATCCATTATGTTTATTACACCTAGAATTAACGAGTTATTCTACCTGTACAAAAGGCGATTTCTGCTGCATGTATGTCATTGTTTCCCCCCGAATTCTGACGTTCTTCACGTTGATTAAATGTTAAAATGTGATTCCCATATTTGATCACCGTAGAAATGTTCTATTTTTAGTTAAGTTTTGTTACATTTTATTTCAATGTGTGTGAGATACGTATCATTCAATTTGCATTACATCTCAATCCACGAAAGTCTCAATTCATCTTGATTTCGTATTGATTAATTCACAATCCTATCATTATCAGGGGTCATCATCACCATCAACTTATTTTTTTGCCACGGACATACAAATTGAGTGGTCAATAATTGCCTTAAATGTATTCTAATGGACTAATACATTATATGCCATAATGACTATGCCAATGTGCTAAACATTTTAAAACGACTTATTATATTTTCATTAATAATTAAAACGGTGGGTGTCCTATCTATTCTGATGAAAACATGGAGACTAGTCTGTAGCAAGTCAGCCACTGTATACTGACTGACTGTACACTAGTATATATTGCATACTAGATTACACTGTATCTAGTATATACTATATACTGTATACTAGCCCCTATCATGGAGAGTGGAGTTCCAAACGAGGCATCAGTGCAGCATATGGTCTGTTCTATTTATTTTATTTATCTTTTGATTTTCTATTTAAAGAAGGGTAGGCACTATAAGCTATTAGCTTCAGCCTACACCTTTTCGGTCAGGTTTTCTTCTATTTTGCTTTCGTTTTTGATTGTTTTTGTTCTTGATTGTTTGTCTTTTGGTGTATGAAAAGCCATATACGTGTATGATTTTGTTGACCGAAATAAACTCAAACTACTACTAACTACTACTATTCTATGTTTGGGATTCCAATAAACGGGTCTTCAGTAGTCACTGCTTTCATTGCATAGTACAGTACAGGGACACAACAAATAATGGAAGAAAACAAAGAGGTTTTTCATATATTTAGTTTAAATCAAAGATTTGCCACATGCATGGACAAGTCTTACCAAGGCCACATTTGTCCGTGTATGGACACATTGACGACTCATTATATCTATTATATTATATTATATTATATCTATCCAGGTGTACCTGCGTCCTGCGTAGCTGTCAGTCATGGGTCGGAAGTTGGATCCCACCAACCAGGTGAAGAAAGGACCTGGGAGAAAATCCAGGAAGCAGAAGGGAGCCGAGACAGAGTTGGTGAAGTTTCTACCTGATGGCCTTGGTGAGTTTCACTGGAGCACCTGCCATGCGCTGGATGTCTTCATCCAAAACGTACATTAAGTGTATTCCACTGAGTGAGAATCAAACTCCTAACACTGGTGGTTATAGTGTCTTTCGCTACTTGATAATGTTACTTCTTAGCTCTTTAGGCAGAGAACTTGTAGGCTTTTTTGTCCTTGTTCATTATTTGAACAAGGGCACATGTAGAAATGTCTTCTACATGTGGACTGTTCACTGAGTTTCATATTTTGTGTGATTTTCAGATGACCCAGACGCCCCACCAAAACGTCTGTCAAGCAGAGCCAAAAAACGGTAAATGTGCGGTTGATCACGTGACACGCTACAGCGTAAAACCATTTGTGTGCGTGTGATTACATTTGTGATTGTTCGGATCGTGTCGTTTCTTTATACTTAATGTACTCCTATTTTCAAGAAAATGTCTATTTTTAGTTACGTTTTGTAAAATGTTATTTCAATGTGTTTTAAATGTGTCATAGCAGGTATGAATTTAGACTTGACTCTTCCAGTCTTACTCATCTATGTTGTCATTTTCTAGGGCTGCAAAGAGAGCCCAGCCCAAAGTCCAGGTCACTAAAAAGCAGAAAGTTGTTGCAGAGAAGAAGACTGCAGGTAATAAGCCTCAATGAGTCTGCTAGTGATGTTTTCTTTCTATTTTCAAAAAACACACTTTGTTTTGGGTGTATTTCTGTTTTTAATATAGGTATGTATGTTAAAGTTCAAGTGTGTACAGGGATAAAGACTGCATTGAACTGTTTTATCTAACCCTAATCATTTGTGTCCACCCCCAGAAAAAGGATTCACAGATGAAAACAATGCATGGTTGAAACCAGCGGCGCGGAAACGTAAACTGGAGAAACCTGAAGACGAGGAAGACAGCGACAGTCAGTGGGAGGATGAGGAGGATTTAGAGGAGGGAGGAGAGGACCAAGTAAAGGGAGCAAAATTAGGGCTTGAAGGGATGGAAGATGATGATGATGATGACATGGTTGATGACTATGGTGCACTTGAGGACAGCGGTGGTGAGGAAGCAGGAGAGGAAGATGATGACGATGTGAGTGAAATGGTTCCACCATCTGTCTTTGCAAATGTACTTTTTCCACAATCTAGTGACTTTAATAAGTAGCTCTGATAGTCTGAATTTGATCTACAAGCTGGCAACTCTTTGCATTGTGATAGCTTGTCAACTTGTAGATCTGGTGTTTTTTATGCTTTGTGTGATAAGTGTGTTCATGTAAAAAATTGTTGTCCTGATTTTTATTTTTGTCTAGCACTTTTATTTGACTGTATAACGTAAAACTGAGTTCTTGATACATTTGTATAGATTAAGTGGTAAAAGCTTCCTATGAAAGCATCTAACCTCTAAACAAGATTAAAGAAACAACAAATTGAAGTTACTTTTTCTTTCTTCAGCTGCTTCCCATTGAGCGCGCTGCCAAGAAAAATAAAAGACTGGCAGAAACCATGGGTGAAGAGAGCGAGAGTGACGATGATGATGATGATGATGAGGTTAAAGAGAAAGGGGAGGGTGATGATGCTGACAAGGACGAAGAGGAAGATACCATTCAAACCAACATAGATGAAATGGACAAATTCAGACTTCCAGGGGCAGAGGAGAGGGAGAAAGAGGGTGAGTTATTTCTTTGACATTCTCAACTCAAAAACAAAATGTATTGTTGCCCACTGGGGCTGGCCTCAAATATCAGAAACGTGCGGATACTCGTTTGTCGGGTTGAATAATTTCAATTTTCAAATGCTTGATTTTGCTCCCATGTTAATTTGCCGTCAGCCCCCTGTGTGGGTTTGGGCCATGTTGTCTGGGAGTGACTGTCTCAGGTAGTTGTCTCCTTTAGCCAAATAGACAACATGACAGGATTGATAGACGGGTATACAGTAGGGCGTTCACCAGAGCTCTCCATCTCACTCTCTTCTAGGCCTGGGCTTTAGCATTTTTTTTCCGAAATGGACATGTTTTTAAATACTTCATCTATAAGTAAGACAACTGTTTTACAAGAACAACATTGATGTAACTGTTCTGCTTTTAATTTTTCACATCCATCCATTCGATGTTTCCAATCTCTTCATGACAAGATGCCACTACATGCCAATAATTAATTTAGGAATATTCAGTTATTCCTTAATTCCTGCACTTAATAATTATGTTATAAACTGGAAATTTGATATTTTCAATTTGTCCACAAATGGGGGATATGAGTTTAACATAGTGGATAATGTACATTTGGGAACAATCGTGGTAGAATTAAAAAACGAATCATGTGCATATCAGGATCCAAATGCGAACGGTGTGGGTCCCATGTGGATCTCAGACTGTTCTGAGACTTTGACTCCGCCTCTGCATCAACAGGCCTACTATCCTTCGACCTGAAGACGATCTACCAGAGAATAAAGGACAATGTGGACGTTCTGACTCACTTCAAAGAGAAGAGGGAGGAGGGTAAAGAGAGGTCCGAGTACATCGACCTCCTGAAGCAGGACCTGTGCACCTACTACAGCTACAACACCTTCCTCATCGAGAAACTCATGGACATCTTCCCACTGTCAGAGGTTGGTGGTGTTTGTTTAACAACATGGTCCCTAGCATCCCTATTCTGGGTGTGAACATTTGGTGAAAATATGTTGATGAGCACCATCACTGAGTGAAGGAACTCCTTATATCACTTACTACATTCTTTTTTTTTTGTGTTACAGCTTATTGACTTCCTTGAAGCCAATGAAATTCAGCGACCTGTCACTATTCGGACCAATACACTGAAAACAAGGAGGCGGGACCTGGCGCAGGTAAAACACTTGACTCTCTGTTTCACACTAATGAGATGCACAGTTAATTGTGTATAAATGTTTCTACTCTTGTTTCCCGCTATTAAATATCAGATTGTTTACTGCAGTATTGAAACATGTATTTTTGTATTTCATTTAGGGAGCACATTTTAGTTAAAAGGTCAACATGATTTTGTGAATCCTCTGGCTAGATCAATTTGGGACATAATTGCAGAGGCCTTAACACGGTAAAGCTCAGACTTAGCAATCAATGTATTTCCATCCACAGGCCTTGATCAACAGAGGAGTGAATCTAGATCCCCTGGGGAAGTGGTCTAAAGTTGGCCTGATCATCTTCGACTCCTCAGTACCTATAGGTCAGTGTCAGCAAAACCTGAATAATCACTAATGCTTCTATAGTAACTAAATGGTTAAAGGCAAATAATAGAACAGTCAGGTAAGGAATATTACATCACTTTACTGTAATGCAGCCTTTAAATCCAGGAAAATAAAACACTTTTCATATCATATCACGCTATTATGATGTTGAAAATCCCATCTAGTCACAATATAATATTGACATATGTTACCCAACCCTAATTTTGTGTATACTATGTTTACAGTTTCTCCATTGTCATTAAGACCTCAGTCACTATTTTCCTGGTATTGTTAACAGCGGACATATTCAGCACTGCTAGAAAAGTGCCTTAGCTTAATTCTAAGCATGTTTTTCACCAGGTGCAACCCCAGAGTACCTGTCCGGCCAATACATGCTGCAGGGAGCCTCCAGTTTTCTCCCTGTCATGGCCCTCGCTCCCCAGGAGGGGGAGTTGGTGTTGGACATGAGTTCAGCTCCAGGAGGGAAAACCACATATATGGGTGAGTCATCATATCTTAATCCATTATTGGATAGAGGAATATTAATCGATTATTTTACTTAAATAATGATGATTTTTTTTAAAATAATCAATTATTTCAATTAACTTTGTGTATGTGTGTATGTGTGGTCCATAGCTCAGCTGATGAGGAATACTGGGATGATTGTGGCAAATGATGCCAATGCTGCCAGGTTAAAGAGTGTGGTGGGCAACATCCACCGCCTGGGCGTAACCAACACTGTGGTCTGCAACTATGACGGCAGAGATTTCCCAAAGGTAACATACAGTACACTCATTTCCACATGTTTAATTGTCCAGAAGCCATAGCTCAGTTGTATGGTTGTAGGTGATTTTTTTTTTGGTTAACACAAAATGTTGTTAAAAGTTAAAGCTCTATTATTCATTAGTGTTTGTTTATGTTATGTTTGCTTTCAGGTAATGGGTGCATTTGACAGAGTCCTGCTTGATGCTCCATGTTCAGGCACAGGAGTCATCTCCAAAGATCCGGCTGTGAAGACCAGCAAGGTACAACACTGTTGACTGTACTGACAAATACAAAGAACTGGCTCACACTCAAGAATCAGGGAGTTATACAATGTTTTAGGGCTGCAACTATCGATTATCTTCTTAGCAATTATTCTATCGATAACTTTTTTGAATAATCGAGAAACAATTGTTTAAAGTTTTTTTTTATTGTTATCAATGAATCAACACGAAAAACATCAAATAAATGTTTTTTTTTATTGACTAAATCAATCAGTTTGATTAACCTGTAAGCCCCTACAATGTTTAATTGTTTTTTTTTATACTTTGTAGTACCACATATGTATTATAATTAGTTTGATTAACTGTTGCACCCCTACAATGTTTAATTGTTCAAGAATATACATTTATTTAAAGACTACTTATCAAGTGCAATGATCTATGAAGACATGAAGTTCCAAAATACAACACTAACTTCCTGTCATCATCGTGGTTCGTGATAGGATGAGGCAGACATCATGCGCTCAGCCCACCTGCAGAAGGAGCTGATCCTGGCTGCCATCGACTCGGTCAACGCAGATTCTCCTTCAGGAGGATATCTGGTTTACTGCACGTGTTCCATCATGGTAGGTATACGTATGTGAGGCACATGTTCTATCATGGTACTGTAGATACATGTGAGGAATATTTTCACCTCTGCCAACAGAGTTGGACAGTTATGTTATCACCTGTTAATATGTCCTCGTCCAATTCTGTTTGTCTGTCTGTTTGCTAAATACCAGATCACCAGATGTTCATGAAACTTGTTGGCAATGAGCAGTAGGCTAGGAAAAGAGGGGAAGTCTGTTATAAATATACAGTAACTCTTCTACTGGGAGTTTAAACGGTGTGCAGACTTCCCCTCTTTTCCTGATGTACGTATGGTTGTCCAGCACCCGATTAATTGTTTTAGGATGTGCGTGCTTACCCCTCGTTCCAATGAGCAGTAGGCTGCCACTAAGAGATGATTCACTTTTCTTTCTTTTTTTTTTTTCATAAAGTTCAAGGTCACAATCAAGGGCACGGTTAAAATGACATTATTAGTCATATGGAAATGGCATATCTTGGTACTTGCATAGTGTTACTCGAGCTATGCGCTTCTGAGTACAATATTTCTATTTTTAAGGTACTGCTTTGGTTTGTCATGAATTGCCAACTGGAGTGATTTAAGCTGCCTCTTAAACCACAACCAAACTGTGTCCCACTAGGTGGAGGAGAATGAGTGGGTTGTGGACTACGCCCTGAAGAAAAGAAATGTCAAATTAGTTGCCGCTGGACTTGACTTTGGCAGCGAAGGTTTCACCAGGTAAATTTGTTAAGACTGTTTTTTTTGTATTTTACTGTGTCAGACACGACATGGATAGCCCTGTAATGTGTCCAGAAGACTGTGCCGTGAAACAAATGTGTTGTAAAAATAATGTCTCTTTGAGCCACCTCGTTCATATCCCTGTATTTTATTTTTAGGTTCAGAGAACGTAGATTCCATCCCTCTCTCCGCCTCACCCGGCGGTTTTACCCTCATTCTCACAACATGGACGGTTTCTTTGTGGCCAAGCTGAAGAAGTTCTCAAATACGGCACCTTCTACACTAACAGAAAAAGGTGACTATAATTGTAAATGATTATTCCATGTGCAGTTGAATCCTGGTAGAGATTGCGGGCAACAGAACAGAAACCGATGTTAACAATTGGTATTTGACTCCATTTTAGGTGAGGAAGAGGTAGATGAGACTATCGAGGCTGTAACAAGCACTGCTGCTGAGAAACCATCCACGAAAGAAAAGGGCAATGACAAGATTGTCCCTGGCAAAGCGGGCGCCAAAAAGGGGAATGTCCAAACCAACGGAATGGCGGGCCAGAAAAAGGGCAAAAAGGAACTGCCCACTGGACCAAAAAAGAATAAGATTCCCAAGATGGAGGAAGAGACTGTGAAAGAAGCTGAGGGCAAGAAGCCCAAGATGACAGCGGAGACGAAAACACCAGCAGCTGTTAAAAAAGATGGAAGCCGGTTTGAGAAAAAGGGTGCCAAAAAAGGGTGCCTCCAGCAGAAAAAGAACAGACTGGGAAAGAATAAATTCAAAAAGTTGAAGAAAATGCTCAGAAAAGAGGAGGCTGGGAAGTGAAAAGTGTATACAATGTTCATTATATCTCAGAACTTAGTGGAGCTTGTCAACCTGGTCTCAAAAGTAGCCAGATATCTGTTCCCTTAAGTTGAGATATTTTCCAATCTGTAGTCTAAAGAGCCGTCCACGCCAACCACTAGAACTATTACTGTACAGTATATTGTTCACTACTGTTATCGTTATAGCTGTGGAGTGGAATCTGGCATCCACTTGAGATGTCTAAAACAATATAGTTATAGTGCTTGGTGTGGACGGCCCTTAAGCCAGTGTTTCTTAAAACAGCATGTCAAAGTGTTTATAAGAGATAATGGGGGTCAAAGGACACCTTTAATAGATGGATATTGCTCTTTTATGTTGAGATTTTGCTTGTTAAAATGCAGGCAATGACAATAGAATCTAGACATGTTTCTAAGAATACTGTTTAAAGCACATTGTTAACTTATCACGAGCCATATTTTTGGATCTGATTGAATACTAACCTAACCATGTGCAGATTAATTGGACTGGTCCAGAATGCTGGGATATTCACTGTTGCCCTCTCAGCAATTTTATTGGGGTCCTCTTCCTTCAGTTTATTTGTATTTTTTTTTATCTATAATCGATTTTTTTGATTTTTGTTTGTCATTGTATTTAATGTCAGGTTATAAATAATCTGTGTGACAATAAATCAACTGAATATTCTCAACCTGCTTTTTGTGTATTGATCTATCAAAGTTATAGCTTCAGTAAAATGATATTTTTTGTTAAAATAAGTTGGATGGCTCTATATTATAGTAACCATTGCTATAGTGTTGGGGTCACCCCTTCTCTCCAGCTCGTTAGTAAAATGACAGAAAATGCATTTAGTTCAGGATACCAATTTTAGCCAATAAATCATGAGAGAACTCCAGGATACAGGGTAAACAAGTGAAATTTTATGTATTGATACAGAAATGAACAGGAAAAAAATCCGAACAGGGATATTAAATGGCAATCCACCTTATGTATTTTATGTTTATTAAAGAGCTGTTATTGAACTTATTAAGCACCTGTTATTGAATAACTTTTTAAAACAAAATATCACTTGACACTTACACTACTATATTTGACATTGTTATATCGACATGGGCGGAATTTTCAATTTACCTCAATTGTTATTGTATTGCATGTTATTGTATTCCCCAAGATTTCTATTTCTGGGACCCCAATCTAAGAATTGGTCTGTCATTTGGTTCAGTATCCCTTTATTGTCTATGCTATGGTATAGATACCAGTGAAACTCTGATAAAAATAGCCATTCTTGTATGTTCTTTATTTTTATTTACTTGTACATGTAATAATTGCGACCCCCTGGAAACCTCGAGGACCTCTGGGGGTCTCCGGACCCCACATCGAAAACCACTGATTTACAGGACAGCCAGATCAATGGATTCTACTTTTGCTTTCCTCTACATCTCCCTCTGACCTTACGGGGTTGGGCACGGGGTTGGGCCCCACCCTTTTTCTTAGTTCTCTGCCCCGCTGGGTCAAAATCTGTGTCACTGTCATGCTCTTGCTCCACTTCTGCTGAGTCACTGTTGCCCTGACCTTCCTCATTCTCATCACCAATACATACCAGTCTCTTCAATTGGTTTGCGTCCTCTAAAGTGATCACTGCATTTCTCTTAGGCCTTCCTCTAGGTCTGCCTGTGGGCCTATAGTATTTACATTTCTTTGTACATTGGTCTTCTTTCTTTTCCTCCTCATCCTCACCACCATTCTCAGCGTTGCACAATGTCTCCATACTTTGCTCAGCCTCCTCAGCATCAACAACACTGCTCTCCGTCTCACTCATTTCATCTTTTTCTACCTCGGATACATTCATACTTGTCTTCTCTATCTGAACTTTCATCCCTGGGTTAGGGACTTGTCCATGATAACGCTTGATGTGACTCTTCAGGCTAACATTGTGATTAAAGGACTTGTCACAGTGCTGACACTGGTAGGGTTTCTCTCCTGTGTGAACGCGCATGTGGGATTTGAGGTTGCTTAACTGGGTGAATGAGCGCTGGCACACCTCACATACAAACTGCTTTTCTTTCGTGTGCACAACCATATGCCTCTCCAGTGAAAAGTTAATGAAAAACTCCATGCTGCATATGTGACAAATGTGTCTTTTGGGGCCTCTGTGACTCAGCAGGTGGTCACAGCGTTCTTGGATCTTGGCAAACACCTCTGGACAGTCAGGACATTGATAGGGTTTCGCTGCAGGGGGATGGCTCTGCTCATGGACAAGTTTGTCTGGTCTCGTTCTGAAGGTTGAGAAACAGTACTTGCACACATGCTTGTAGCTGTCCTTGTGGATCTTGCTGTGAGTTTTTAGCTTAAACTCAAAGAAATATCTCTTACCACACACATTACAAGAATAGGGCTTTTTGTTCTCACATGTGTGAGCCTTCTGATTGTAGAAATATTTTCCACATTCGGGACAGAGTTTGCGGAAACCCTTTTCAAGTTTCTCATCTGTACCTAACTCACTGCCAGAGGGATCCCAATCACTGTCTGAATCGCGATCTCCACCGTCCACCTCGCTATCCGAGGAGTCATTTCCATCACTAGCACCAACAATTGCAGTAATGGCAGCAGCACAACTCTCTGGATCACTGGTGCAGCTGCGAGGGTCACCCGAGGGAACTGCCTGTAAAAGATAGAGAAGAGATGAGATGACTACTAAAGTCTGCAATTGGAATGATTCTCTCAGAATTTCTTTACATTCATTTGGTTTAGCTTGGTAGTGTGCCCATCTGTTAAAAGTGGGCTAAGAATTTACACGGTTTGCATCTAGGGAAGTTTGTCTAATTTGTCTAACGATAATGAACCATTTATTAACAGTTAGATGGTTAGTATGGATTTCAAAAACTCCCATTTTAATGATAAACAAAAAATGGGTGGTATGTGGAATAATTGATTATTTGGATAATTGTGTGTATTGGCCGGGTCCAAAATTAGCACCTAAATGCTAAATGTGCTAAATGCTGCAAAATTTCTATTGGCAGAGCAACACTTTAGGCCCTAAAGTGTTGCTCTGCCAATAGACATTTTGCAGCATTTTTCAGTTTAGGGGCTGCATGCCATTCTGCTGGGTAGACATTGGGAAATTTGGGATGTGCCAAATACAGGCAATAATATTATTGTTACCATGATCAGATACTGTTTTTGATCCATGTGAATCTAAAAGAAGTAGAATGCGCACATACAAATGTTACGTTGTTGTAGCTTGAGAGCAATTTATTCATACACAACATGCTACAGATGTTTCTACAACGAAGACATTTGCAGCATGTTGCGTTTGAATAAATAAATTCAAGAAAAAAAGTGAAGCGTGCCGATGAGGCCGATTTTAAAAGTTTGGCTTGGGTGCCTTCCTTTGCCAACTGGGAGAGTACATGCAAAGTTTGATGACAATCGGTCCACTGGTTTGCAAGACTAGCTGTGCACACAGACACACAGAGAGACCGACCGGCAGACACGGAAAGACAGACACACACGCGCAAAATCCCGGCCTGGTGGGGATTAAAAGATACATTTTAAAATATCAGTATCAATGGCTGGTAAGACATTGCCGTGCATGGGCCTATTTATGAGTGTGTAGTATGTTTGTTTTTCAACATCCCTTTGCATCAATATTCAAGTTATAATGGATACATAATTAGCTATTTAAATGCCATCTCTGTTTGTTGACTCCTCCAGTTTCTGCTGAAGTGGCATTGGAGGCACAGCTGATGAACAGCCAGGAAGGTCCCTCTTGTTGCTTTCTGGACTTCACACATGAGGCCACACGCTGGACACTTTTCAAACAGTTGGAGGAGACAGTCTTCATCCACAATGTATTTAGGGACATCATTTATGGAGGGTGAGGCTTGTCTGCTTAAGGGATGGGAGAGAAAGGGACACATTAAACACATTATATAATCAATAAGTGACTATACTAGTACTATTACTACAACTATTATATTATACTACACTAGTTCTATTCAACTGGCCTTTATAGCTAAGCTTTGGAGCTGACTTACGATAGTGCTGACTCTGTGAAGACAGATTGAGCAGAGATGTCAGTGGAGTCGTGGGCATTGACCTCAACGGTGTCTCCATCACATTCATGAACATCATCATTTATTGTCAGCCGTGCGTTAGATGGTTGACAGGGCTCCTGGTGTGTTGAGCTGAGGATTGAAGGTGGTCTTTTCCAGTGGATTGGGGTAACGCCAACACTCACAGACAGCACACTTAAAATAGACGTCACAGGATTGGATGTGAGAAGGGGAAATGGTTTGTGGATTATTGGAGAGGGTTGGAAGGGGCACTTTTATTTGTAATTTCCTCATATATATATATATTACAGTACACAGTGAAATTAAACATTTTTCCACAAATGCAATGATGATATACTGAAACCAGTTACTAAATACTGCACATAAATGGCTTGCATCCCATGTCAACAAACTCAAATGCTTTTGTTATATAAAACGTTTATTTCAATAGGCATCAAAGAACCACGACAATGCGTCACATGGTTCCAGTTACCATTTTCTTTGCTACGCTCAGGGTAAACTTTCTCAACTTTGCTCATTTGCACAATAGACTCACCGGTCGGAAAGAGACTCAGCACAGATGCTGGAAACAGGAGGTGGGGGAGGTGTTCTTGGAGTCTGAACCCCCCATTCTTCTGGTGTCAAAGGTGACGAATCATCATCAGACATGCAACTACAAGAAGACACATACGTTGCATTACAGGGTTTCCTGCAGGAAAAAACGTAGTCTAGGTGCTACTTGAGGGGTGTGCACAGGGTCCAATAACCTTTCGGTTTTCTGTTGCCTATCATTGTGATAAAAAAAATCTTCTCCACTATAATTTTACTTTCTCCCTTTTCTGTTTAATTTTGTACTTGTTTTTATTTTTTTATTATATTCAAATGTCCATTCATAATGTGTTCATGGTGCTGTCTTTAGGCTACTACTTTTAAAACATATACAAATAAACTTTTTTTCCTTCTTTAAAACAAAAGATGTTTCTGCCTTTATTTTGATAGTATAGCGGAGAGTGACAGGAAACAGGGAGTGAGAGAGACAGGGAGTGATATACAGCAAAGGTCGTCGGGCTCGAAAATCGAACCTGCATACATGTAGTATGAGCCTTAACCACTAGGCCATCAGCGGTCCCGATCACAAAAAATGCTTTCTGTGGACATGGCCAGACTTCATGTACAAAGCATTCCCGGTGCACACTCCGTTTTGGTGCCCAGACTTCTCAGGTGCCCAGACCCTGTATAAGTGCCCACGCCCCCTTGTTCTGGTGTATACTTGATGTATATTTGACATTGTGTCTACTTGTTATAACTTGTTTTTCTCTATTCACTACACTTATGACAAAACGTTTTGAGTTTGATCAAAACAACAATTTCCCTCACTCCTTTACACGGTTGCTTGTGCTAAACATTTAATTTGAAATTAAAAGTGCACATATACTGTATATCCATAGTCTGTCTAACTGTTATATGGACGTATGTCTTTATGTTATGCGTTTATGTTAGATTCTACATACCTTTCCAATTTCACGTCAATACTCGATAGAGGACCCTTGGATATGTGGTCGTCGTAGCTGAAAAATAAATAGACATTGGTTGATTGAATACTTTCTTAGTAAAACATTTTTGTAAACAGCACTGAGGTAGGCTACAGTAAGACACTAAAAGGGAGAAGGAAAACACAAAAAAAAGTCCTGTCTGACCTCTGACTCATTTGGAATTATCCCCCATTGTAGCTTTCTGATAGATGCTTTTTCAGGCCAGTTTTGAAAGAAACCAGTTATTCACATCCTGAAATAGACAATGTCAGGGCATTCTGTGACAAGGGTGAAATGAGGGGTTCGTAAAACTTTTGTAATTTGTTTTTATTGGTGCTTAATGTGTATAATTGCCTCATTTAACCCCACCATCTTATTATTTTTTGTACCAATTATTATTACGCACTGTATTGTTTATAATTGTTTTCCCCATGATCCCCTGGTCACATGTATTGAGAGACATTGAGTGGCAGAGCGGCAGTCACGCGGTCACGCCCAAGGCCACGGTCATGGCCAATGTCCCCAGACAGACTGTCACCACGGACAAATGAAAGAAGAGGGAGGTGTGGTTTGGCAGGTACAAAAGCGGAGGCGGGACCGTTTGAAAGAGAGAACAGAGCACCCAAGTGACAGAGGCGTCAGTGAGGAGAAGGACAGCAGAGGGGAAGGTTGTGCCGAGACACGGAGTAGAGGAGTGCATAGATGAAGTAGACATACCAGCCACCTAGGAGTTTGGAAGCCGAGGTGTGCCTACATTCAAAGGAGAAACCAAGAGGAGAAAGCGATCGAACCGAAGGGGAGGAAGAGGCGAGTGAGACCAGACCATATGAGAGACGAGTGAGACCAGACCATATAAGAAGCGCTGAGACTGGAAAGTGGCGATAACGTTGCATACGCAACCAACTCAGCGCCAGGTGTAAAAACCTGGCTGGCGAGTGAGTATTCGAACAAGCAACGTTGAATCCCTGTATAACCACTGCCTGAGACAACGCAAATGTATCGTGTAAATGCACAGTGAACTGGTCTAGATCTCTATAATTGCAGGCGGAGAGAAAGAAGAGAGAAGACGAAGACGACTGGCCTCAAACCCTTTCCCATCTTACCCCCATATATGGACATGCAGCATTACCCCTGAACAAACCGTGTTGAGTATCTTGAAGCACTTTATTGGCACAGCACTTTACTTGAAAAGTATTTGTTGCACAGAAACCCCCCATGCTAAGGAACCCTTGTGATTAAGCCCCGCGTAATTTGCACAACTTTATAATTTATTTTATAGTTGTTGTGTAGATTAATTGTGTTTTGTATGTTTATATAGGTTTTATTAGTATAGTGTTTATTTGATTGTTTTTAAGGCACAGAAGCCAATGTATTAGGGACCCAATAAATATGACTTACCTTTTTTGATACACTGTATTCGTGTCCAGTTTCTTAAAGGGATATTCTCATGCCAGTGTTGTATTCTCAAAACCAAAAGTATTGAAACTTACCAGTTAACCTCGAACCTGTGAAAGCCTGAAGAAGAAGTTAAAGTGTATTCAAAGGGGACTTCCCTCTATAACAAAAGTGGCGTAGTCGACAAACAATTAGTTCAGATAGGACTCACAGTAATTACGCACCCAGCACTTTATTGTGCATTTATATTTTATTGTTGTGAGTTTTATTCTGGATTATTTATTAAAGGAGAAGAGTGCAATAGTACAAACAAATTGCAAGTCAAATGTGATACAATTTCGGCCCTGTTCACAATTCCATATGATGACTGGTGGCAGAGTAGTAGAATGATACTTTTCCCACGTTTGTTCTATATGGGGGGGGGGGGGGTGGTAAATGTATTTAGCAAATGCGGAGTAATAAAATACAAGGTCTGTGAATGTACACACACATAGCTCAGACACTGGGAGCTGCTGTAACGTGAGCGGCTAACAGCCCTGATATAAAGTGCTGACTGCCGAGCCTATATTAGCTCCATTAAGAACCTCTCACTCCGCTATCCTATACAGCTCCGGGATGAGGTTCTATGTGGATGTCACCCAGAATCGGTGGAACGTCCGCCAAGGCTCCGCTGTTTACCCTTTTGTATATATCGTGTCCAAAACCTAATGGTAGATTCCACACCGCACGGAGGTTTAAGGTTATACATACATATACAATTTAACTTTAGTTTTTTTTTAAAAGTTACCTAGTATAGCTAAGGGCAGCTTTCTTCTCTTCACTAATCATTGTTCTTTTTGCTTGTTTTACTGTAATTGGCAGAGCTAGAATCGGTATATCACCCTGTTCCGCCATACTGTAAACAAAGTAAACTAAACAGCACATGGTGTAGAGGGGGCGCGCTATATTCTGATTGGAGGAGATTTGCACATATAACATATGTATTTAATGACTGGAGATATGGGGAAACTCCTCCTGATACTGATCAAACACTGCAGTAACGATTACTATCAGAATAGGCCTAGACCCGAATTAAATGAAATCACTGACCCTACCTTTAATTTAAAAGAAACTTACTGGTCCAAAAGATAAGTAGCCACATCAGCATCTGTGTAGAATTTCTTCTCTTCTCTGAACTTTTTCCACCGGTCGTACGCAAAAGTGAGGTAGATCCGGGTTTTATTTCTAACGCGGTCCAATTCTTTTTTTTGCCGTTTACCCTCTTCGGATCTCTTGATTCTCTTCCTTTTAGCAGGTGGAGGATTAGTTGCAGGGAGTTGTTGTGTTGGTCGTTGTTGCTGCTGCTCTGCCATCTTAAACATGAATACAACCAGCCTTTTGTTACTATCAGTATTTCCCGGGAGCACAACAATATTCCAGCGGTAAACCGAAATACCTCGGGGCGCTTGTGTTTGTGCAGTTAGTGCGCGCACATTCGCACACGTGTGTATGTGCGCCGCGCGCATTTCTTTGGCCCCGCCCCTCCTCATGTGATTGCCAATCGGAACGCTCCTTTCTGTACCGGAAGTTTTGTTGTTTACATTTTCCAAGATGGCGGCGGGAATGTATTTGGAGCATTATTTAGACAGTAAGCTATGCGTTTTATTGTCTTGTTATTGGGTCAAATGAAGCGTACATTTATTGCACGTCACTTTTTTAATGCATCAGATTAATTTGTGGTTAATCTCGTAATTAACAGTAACGCTCTGATGCGTAATAGCTTGTGGTCATCGTTTTGTGGGCTCGGTCTATTTACTGGACGATTACATTACTGTAAACCGTCTTCCACAGTGTTGCCATGTACGCCTATTATAAGCTACTTTGGGCTTATTTTTGTGTCGCTTGTAAATATCGGTAGTAAAGTGTAGTTGCGATGCGATGCGACGCGTTGTGAGCTTGTGGATCTGCTATTTTTAAATAGCCGTAGCCTAGTTGCTTCTTTTGGGCTTGTTTTCATAGACCTGGTTGCTTCTTTTTCTCACAAAACCTGGCAACACTGGTCTTCCAATAAATAGACCAAGCCATGAAAACCGTTGAGTTCTCCATCGCACAGGACAGTCAGAGCATCAATTTACCTTGAAATAGCTCACTGATCTTTACTTTTTGTTTATATCTAAACCGGAATATGTTGTGTGTGACCTTAGCAATTCACATTTTGTTTGCTTATGTTCAACATAAAGCAGCATCGATTATGTAATGTACAGTACCTTACAACTGGACAGCTTGGCTGGCATTTTACATTTGTTTTCCAGACAAACTGTCTTGCAGTGGTGTAAAGTAACTAAGTACATTTACTCAAGCACTGTACAATTTTGAGGTTTATTTTTTACTTCACTGGAGTATTTCAGATTTTCTGTACTTTTACTTCTACTCCACTACATCTCAGAGCGAAATATACTTTTACTCCAATACAGTAATTGAGTTACTACTACTAGTTACTTTGTAGATTTTGATTATTATTACGAAACATACATTACCCACTTCGGCTCTATACATTTCAGACATTTGAAAATTGCCGATCTACAAGCTTTGTGAGCTTATAGATCTGGTATTTTCAAAAGATTTGTATAAATTTTTAACTTGTGAAATGGGACATTCTGCTTAGTGATGATTAATTTCTACTTTTGGTACTTTAACTACATTTTGATGCCAATACTTTTGTACTTTTTGAATTCCAGACTCTTACTTGTAACTGAATATTTCTACATTGCAGTATTGATACTTTTACTTAAGTAAAACATATGAGTACTTTTTCCACCACTGGGTTTCCCAGACAAACTGACTGACAGACTTGTTATCTTTCCCTTCACCAGGCATAGAAAATCTGCCTTTCGAACTGCAGAGAAACTTCAATTTGATGAGGGACCTGGATCAACGCACAGAAGGTGAGCAGAACAATAGAATAGTGAAAATGAAGCTGAACTCACACTCCAGTTTAATAATATTAGATTTTGTTCGAATTATATACTAAATGAGAATAACTTTTAATATTTCATACTCTGACAGTACTTTACTAATTGGTAATTGGTGTCAATAGATGGAGAGTGAGTTTACATGGTCTTGAGTATTCCATGTAATAATAATAATGAATTGCATTTTTATAGCGCTTTTCTAAGTACTCACTTACTCAAAGCGCTTTACATTCATACATTGGGAGGTGAAGCGGCGAACAGTCGAAGCCAGCGTCCTCACCTCCCACATTCACGTACCATCACCATTCACACAGCCACATTCATACACCGATGGTGGAGGAAACCAGCGTCTTGCTCAAGGACACTTCGACACTAACTCTGGGGGGGGCCCGGGATTTAACTGGGAAACTTGTCGTTCTCATCCGGCGTACCGGCCACTCCATACCCACTGCTGCGCGTACCCCATAGCCACTGCTGCGCACATGTATCTAGTTTACAGTGTTCATGCATATTTTCATACCCCCTGGTCTATCGGATATTTTACAGTAAGGGGGGAAATGTAGCATCTTAAAATTATGTAGCTAAAATGCACTAGACATACTTATTGTCCATAGTGTAGTTTAATAATGTGTGATAACATAACTTAAAATAGCTCACAACATGTTACCATGTTGTGTTGCGAGCTTGTAGATCAGCTATTTCCAGTGAAGCGATTTGGTGTAGACTAGAGGGAATAAAAGGAGAGGACCAATTATAGATCCCTTTTTCTGCGTTTCTGTCCTGCAGATTTGAAGAGCCAGATAGACTCCCTGGCTAAAGAGTACACATCCAATGCTCGGACTCTATCCTCTGAGCAGAAACTCTCCATACTCAGGCAGATTCAGCAGTCCTACAGCAAATGCAAGGAGTTTGGAGATGATAAAGTACAACTGGCCATGCAGACCTACGAAATGGTTTGTACTACTACTGCCTATTATCCATTATACTACATTATGCAAGTACTGGGCAATGTAACAAATGCTCCAATAAGATGAATCTTTGAATTAACAATATGAAAATGTCTACATTGAGATGTTTTATTTTCTGTATTTCAACAATATCAGACAATAATGTGTATATATATATATATATATATATATATATATATATATATATATATATATATATATATATATATATATATATAAATAAAACAAAACACATCTCTGTTGAGATCATATTTCAGGGACTAACGTGTAACATTAATCGGGTCATGCCTATGTTCCCTCAGCCCTATGTTCCATCAGTTTAGGATAAGGCTTGGGGTTAGGGTTGGTGTTAGTTTTGAGGAACATAAGTAATGCTCCCACATTAATGAACAGTGTTGAGAAATATACAAATAATTTTAGAGAAAGCAGTTTGGTCCATATTTGGTCAATATTTGGTCCATAATGGACACTTTAAAGTCATTTCACCCAGCACTGCTATATACTAATATTTGTTATTGCAATAATGAATATATACATACTGTAAGCATGTAGTGCTAGGAAACGGTATAATTATTGTGTATACTTGACATGCAAATAAGGTCTGATCAACTTTTTCTGCAGGTCGACAAGCACATCAGGCGTCTGGACACAGACTTGGCCCGGTTTGAGGCTGACCTGAAGGAGAAGCAGATTGAGAGCACCGACTATGATTCCACCTCCAGTAAGGGAAAGAAAAGTATGTGAAAAAGAATGGAACTGGATGTGCAATTGTGCATGTTTTATCTTATGTAGGAAAACATATTGTATGTGGCCATTGTATTTGCTTAAGGTCGTCTGTGTTTTCCAGTGAGGGATATGTAGTAGATTGAAATTGTTTGCTTATCTTTGTTTTCCATTACGTATAATGCAACATTTCCTCAGATATCATAGAATATGTTTTTTTGCATTTTTATAATGTAAGGTGACCTCAGGCAGAAGGAGAAGAAGGTGGCTAAAACCAGGTCTAAAGTGAAGAGTTCAGATGAAGATGGCAGCCCCAAGAGCACACAGAAGAAAGTCAAACTCCTCCAACCGTGAGTTTGCCATTTTGCATCAACAGGATTGTTGACTTGTCTTCACACTGGCATCATTTGGTGGCACTGATATAATTTAGTCAATCTGAGAGGTATTGTAGAAGATGATCAGAAGAAGCTACTAATATCTCTGGCCTTTTCATTCTTTACTGTTGATGTAACAGAAGTGATCATGGAAATCGTTCATTCTGTGATTGTTTTTAGTTACTCTCTATAATGCCTCAAAATGTAAATATATATTCACACGTTTCCTTCTGTTCTCAGAGGGGAGTTCAACACCCCTGCTGCCAACTTTGGGAATGTGCACCCATCTGACGTTCTGGACATGCCGGTGGACCCCAACGAGCCCACCTACTGTCTGTGTCACCAGGTCTCCTACGGCGAGATGATAGGCTGTGACAACACCGATGTAAGTTCCACTGCACGATGTCCATGTGAATGGACAATGAGAGAAATACAGTACAAAGATACAGCATACACATTTTGTGGTGTAATCCTGTATAAGTTATGTGTTTTGTTTAGTCATATTTCTGTTGCCTAGAAATAATTTCCACACTGTTGGCCACTGACAATTGTTTACAGTTTTTTTTAAATTACAGTGCAAAAGCATATGTGTAGCAAATGGATTGCATTCATCTGATGTTTAGTTGTTGTCATTTCCTCAGTGTTCCATTGAGTGGTTCCATTTTGCTTGTGTGGGCCTGACAACCAAACCAAGAGGCAAATGGTAAGAAATTAGCGCACTGCAACACCTACTGTAACACACACATGTATCTTAAAGTGAGGAATGGATAGTGTGTCATAACAGATGTGATTGCTGCAGTAAAAAAGTAATTCTGTAATTAACCTTCCTGTTGAATTTCCATTTCATTCCATGCAGGTATTGTCCACGCTGCTCTCAAGACAGAAAGAGGAAATAAAGTCACCTGAAAGTTTACCTGAAACTAAATGGATGGTCACCAATCAGATAAAGAATCAGGAGGAAAAAAATAGTATTTTCTACATTAGTTACTAGTAATTTGTTTTTTTCATCTTCCTTAACATTTGGTGCTTTTTCTTTTGGTTTACATTTTTGATTGCATTGCTTTGATGTAATGTGTGAAGGAGACTGACGGTTACTAATGTATTTAAATATTGATTTTTGAAATGGTTGACTTTTTTGTAGTTACTTTTGGTGCTCTCATCGTGTGAGGTTATGTCTTTTTTATTTTATTTTTTATTTTACATTTCATTTTACAAGTGAACAATAAACACTACAATTCCCCTAATGGTTTGACGGTTCTAGCATCCATAATACTGCATTCATATAGCCTACAAGACTACAAAGTTTGGTATATTTTACCTGACAGCATTTTAGGTCAAATACCCCATTTGGCCCTGGATAATTTAATGCTTTATTAGGTAGTTGTGTTCATTTGCTTAATCTGAGAACACTAGCTTTTATTTTGAAAGTATAACAAAGCAGAGTGAAAGGCTATGAAGACCAATGGCATTTCAGCGGTATTGACTCATCTGTGGTAGTAGATTGACACATTTCATTTTAGCATTTGATTTGATGGATATATACAGAGCAAGCTGTTTCTTGAGCAAAAAAACAAAAGCAATTTCTGTAGCTGAAACATTGGTACAACTGAGATTGGATGGATGATTGTGTTTTCCATTATTTCAATACAGCTACTACCTCAAAATCGTGCCTGTTGTTGTCCTTTGTAACCTTGCTTCCATATATTATATTGGACTTTACTGAAGGGAACTGGAAAAAATAGTCTGTCTGCTACTGGCAGCAGGTAGAGTTGCCCTAGATGGCTGTGATATTACATAAAAGTCATGTATTCCAGATACACAGCCATAGATCACTCCTACGCCCGCCCGGCTAGCAGAATCATTAAAAGTTGTGGTGCTGCGTATGTACTCAGTGTGACTTGGAGTCAGATAATGTCCTCTAGTTTCATATCCATTTGAAAGTTCTGACAGAAAACGTGTCTTAAGTAAAATATCTCCACTTTTCCAGCACAACATTCTCTGGCCGCAACGGGACCCAAAATGACTGCTGGACTGAACATATGAAAACTTCCTTTGCGAAACACAAAAGTATGGGGCACACAATTGACAGGTGAAGATTGATTACCAATCACAACACACCTGTCAATTGAGGCTGTGTATGTATCTGGAATACATAAAATGTATGTAATATCACAGCCATTTTCTAGGGCTAGGAGGGTTGTGGCCTGGTCCATTTTATGGATGGAGTAGGGTTGTTTCTCAAACTTTGTCAAGTCAAGGACCCCCAAATTGGTATGTATTTGGCCGCAGACCCCACCCCATCTGAAAAGGTTTTGTGCCAGGGATGAAAGTGGTTAAAATGATTGTGATGCTGTATTAACTCCTTTAGCCGGCGGACCCCACTTTGAGAACCAATGGCAGTAGGCAGTAGGCACTGTCTGGGGCAATCCTGCAGAACTAGAGACCGCAGTGTCAGTAAACCATTGAAAATCTGTAATATAATACTGTAGTAGTATAATAGATTTAGAGTTATGTTCATGATTCACCAGCAGATGTCGCTCTGTTTCCAGGAGAGTAGGAGTTTGGCTTTTGGGGTGCTGCGATTGGCCGGTAAGGCTCTGAGGGCGGGGCCGGTACGTTGCACTTCCTGGGCGCCATTTCAAAAATCGACATTTCAATTTGAAATAGTTTGAGACGGTGGATAATACAGAAGCCTGGTCCACCTCGTCATTACTATTATTGTTGTGGTCAGTCGGACTACAACCAGCAAAGGCGGCGGTGAGAATAAATATATCTATATATATGTGTACTCTTTCCACTAAGTACGTTTTGTTATATCATATCGTTGTTAATATAAACCACAACTCATGGAATGGTGCTCGTGTGTTAGCTTATTAGCTAATGCTAATAATAATGTTTGCTTGCCCACTGCGAACTTGTTTTTAAAAAGTGTTGTCTAACATGCTGTCATTATTACCATGTTGTTCAACTGTTACTATGGTATTACTATGGTATTAAACGCAAATAAGCTCGTTATTTAACTTGCGTCAGCGGTTGTCGTTGTAACGCGAGGTTGACATCTAACTGTTGTTGATTATCTTCAGTGGTGGGAAGTCTGGGAACTGTAAAGTAACTAAGTACAGGTACTCAAGTACTATACTTGACTATACATTTGAGGTACTTTTACTTAACTGGAGTATTTTACATTTTCAGTACTTTTACTTCTACTCACTATAGCCTTAGATCAAGACTATGTATTTTATCGAGTCTTGACTTTTACTTTCGTGTTTACGAGAGTATTAGCGACCCCCCCCCCCCCCAGTTTGCCCTGGAATTTCACAAGTAAAGCCCTTATTTTTATGAACATATAAATGCAAAATATAAGGTGCTTACCTGCTTACCCCAAATGTTAACTAACGGTCCGTTGTGTTTGTGCAATGTATTCGTCCATATCTTTCAATAAATAACTGTTTTAATCCCGTCTGTGACCAATTCTGTCGTAAATTCCCAATGGGCGGTGTTGACGGGGCGCATCCGGTGAAAGCCGGAATTACACTCTATGTAAACAGGAAGTTAACAAGAAGAAAATGCTGTTCGGCCACAGACGGGATTAAAACACTTCTTTATTGAAAAATATTCATACATGCACAAACACGCCGGACACCTAGTTAACATTTGGGGCACGCGGGTTATGTGTGTTCATCCTGTTGTTGATATAATACCATTTATTATTATAATTCAGGGATGTCTCAGGACTTCTTCGTGCCCGTGACCGTGGGTGACCTGGTCAAGTCTGGTGGCATCAACCAGTATGTTGTCCAAGATGTGCTTTCTCCCAAACAGCTGTCTTCACATCTCACCAGTAAGTAGTAGAGAACTTGAGTAGGAGTTTAGATTGTATGTCATATGGCATTTTTATTATTTTAAAGGCACAACCAGTGATGGTACGATTATAGTCTGAAGAAACTAAATAACACTATGAATGTATGAAATCACATGCATTCATGAATTGGAGGTTTTATTGTATTTCACCCACAAATGTCTCTTACATGAGACATGTTGTGGGTGATTACAATTACATTTAAATTACAATTAAAATACATAATGTTTGTCAACGCTGGAGTAAAACAAGGCCCTATATTTCAATTTATACACATGTTCAAGAAAGCTCCATCAATTCAGATCACACTATAAAATGATGAGGGCTTTCAAATATTTTGTGGATGCTTGAACATCACATTTTCTCTGACGCGGTTCTATATTTATCGCATACAGTTTTCAAGGCAGCACTCAGAAGTAAGGGACCTTTGTGTATCCTGGAGCATTTTGACACCGGCTACAGTGTGCTACAGTAAGTGCCTGCCATCACGTCATACAAGGGTTATGGGAATCTAGCTGCTTGTTTACTGTTTTCTATTTATTTTTTCCAAGGCATTGCCGAACATTGGACTTAAACATCAAAGAGGACACTCTTGAGTTACTTGTCCAAGGTAAACAACCTTCTAGTGTTATGATGTAGGGCTGGAGAATTGGCTCGAAGTTGATAATTGTATAATATCGAGTATATTGTTGCATGCAAGTGAACAATTGTAAAGTCATGAATGCCCTCGGCTGTCCATCAGTATAAATCTAACAGTGCCATACTTTGTCCTCCACATGAGTCTGTCATTATCCAATGCTTTGTTTACCAACCAGCAATTAAATACTGATCTATGATCAGTTGGGGCTTAAGACCAACCCTAACTTGTATTATATATTAACATTTATTGTTCATGTGATAGTATTTACTATTTGTTTTGTTTGTTCCAACTTCAAGTTCAATGAGTGCCATTAAGTCAAATAACCCTAGACATCTTTCAGGAGTGAGGTGTCATCACCTTCATTAACGATGATTGATCACCTGGTCTTGTTACTTCCTCTCTCTAAAAAGGGGCTGGAGCAAACCCTGTTAGATTCATACAGAATGAAGGCTGGATAGCCAAAATCTGTCACCTTTCCTGAGGCATGGAAAAATTAAAGCAAGAAATGGGCTTTTATTTCCGATTCCGACCCTCCTTGTTTGTTTTATTGAACAGTGTATTTGGACAACATGCCAGAGTGGTCAGAGCGTGGTGGTCTAGAGATAAAATCATCATGAATGCATCTGAATCAATCCTCTCTCCCTTAAGTGGTCAGTGGCCTCTCGGTATCCCTGCCATCGCTTCTCGCATCCACCACCTTCTCGGGTCCAGACCGCAAGGCACACCTGAATGCAGTTAAAATGAGCGTGTTCCTACTCTGTAAACTCACAGAGAACCTGGAGAGTGACTCCTACGGACAGTGTGTTGTGACAGCTACTGGCAAGGTATTTGAATTCTACGGTGACACATGTTTTAATATAATGTTGAATGTATAGTACTATGATCAAGTGGTGATCATGACATGTTAGAATGAGGCCCAATGATGAGACCATGGCAATTATGAGCCAGTCAGGCCAAAAGATTAGGCTCTAGCCTTGTGACTGGTGGGTAATCTTGGCGGTGTGGCGGAGATTGGTTACACTGCTGTAAGGGCCCACCCACAGTCAACTTGCAGCCTCCTACACTTTGTCTTTCTCCTAAAGAAATGTGGAAATGACACGTGGGAGGCTTCAGACAGTGTGTGTGTGTGTGTGTGTGTGTGTGTGTGTGTGGATATATGTTGTTTTGTCTTTGTTTGTTGGTGTGCATGTGTGTGTCACCTGGCAAGAAGCTCTAATCTTTGAGTTGAAGGCCATTGATGGCTGTGATCTTTATTCTTTGGTAATCTGAGGGCATTTGTTTGGTATTGCTAGTGTTTTGCTCAGGACTTGCTGAACCCATCCCATCAGAGTGAGCAGTTGCAGTGATACTTTTTCCCCCCTTTTTGTTCAAGGCGTTTTATTTTCACATGCACCTACAATACAGTTGTGTTGCAAAGCTATTTGTCACATGATAAATTGTACAATATTCACATTACGTAAAGGAAACTAACATAATTGTGTATTTTCATAATCATCAAAGTAAACAAACTTGTCGGTGGACTGTAGTGTTTCCATTTGTTTCCATTTGTGGGTTTGTCTTTGTTCTGTGTTCAGTCCGGTAAGAAGGGGAAGGCTGGAGGAGACGGTCTGCAGCAGTGGGACTCTGAGAGGGAGAGGGTTCTTCAGGCTCTGATCCAGCTCCTCCAACTGGACATCCGCTCGCTCTGGAGCCTCTCCCTGGTAGAGGAGGAATTCATCAGGTACTGGGAGGACGCACCGTTAATCATCCCGTTTAGAACATCAACTGTGGTTGAAGATAATCTAAGACTTTGAGTAATCAAGTAAACTGTTTTTTAAATTGAATATTCATGGCTAACTGTGAGACTGATAATTATGCTGCTGTTGAGAGATAATTGGGTTTATCATGCGGCTTCAAACTATTACAAATCTTGTTTGGAACTTTGGTATATCAAACTGCCTGAGAAATATTAAAACCATTACCTATGACTGAGAAATATTAACCTTTTTATAGTCTAAAAGTTATTCTGGCTGCTGCGCCTGCGCCATCAGGTTACGCAGCAGACTACTGTGCTGAGGGGGGAGACAGGATCTTCCATGGCCGACTGAACTCGATTACAGAATAAGTGATTTACCTCTGCTCTTGATCAGACTGGAGAGCTGTAGCTCTGTCTACTGTTGATAACATTGTGGTCTTAATGGGATATGGCATCATAGACTTTGGGTTTTTTCATCCTATTCCTAATGATACTAGTGTGTGTGTGTGTGTGTGTGTTATTTTGCGTTTCCTTGTCCTCAGTTGTGTGACATTCTGCTGTTACAAGCTGATGGAGAACCCCACCATCAGCCATGTGAAGACCAAGCCCACCAGAGATGCCATTATCCACCTGCTGGGAGTGCTCATTAAGAAATATAATCACCTCTTGGGTTAGTCTGCCTTCACTAATTCACATACACAGCTGAATCCTAATGTTCGGAGACTAGGTGGTCTCTGAACTTCAGGTGTTTTCAGAATTGCAGCAGACTAAGCTGGCCCAGAGAAAAGTGCCTCCGGAAATATAGTATATAACCATGCTAACTGGAATTTGGGAATTTGCCTTAGACTTAAAACGCTTACTATAACAATATATCAGACACCCTTTGCTCTACTAGACCCGAGGGTCTAGTAGAGATGTATAGTATTCATCACAGAAGTTTCTTATCTGTAGAACTTCGGTCTTAAAGTTTTTTTAGGCCAAGGACACCGTAGCTGAGAGCGAGATGAAGCAGGGACCCCTACACAACATATTATAAAAAATGATGCCCAATGATGAGACCATGGCAATTATGAGCCAGTCAGGCCAAAAGATTAGGCTCTAGCCTTGTGACTGGTGGGTAATCTTGGCGGTGTGGCGGAGTTTGGTTACACTGCTGTAAGGGCCCACCCACAGTCAACTTGCAGCCTCCTACACTTTGTCTTTCTCCTAAAGAAATGTGGAAATGACACGTGGGAGGCTTCATACAGGGTATGTGTGTGTGTGTGTGTTTGTGGATATATGTTTCTTTATTTGTTTGCATGTGTGTGTCACTTGGCAAGAAGCTCTAATCTTTATGTTGAAGGCCATTGATGGCTGTGATCTTTATTCTTTGGTAATCTGAGGGCATTTGTTTTGTTCAAGGTGTTTTATTGTCACATGCAATACGGTTGTTGCATCTATGAGCTAAGAGTACAAAGCTATTCATCTCAAGTTCACAATGTGTCCCAAGCGTTTTGATTTTGTTGTAGATCAGCTATTTTAACTGTTTGCATGACACCTTTGTGCGACAAATTATAAAATGTGGTTTACATGGTACATGTTTTGTAAAATTTGTTTGCGATTAATTAACAAACTTCTCAATTAATCAAAGAAGTAATCGATAGAATATCTATTGACTGAAAATGATCGATAGTTGCTGCAGCCCTACAGTACTATCTGTTGAAGAACTCATATTTACGCTAGGGTTCATTTCGTTAGCAATAATAATGCAACTTCATGCTTTCCTTTGGCTGTTCCCTCCCAACCTTCATGTCTACAGGTGCCAGTGTGAGGGTCATTCAGTTGCTGCAACACTTTGAACAGCTGTCGTCAGTGTGTGCCCAGGCTGTGTCCGTGTGGAGCACAGAGTATGGAGTCAGAGCTATCGTAGGAGAAGTCATAAGGTCGGTGTGACACACATGTATAAATTGTTTGCATGTTTACCCATGTTCATTTGAATGATGGATGGATTTATCCAAAAGAACCTGCTGCAGTGGGTTCCCCTTTATTGTTGCAAATTCACCGTCAGTGTTTTGAGTGTTACCCCACAAACCATCAAGTGCTAAAAGAAGAACAATGGTGAGGACGACCTCTCTGGAAACTATTGGTTTCACCTATACGGTCTAAAAAAAAGTTAATTTCACATCTACAACGGCTCGTATAAAAGTTTAACGATATTCAGGCATTATTGTCCACCATTTTAACTAGTCCCCATTGTCAAAGGACATCTTCCTTCCCGTTAAGTCTCCAGTTTACCTACAGTATGACAAACTTGATTAAACAAACTGTTTCCAGGTCCACTTTTGTAAAAATTACCGTGTTTGGGCTATTTCTAGAAACGGTAATTTTACTCATGGCTTTGATTCCATTTTGTGGATAAAGAGATGAATTTATTTCTGTAGCATGAACCGTGACCTGTGCCGATATTATCCGCCATATCAAATTCCCATGGTAATTATGTAATTTAAAAGGACATGCGCTATTTAACAACTTAGAATAAGTGCCATAAGTTACCTTATAGCTCGCTGGAACTTTTCTTTTGAGACTCTTCTGTACTGCTGATCTTCCCATACTGTATTAACTTTTAAGCTGAACAGAAGGACATGTGGGCTGCCAACAAACCCAAAAGACTAAATAAAAAAATTACCCTCAAACGACGAACACATTTTCTCTCATAAATTAAGTTGAAACGTTTACCTTATGATTTAAGTAAATGCCCAACAAGCACTCTGTCGACAAGTGCCACTGAATTCAATACCTGGCCCTGCCCAATGATGAGACCAAGGCGAATGCGAGCTGACTGAATAAGATGGTTGAGTGCTTCTTCTTGCCTCTGCTGGCTGGTAATCTTGGCAGTGTAGTTGAGATTTGCTGCTCTGCTGTAAGGGCCTGCCTACAGTAACTTGGCTTCACCCAAATTGTTCCTCCATTTTAAAGTTGAAGTGGAGTAATGACCAGGTGGATGCTGACAGTGTGTTGTGTGTGTGTGTGTGTGTGTGTTGGAGGCAAGAGTTCACTCGGCTGTCACTGAGGTTCGGTCAGCCATGAGCTAATTTCTCTGGTAATCTGAGGGCCAAAATTGGAGAGATGCAACTGCCTAGGCCTGTCACAATTATTACACAATCGTCTAATCGCAATTATTCGAGATAATCGCAATTATTTTTGCATGATCGTCATAATCGTCTCCATGTTGAAAAATGTTCACACATTTTTTAATCTAAAAAAAAAAGCAGAAATAGCAGATCTACAAGCTTACAATGTGTCACTTTGTGACACGTAAGCTATTTTACTTTACTTTTACATACTATTTTACACAAATTATTAAGTATGTCAATACTTTTTTTGCATATTTATTTAAGTTATTTGTCATATCTGCCCGGTGCAATTTGTTATTAAAAAGCCTAAAAGGCAAACGGAAATTAAATTTGTATTCATATGTTCAATGCCAAACACAATTAAATCGTTAATCGCAATTATTTGAGTGATAATTAATCGTCAACTTAAAATTGTAATCATGACAGCCCAACTGCCTCCTCTGTTCATGTATATATTTTTTTTATGAGCTTGGGTGCGAGTCTTACCGCCATTCTCTACCCATTGGGCTTCACAGAATAAAAATGCAATCGTGGGCTTCACAGAATAAAAATGCAATCGCTTCCTGGCATTGTTTGGGCCTTGTTCTTTTCCTTTGAACTCAAACGTATGTCTCCTCCTTTTTTAGGGAGATTGGTCAGAAGTCAAGAGAGGAGCTGGCTAGAGAGGGGTCAGGTGTCAAAGCCTTTGCCTCTTTCCTGTCAGAACTCAGTGCCCTGGTACCAGAACTGATGATCCCCAACCTCAGCGTTCTCATCACACACCTGGAGGGAGAGGTACTACACTACCGTTTTGCTGTATTTTGATGGATGAGACCAGGGCTAATTCACACAGCTGCTTGACCAGGGCTAATTCACAGCAGATTGACAACACCTGAATAAACACATTTCTATAAGCATGATCAATAAGAGACCATTGATGCAATAAGCCTTGTGTGACTTATTTGACATGAACCTTGATGATGCTAATCTGAGTTCCCAGAAGTTTTCGCCAGCTCTGGCGAGGAACTTCTGGGCCAGAGCCCTGGTATTTGTGGGCGGGATGTACCTTACGCTCTGAATCTGAGCGGACACGCCTCTTACCGGTCTGAGAGCTGTGCAACTCGTCTAAAAAGTCCGACGAGAGGCAAACAGCAGTACACAACAATGGCGGCCGAAATTTCTCAAGGGGAAATTGCTTCCCGTCGATCCTATTTAGATGCAACACCCACTGCATGTGGATCCCGCCCCCTTTTCTTCATTGGCTGTTGATTTGAATCACAACGCAGTGGCCGCGCCCCTGCTGTCCAAGCTCCGACGCTAACCCTCCCAGACTATGATGATGCCAACCTGCCTGGCAACTTAGCATCTGTTATATTAAACTACATGGACTCAATTGTTGTGCTACTGCAAGTTCTGCATGTCCAACTGACTCAATGACTTTAGGAAATGAAACACAGGTCCTTGAGACTTTAAGCAAGATGTCTTTTTGTGAAATGGGGCCTCAGGATAGACTACTTTGTCTTTTTATTTTGCTTTACGTAATGCTGCTTAATATCACATCTTTCAACATGGCAAATCTTTTGGGGGTTTCAGTGCAATTCTCATGTTGTGTTTCTCATGCACTACAGAGCCCCAACATGCGTGTAGCCGTATGTGAGATTCTGGGAGAGATTCTAGTGCGGGTTCTGTGTGGAGACGGGCTGGACGAGTCCGGTAAAGCCGGCCGAGACCGCTACTTTGACACACTGCAGGAACACCTCCACGACACGCATTCTCACGTCCGGGCCCGAGTAATACAAGGCTACACCCGCATTGTCAACAGCAAGGTCGGTACTCTGGTGATGTGATGGGTTACAATTGTAAGTGGTACGATGGGTTGATGATGGAATGTGTCCTCCTGGATGATGTGGATTTAAGGATGCAATGAGAGATCCACATTCAATTACTCTATTTTGTAGGGTTTTTTGTTTCCTCATCTGCTGTATTATCTTTTTTCCTCTAACCTGTCTAAGAGCAATGAGCCAAATCAAATTCCTTGTATGTGAACATAATTGGCCAATTACAGATCCTGCTTCTGATTTGAATGATTGTTTCAGTGGAGCACTGCTTTTTTAGCATTGCGTTTAGAATGTATTTGGGTGTATGCGTGTCTGGTCTATGGTCACTGAATTCAACCATCCTCGGCTGCATGTGTTTGTTGTCTGCCAGGCATTGCCTCTGTGTCGATACAGTGAGGTTATGGGCTTGGCTGTGGGACGGCTGATGGACAAATCAATTCATGTGGTGAAAAGTGCTATTCAGCTGCTGGCTGCCTTCATCGCACACAACCCCTACAGCTGCAAGGTAAATAAAACGACAAATCCACATTGTAGCTGGAATAGTCACATCCTTTGACCTAAACAATCTATACAATCGGTAAACTGATTTATATCTGCATGAGATTAAAGCTTGGTATAGTGGTTCACAACTATACCATATGCTGGGAGACAGATTCCTAGGCAGTCTTCTGAGCAGTGTTCTGTCTGGCACTAGTCCTCCCTATAGCATCCCTGCTCTCTGATGACCATGGCGAATTGAGAGAAATCGCCATGGACAGATACGGAGCTGACACCTTATTTTCCCCATGTTATTTTAATACTGTCATACTGTGTAATATTCATTTTAGCAGTCTTTTGGCAACACCTGATTTACCAGTGTCAGAGTGACACTGGCAAATAAGATTAGTGTTTAAAAGTGTTGAGAGACATTGTCAAAAACACAATGTGGAATGAATGGTATTGTCAAAGATTATATCAAAACTAACTTGTTTAATGTATTTATAGATCTTAAGTTGTGTATAATACTGGTACTCGTACTGCATGATTTACTGCTGAACACCATATGTCAAGTATACCGTGAGTCATGGTCAGTGGGTTGAACATGCCATACCACTGTATAGTCTATTTAATGTTGTCTTTTGTGTCTTGTCAGCTGAGCAGTGCTGATCTGAAGAACCCCCTGGAGAAAGAGACTGCAAAACTTCGAGAGTTGAAAGAGAAATTGCTAGGGAAAGCGCCCGGTAAGTGAAAAATCCACTCTTGTCACTTCAAAAGCCTTTTTTCTAAATTACAGAATAGCGTCTTAACTCCTGCCTACTGATTCAGGTCCCTTTCCACTGAATTCAATACCTGGCCCTGCCCAATGATGAGACTAAGGCGAATGCGAGCTGACTGAATAAGATGGTTGAGTGCTTCTTCTTGCCTCTACTGGCTGGTAATCTTGGCAGTGTAGTTGAGATTTGCTGCTCTGCTGTAAGGGCCCGCCTACAGTAACTTGGCTTCACCCAAATTGTTCCTCCATTTAAAGTTGAAGTGGAGTAATGACCAGGTGGATGCTGACAGTGTGTTGTGTGTGCGTGTGTGTGTGTGTGTGTGTGTGTGTGTGTGTGTGTGTTGGAGGCAAAGAGTTCACTCAGCTGTCACTGAGATTCGGTCAGCCATGAGCTAATTTCTTTGGTAATCTGAGGGCCAAAGTCAGAGATGCAAACTCCTGACCTTCTGTGAAGTTTGCCATTTTGACATAAAAATAGGTCAACTCTGAGATTAAAGTAAATCTCTTTTCTTTCCTTTTTTTCTCCAGCAATTATTCCTGACTTATTTTCTTGTCAACATATTGGATACGTTATTTTACTTTGCAATGCATCTCTGTGCCTCTATCCCACCAGGAGTCTGCCCCATACGTCAGAGTAGCTATGATGTGCTTGGTATTGATGCCACACACAATTGCCAGACTAAACTATAATTGCTTATGTGTTCAATTCTAGTTCACAATACACAAACCATACAGAAAATATAGGGTGTTAAATGAACATTGTTCAAGACATCGGTAACATTTTGAGTAATGGAGTAAGTAGAAACGGTGCTGGCCAAAAAACGAACTAATAAGTAATTATGTTACTTGGACTGGATAATAGAGCAACAGGGAAACTAATTCAACACTGGTCCCTATCCGAAATCTAACCAGCGATGTTGCGATTATGTGGTCAATGTGCAGTACATTTGGTCACCTTCAGGCACCCACAAGAAATATAACTTTTCTGTAGACAACTGAGACACAATTTTTTTCTATTAGTCTGTCACTGTCCTGTCAATCCAGTTCTTCCTCTGTGCAGGAAGAACACGGTGTGCAGCATGTATGAATGTGATGTTCTCCGTGACATTCCTCCATCCGAAAAAAGTCAAGTTGTTCCTCAGAAAATGTCAATTATAGATTATCCTATGTAAATTCTTTTTCTCACCTCCTTTTGCCTTCATCTTGTCTTTTTATTAATTTAAAAATGTTCTTGCCCGTGCCCTATCAGTGGCCGTCCTCAAAGCGTCCGAGCTGTGGGCAGCCATGGAGCCCGAACTCCAGGTCACTGTCAGGGCTGAACTGGAGCCCACCAGCGAGGAAGAGGAGCAGGAAGAGGAGGAGGAAGAGAACGAGGAAGCGGAAGTTGAGGAAAAAGATGAGAGGACTACTGCTGTGCAGGTCGCACAGTTCCTCCGTGTCAACAAATACAGGTGACCCAGCAATGTCCCACATAACTACAAATTAGAAAGAAAAACAAAGGATGTGTATGTTGTAGTTTGCCATTAAAGGGAGTTTGATAACAGATCTTGTCATTCAGCTCTCATGGGTTTGCAAGCCTGATAACAGATCTTGTCATTCAGCTCTCGTGGGTTTGCAAGCCTGAAAGCAGAACAACAGCTCAGACATAATGGAGCTATAGGGTCTTCTCATCCCTTGCTCTCAAGAACATGAACATAAGCTTTAAAGTACAGTACATGCTGTTCATCGATTTCTACTAAAGAAAAGACCTGGATGAAATTTGTTTTGGTATCAGGAAACTGAATGTGCCTAGTCTCATTTTCGTATATTTTGCACTGAACAGACTGCTTGTTCTGTCATTTGTGTGTAATTTGTTTTGGTTTTCTGTGAAATCTCTGTGTACTACTGTGGCTTTATCAGCATGCAGACTAGCGGTTACCACCACCCAACTTAAAAATACTTAGTTGACCAGGTTCCCCCAGGGCTCTATACTAGGTCCGCTAGTATTTCTCTACACCAAATCTCTTTGCCAAAAATAGCCAATCTACAACCTCGCAACGCTGAGTCTATAGATCGGTTATTTCTGTTCACACTAGAATAGGGACACTGGGGTTCATGTGGTTAAAATGTAATGTATAACTTGAGAGCAGATAAAATGTGTTGCCGATACGCAAGCATTGTGCAGAAAAGTCACTCTAATAAATCAGCGCATGGAATGGAGGTTTTATGTTTCACTTTGGGATAGTCTGTTTTGAATTGTTGTGTTTTGTTGTTCACCGCTGGGCTGACATTGAGTGCTTCTTGTGTCTTCCAGGAACGCAGTACGTCTGTGTATACAGGCTCACAGCCTTTTCCCTGAGTCGGAGCTCTTCTCTGCTCTGTCCAGTCTCACGCCAGAGACCATGATGGACACACTGGCTCTGCTATTCAAAGGTACAGCCTTTTCTCCCAGTTTACATGATGCCGTTAATGGAAGCAAGCAATGATCACCAGCCTGAGAAAAACAATACTAAAACCACAAGCTCAGATGTGTATTTATTTGTTCTACAATTAGGATTTCAGAAAGGCCTGTAAAGTGGGAAACACTGGGTGTCTACATTAAATATCTAAAGTGTACTGATTGAATCCATTTAAGATCATACTGTAACTTAGCCTTCCAAAATATCCTCAAGTGCTGGCCGCTAGGACCTTGCAGCATTCATTTTTCAGGGTACCTTCAGTATTTTTGAGGAAAAACTAGTGAATTTCACCAAACCATCCATAGCAATCAAGTTTTATGGTGCTAGTTCAGCCCGCCATGCCACTTTAGCTGCATTGTCTGGTCTTTCTTCAAAATAAGATCTTTGAAAGAATTGAGAAGATCACGTCCACATGTGTCTGTCCATCTCAGGCCCTGATGATGCAGCTGAGCTGAGTCAGAACCTCCCCCCTACCCCTCAGAAGGAAGGAGCAGAGAAAGAAGGAGAGGACGCTCGGGACAGCGAGCTGAAGAAACAGGAAATGTTGGTGCAGTACCTGAGGGACACAGAGAGCTTTGCCCTGCAGGTGGAAAGGGCTATCTCAGTCATAAACTCCATGCTGTACTGGAAAACCACTTCAGGTAAGGGGGGTCTCATCACGTTGTTTCCACTTATGCCTCAGAATTCTTTTTTGCTGTAAATGGGTCCTTCTCCCATTAAAGGACATGGTTGTCTTTTTAAAATGAAAACCTTGAAACTGGGTCAAAGTTATCCTTAACAAACTAAACCTTTTTGTATTTGTAAGGTTTTTCCATTCATTCCATACAGTGGACAAATAACCATGAGGCTTAATATGAACCATGTTCTGCCACTGATCTGTTTCCTGCAGTTGTCCAGGAGGCAGTACAGTTCTGTGTGACGGTGTGTGAGTTCGGTGTGGCCGACTCTCTGAGCGGCGTGAGGAAGATGCTTCCTCTGGTGTGGTCGGCCGACGCTGCTGTTAAAGATGCTGTGGTGCAAGCCTACAAGCGCCTCTACCTTAACCCACAGGGAGACTCCACCAGGTACCTATCTGGATTTAGTTAGACCGAAGAATTATTTTTGGTGATCCTGTTGATGGGTAGTATATAGGTGTCAATATATCATATTTAAAAAATGGACAATACTTTTCCCTCTAATTATTACATGGCATATACATAAATGTTATGTTGAGGGGGGGGAAAATGAGACAGGAAACACACACACACACACACACACACACACACACACACACACACACACACACACACACACACACAATCCTAACTATTGATCTTGACTCGTCCAATGCTGTCAAAGTAAACTAAGACTGAATGTCTTCAATGACATGCATCGTCTCCATTGAACAAGGTAGCGATCGCTGAATAGCGACTGATGAGTAGTGGCTTACTGCATAGAGTTCTCTCTATAGCCAGTTAACAGGGTGTCATTAAAAATAAACGCTTTGGAAAGTCACAGAAGGGATTTTCACATCTCCAACTTCCTTGCCTTGTCAGTGTTGTCCTTATTGGCATCTTTATTAGATGTTTCACTACTGAAGTCTCCTCTCTCCTCAGGGCCAAAGCTCAGACTCTGGTGGACAGTCTCTCTGTGCTTATGGTGGATGCATCTCTGGGGACTATCCAGTGTCTAGAGGAGATTGTAAGTTATGCCTTTTTTTTTCTTTCATCATCAAGGCTTGATTGCTTGCTGGAAACAGTCCAGTTGCAGCTAATGGCTTTCTAGGGCTGAAATGATCACCCTAGTTATTGTAGAAAAATAACTGGGATGATGCTGATAGTATACATGACCCCAAGGTCTAGAATAATCTAATAATCGTTGATAGCAGTAGTATAATCAACTTAGATTTTGGGCAGTCATGCACATTCCTAGTTACAGTATGCCCGAGACAGACGGACACAGGATGTGTTAATTAATAGATGGATAGTATCTGTGCAGTGCTACGTCGCCTCTGCTGCATATTGTACAATGCACAATGCACATACCTGTTGGCTCTGATAGCACACTGTTCTGAACCTTCCATCCACGTCTCTGTAGGTACAAGAGTTCTTCGGCAGTGGCAGCGCTCTCCAGTCCACTGTGGTTCAGGTTCTATGGGAAAGATTCACCGGCAAGCGGGACACATCCGGTCTGCACAGGCGAGCTGCTGTCCTGCTGCTTGGCATGGCTGCACGGTACGAGTCCTACACAAATGCATGTCATATATGCTGCTGAGGGTCTTTGAGAGACTTGTTTATTGGAAAATGACACAGGGCACTATTTTTTATTTGTTTTTTACCCTGACCAAGACATTTGTTGTACTTTTAGCAGGTATAAAATGGTGTTCTTTCTGTTAAGAAGTCTCTCAGCCCCAATTTTTAAGTACCCCAGTAGCACAAGTATTTACATGCATCTCATCTGATAGTGTAGGGCAGTGGTAACCAACCTTTTCAAGCCCAAGAGCACATTTTATTTCCAATTGTAAGCCGCGATCTACCACTAAAATATGTTTTTAAAAAAAACACTTGCATGATTGCAATTTCTGACAGGCTCAATGCATGTGCATACATCCACACAAAGACTAGTAATTTAAATAAGAATAAAGATGATGGTTATATAATCAATTCCTAAATATTAAGAAAAACGTATTAGAAATATACATTTTAGGACAAAAATACAAGTAAACGTCTTTGCTTTTTAAATAAAACAAAACACAAAGGACATGAAATAAATTGCTTTTACAGATTTCTTCTCTTCAGTGCACAATATTTAGTTTCTCAGTTCTCAATTATTCAGAATTGTCACATTTACAGATATTCTGTTCAAATGACAAAAATGCATCCATGACCATTCGGTTCTTAAGTCTGACGTAATTTTGTAGTCCGACGTCCCGTCCGGGTCCAAAAGGCACCAGCGCCGTCCACTCTTCATTGTAAACAACATGTTGGAACCCGTAAATCTTTTTACAATAACCTCCTTTTTCAGAAATGAAACATTGAGGGTTAATAAGGGTCTTAATGCTAATATCATAGAAGTACTAAGTATTTATTTATTATTATGATTTAACATTATTATTATTAACATTAAAACAGTTGGACCCGGAAGTTATTCTAGCGGGGCGCAACGTCACGTCTGAACAATCGAATATATTTGCACAGATATGGTGACAGATACAATACTCTCAATACTCTGCACATTATCTGCAAGCCATTTGAAATCTGGTTGATACTTAGTGAATGCCAGTCTGAGGCAGTCATTAAGATGTGAGTCAGTCATACGAATTCTAAACTTGGATTTTATTATTTTCAAGTAGGCATGCAGCTTAAGTGCACAAGACACAATCAGGGGATACTTCACAATTGACCAAAAGTCCAGATTATAAATCATACATTAACCATTTTAGCCCTATTTTATAACTATCTGAAAATAGCTGATCTACAAGCTCACAACATGCATTGCTATGTGTTGTGAGCTTGCAGATCTGCTATTTTCAAACATATTTGTACTTTTACTTTTGGTACTTTAAGTATATTTTGATGCCAATAATTTTGTACTTTTACTCAAGTAACATTTTGAACACAGGCCTAAAAAGTATTTCTATATTGTGGTATTGCTACTTTTACTTAAGTAAAATATCTGAGTACTTCTTCCACCACTAGTGCTCAAATGTGATCAGTGCGATGGCACTTTGTATGCGCGGAGTTTTCCGTCTGTTTTTTTATCTTTCTTTTTTTCTCGCCGTTTGGTGCCCCCCCAAAGGTTGGTGCCCTGTGCTTCAGCACCTAAAGCCCGTTGGATAAGCCACCACTGGTTGTAGAACACAGAAATCCAGCGTTCTCCACCACTGAAAAGGCTTGCATGTCACAAGACTGCGCTCGTTATTTCTTGAGTGCGACCCGCGAGTCGAATTATGTGTCAGCGGAACGACGCATGGCTTCCATTGAACCAGCGTTGCCAGATTTTGTGAGAGAAACAAGCAATCAGGTCTATGAAAAGAAGTCCAAAATAAGCGACTAGGGCAGTCCAGTCCAACTTTATTGTTGAATGTTGTTTTAGAGCAGTGGTTCACAAACATTTTCATGTCAAGGACGAATATATTGGGGGTCCTTGAAGGACCCCCAATATATTCATGCGACTTTACAGAAAAACAAGCCCAAAGTAGCTTATAATAAGCAGACTTGGCAACACTGCCTTAGACGCACTAGCCTAGTCTACACTACACAAATTCTGTGAATTGTCGATGGCTGCCCGTTTGCCACCGGGACCACCCCGCGATCGACTTACAAGGCTTTGATGATCTACCAGTAGATCGTAATCGACTGGTTGGTTACCCCTGGTGTAGGGTCACCCTCTGTACATGGAGGCAAAACTCCCACCCTAGAGCGCTTTTCAACGTTGAATTGTTTTCATATAAAGCTGACCACCTTCAAGCCCTGTGATGAGAAAAAGGCTTATGCGAGTACACTGAATTAGAAGGTGTTTTTTTTCCGACTGGCAGGTACTGTTGGTGGCAGTGTCGTTGAAGTGCTCTGTTCTATTTGCCTGTCAGCAAACTTATCCCCACCCACATTGAAAACTGCTTTTATTCCTGAAATGTGCAGTGTGTTGGTAGGATTTTCATAATTTGTCTCTTGTTGAATTTATGTTGCACTTTAGTAGAATCTTGGGTTGTATTGTGACCTGACTAGATATGAATCCAGATATTGTCAGCCATGATATGAATCCAGATATTGTCAGCCATCTTTATTATCTGTTGTGCTATGTGATTGGGGAACGAGGAGTTATTTTTCTTTCTTCATTCACAAAGTGTCAGTATGTATCAAAATTACTTATATTTGCACACTCTGCCAGTGTATAATAAGTATATTAAGGAGTCCTGTCATTTAGTTTTCAGAAAGTGAAATGGTGTCCTAGGATGTTTTAGGAAAGTGGAATGGTCTATAATTATTATAGACTAGTCCACCACCCAAACCCTCCCACTACCCCCGTACTCCCCTGCCTCCATAACCCCCCTTATATTTGTGCAAAGTTTGGAGAAAAGTCCACCACCTCCAACCCTCCCGCTCACACAACCCTCAAACCCCAACCCATACCCCTCAAGCCCCACCAAGGGAGTCGAGAGGTATGGGGGTGACCCCATGCCCCTCTACCCCCCTGCCTCCATAACCCCCCTTATATTTTGTGTGTGTGTTTATATAGATAATGCATGTATAATATGAGAAATTGCTTTGTTTATTTAATTCATTAGTAGTTCATCCGTTTGTGCTAAAAGTGTGATCTACTTTTATTTCTCTGAATGCAGGGAGAAAATCTGCTGCTATTCTCCAATCACAGAGTAACTGATAAAGATTGACTCAGTGTTTTGACCCATCTCATGGCCAAACCTATACATCCCAAAGTTCTACCAAAGCAATTAACATCACTTTAATGAAGGCAGGAAGACACCTGATTCAGTTGGCTATGGGCACTTAAATAATCTGAGGGCTGCCAGCTGCTTTATTCTGAGGGCAATTTAATAATGTTACAGTACATAATAACAAGTAAGACGCGCGAACGCTGGAAGCGAACGCAGCTCCAAAATATTGTGTATTTAAGGACGTGTGTGTGTGTGTTTTGACTGTAGCTGCACTCTGGCGCACTCTGTGGCTGCACACAGGCAGTTCACGCACAGTATTGCACACAGAGACACACACACACAAGCCGAGCAGAGTTTCATAGTATGCTCCACTTGGGCCGCGCCTCCTTCCGCGTTCGCAATGAGCAAAACAACTTCTGTATTTTCTGCTCGGGGCTAGTCGTTCTCTCAGGTAGGCTCAGAAATAAAATTGGGAGGGGGTAGAACGTGTAGCTTTATTCCCAATCCAGGGCAGAACTTTTTTTTTTTATTGCTTGCCCTTGCCTCAGCTGTCTGAGTGAAAAAGATATGGTTAGTCAAAATCATAACTCAGCCCTGGCTGCTTTGCATTGTAGTGAAAAGTTATAACCAGATACATTTGGGCTCGCCGCCAGCACTTTTAACCCTTTAAGACCTGGAACTGTGTCATTTTTAGATTCGAGCTAAAAAGCATTATTTTACACTTTGGGCTATTCAAAAATAGCAGATATTCAAGCTCATAGCGCGGCACCGAGTGCCGCGCTACGAGCTTGTAGATCTGCTATTTTTGAAAATTCGTGAAAATGTGTGCACATTTTTAACTCAAGTCTGGGGGTCCCTGGAACAAAATATTTTGATGGGGGTCTGCGGCCAAATACATATCATTGTGGGGGTCCTTGACATGAAAAAGATTGAGCACCACTGATATAGAAACATACGTTTTTCAGAAAACTGTTGAGATTTAGGAGACATGTAGAATCGGCTTCAGGTCTCAATGGGTTAAAAATGTTCCCCCCTCAATCTCTCTCAAAGACAGCCACCACTGGAGGGAAGGCAGGGTAAGAGAGTAGAGGATGAGAGAGAGAGGAGGGGGACTATCTGTAGTCCTCCCACACTGTGCTGCCTCTCTTCCAGCCAGGCAGCATTTATAACCCGTTTAATCTCTTACGTGCTTCTGCTAACCCGGGCCTCCCACACACATTATCCGGGCAGCAGGCTGGGGCTGGGAAGGCCAACAGAGGGGACATGCAGCTGATAAATGGAAATATAGACTAGAGCTGCCCAGGCTTACCATCATGGCGCGTGGTTGTGTGGGCACTTGGTGTAGTAAAGATGTACATTTGTTATAGCTAAGGCTGTACTGTATATTGCAAGTTTAAGGCTTTCGAAGCGAATCGTGTACAATATACTGTATTGCAGTGTTAATTTGGTTAATTAAGAGACGGTAAGACTAGGAGACCAAGGTTTTGATATTTAGTTGACTAATACTAGACTAGTATATTCAGTAATAGTATATTCAGATGACTAAAACTAAATGGTGTGTTATTCAAAAGATCAGAATTAGCTGTCAAAATGAACACTGGCAGATTTAATTTTGTTGACTAAGACTAAGATTTTGATATTTAGTCGACTAAACCATTTCAGATGACTAAAACTAAATGGTTAAAAAAGACTAAATCAGAATTTGCTGTAAAAATGAACACTGCTGTACTGTGTGTGTGTGTGTTTCTTCCTTAAATGCATGAGGCAAACTGCAGAATATTAGCCCTAACTCCTCCCCTTGAAACGTTTTCTTTTTGCAGGTCTGAAGATTGAATAGTCAAATTTTGCGAATTGTCAATACTGTATACATGCATGTACCTGAAGTGTGTCCCTCCTGAAATGGACATATCTGATTCACTTCCTGCTACACTGGTAAACTTTTTAAGACGAATATAAATGCACTGGGAGTCCACTGCACACTGAAGGCAAATTGCACACCGGGTGTCTTGGGTGATTCAGAATTGTGAGGGTAACTGACTGGAAATGACAATTTTACAATATTATTCTTGTCTGGTTAATGATGTACAATTATGGAGTGGACCCTTTTCCAAGCAGCCATTGTCACTGTTAAATGCAGCTAAAGGTAATAAGGTTAATTGTGGTGTGTGGGGGTTTCTGTGTGCCAGCATGAAGTTAACTGTATTCTAGAAAGGAGATGCTGGCAGAGTAACACTTAAATTAAACTGTCAGAATATCAAGTTTGCTGAATGACTTGATGTCCATGTGCCATAACAGGGCAGAGAGGGAGGTTGTCCTCAGTAATCTGGACACTCTGTGTACCGTGGCTCTGGGTGAGAAAGTGACTGAAGACTTCCTGTTGGCCAGAGATGCTGTCATCACTATCTGTAGCATTACAGACCATGTCAAGGTAAGAACATAACAGCACGACACACAGAAACGATGAATTGCTACACACTGAGCAATTAATGAATTGATTTATATAATCGTTTACTATATTCAAATGTGGACTGTCCTTTTTGTAGATTCAAATATTTAATCTCGATGCAGTGTAGATGTTTGACTTGTTCCATTCTTCCAGCAATCTAAAGGTGCCCCTTTCAGATTGCCCCAGGACCATCAGCTCTTCACATCCCTCACACAGGCCATTGCTGAAGGTAAAACGCACTGTACTAGGGAGGCAGGGCCAAGTGTGAAAATTAAGGAGTAAAGTTTTCACACAGCTCTTATTTGAGTCTGTTTCACAATGGTTTGTATACAATTCCATAAAGGAAGATGTCATTCTTAAAGGAGCTACACCATGAATTTTAACTTTTCCTTTTTTGTGTTTTGCGTGTCTCCCCTACCTCTCTTCTATCCAAAAAAATACGTACGTTTGAGCACTCAGGCTTTCACAGCATATCTGGGGTTTTATGTAAATTGGGCCAAATCAGGCCAACTGATTTGCCCCGCCTGTGTCACATGCAATACCTACAAGAACCAGGAGATAACATGCATACAAACTGGCTCAATAGCGCCATGTGCCAAATAATGACAATGTGGCATTGCAAGTGCTTTATAAGCCAGAGAGAAGTTAGTTGGAATGGGTATATCTGAGGCTTGATTTAGGCTCAGATATTTAGGCTTTTGAGGGACATAAACAATATGATTATTTTTTTTTCAATGTATGGTGTATCCCATACGATTTAACTCATCGGGTGCCAGAGGTTTATCAAAATATTGTACGTTCAGTGCCTGCTATTCTTCCATCCACTTACGTTGATACGTTTCGTGCTGTAGAAGCCCCAACGCGGAAGTGCATGTAAACAAAGCGTGTGTGCGAGACGGCGGAGGGTCCCGACTAACGCCTGGAACAATAATATTTCTAACGCGATCCTCCATTGCAGAGTGATCGCCGATCGAAAACGTCTCACTGCCACCACGTTAAAAAGAAATGGAGATATTAAGCTTTTAGTCAAGGAAATAACATTGGAGCGGCCGACCGGAAGGATTTTTGACATGGAGCCACAGCCGGCCTCTCCTTCTCAGAGACTCCTTGGATGATCCCAAAGTTTCGTTGGAGCGCCCCACGTAGACCCCACGTATATAAAACAAAATGGGTCAAAAAAGGTCCGGACCGTTTATGGCGCACAATGTGTTAACTCATTCAGTCCCCAGCTTATTTATGGAATTTTGGCTCGGAGTGCCACAGCTAAAATTCATTGTAAAAAAAAAGTGCTTAGGAGCCGAGATACAGCCTTTTTAAGTTAGAAGTTAAACAAAGAGTGAATGGAGCAGCAAATCATCATATCTTGGGTTCTGAACATGTTTTTCCCCCCCAAAAAAATGGAAGAAAAAAACATGTTTTTTTTCTTCTTGATGTCATGTGGCGCACGGGGCGTCAGGCCACGTGACGTCTTTGACGTCATGTGGCACTGGATGAGTTAACAAGCCTTAAGAATGTTGTTAGAATTAAAAGACTATCTTCACTCCTGTCCTGTGTGGCCCAGGTGTGGTGATGGAGGACCCCTATTGGCAGAGCTTCATGGAACAGGCCATACGTGTAATCTACTTCCTGGCCGAGTCCCCCGACCGGCTCTGCTCCCACCTCCTCCAGCGGTGCGCTCGCCTCTTATTGGATCAGATCACAGAGACTGGGGACATCGACAAGGATGGTGACCAATCGCAGTGTGGATCTCAGGACAGCGATGACCAAACTGAAGGTGAGGTGTCGCTTTTTTTCGTTGTGCCCGTGCCATAATGCAACTTTCAGTCACTTGAGCTTCAGTTATAATTGTACATGCGAATCCTGTTTGTATGCCTTTTTTTATCTCCTGTATCTTTGTGCCTCTGTCCTCTGTAGTGAACTCGGTGTGTCTGGCTCAGCTGCTGTCCCTATGTGGCTGCATAGCGTTCTGGCAGGTGTCTCACCTAGAGCGCAGCGTCAGCATGGAGCTGAGGAGGAGGAGAGTTGAGACTGAGGAGAGGGAGGAGAAGAAGGGGTCCTCCAGTAAAGCAAAGGTAACTTATTTTTTTGGGGAGAAACTGTTAAGGGTATCCTTAGCTCAAACATATCTAGCTTATATCTATTTAGGGACCAAGTACTATTAAATATGGAGGAATGGGGATATGAGGTGTTGGGAAGCTGGTAACTTCATAAAGAGAATGATGCCAGCTGTGAGACTGGCAACTTAGTATACGATACGGACATGTTTCGGCTCTGTGCCTTCATCAGCGTAGTGACAGATACACTGCAGCTGTGTCAAGGTGACCTGAAAATCATGTTCCCTTTAAGGTAAAACGTCAAGTACTATAATTGTGAAATATCAAGAGCATTCCAAGGATGAATAGATGCAGTATATGGGTGGATGTAGTCTTAGTTCTATGCCTGTTATGCCAACAGCAGGGAGCCAATGAGAGTACTGTGGAGGAGGAGCTTGGCTTGGTTGGTGCCTCTGCCGAGGACGCAGAGGCGGAGCTCATCAGGAATATATGCGAGACTGAACTATTGGCTGGTAAGGACACTGTTCTACCTGATGTAACTAATTGCTTGGTGTTGTAACACTGATTATTGTTTCTCCTGTGGTTTTTAAAGACACAAATATTTTCACTGTATATTCTCACTGTTTAGAGGAGAACCTGCTGTGTGTGTGTGTGTTCCTGTTTGTTATTAAAGACTAAAGTATTCTCACTGTTTTAGAGGAAAACCTGCTCTCTGCGTTCCTGCCCCTACTGGTCAGAGTGTGCAGCTCACCAGGACGTTACTCCCACCCTCAGCTCACGGCTGCTGCCTGCCTAGCCCTCTCTCAGTTCATGATGATCAGGTGAGATGATACAAATAAAAACATTTAGATTATGATCAGCATCAAAGCCTCTAATAAGAAGGCTTTCGCAAATAGTGAAATTAATTTGCATGCAAAAAATGTTGAGTTCTGTCCAAATAAAGGTCCTAATAAATATAATACATTTGAACCACATTTGCACTTGATGCACAAGTCTAGTAGAAACTAAAACAAAAAAACATGATGTGTTGTGCGGCAGCACTATAACACTGTTACACTTGCAAACTGACCAAATGTATTGACATAATATGATCAATAAAATGTGTTTCTTTGTGTCCTTCCTCGATCAGTCCGTCGGTGTGCGAGGAGCACATCCGTCTGCTGTTCACCGTGCTGGAGCGCTCCAGTCTTCCCGTCGTAAGGGCCAACGCCATCGTGGCTCTGGGAGACCTCACCGTACGCTTCCCCAACATCCTGGAGCCCTGGACACAGAACCTCTATGCCAGGTAAGAGGGTTCCACCTGGGTTCAAGAAGTGGGGACAGTATATGCATAACTGCATATTATAGGGTTTAGACTTAGGCAATCAAATGGGACAGACTCATTCCAACCTTGATGTTATTTATAATAATGCAGTGGTTCCCAAACTTTTAATAGTCAAGTACCCCCTGAGATAATACATCATGCTGAGTACCCCCTGCACCAGGGGAGAGGAATAATGGAACATTTAATTTATTTGTAATCTTGAATTTAGCATACATTGTTACAGAGTGCATCAGCTGATGCAAGGTTCACACCGTGTGTCTGTGCATGCATGCGAGAGAGATGGAGGGAGAGCTAAAGAACATACGTTTCGTTGTCTGGGGAAAGTATCACAAAAAAAGCAATTTGCTGATTCAGTGTGGAAGCACCCCTCACTTAAGATGTCTTCCTGTGGTGGGGATGTTGAGGGGACCACTGAGCTCAAGTATTTTGGAGCTGAGCCAAGAAAGGACATGCATTTTACCTTGCAGATCAAATCTGGTCACTTCTGGGGCTCTTACCTGAATGTAAGTCTTACTGTGTAACATTCATTTCAGCAGTATTTTTGTAGACACTGGAAGCTCTGGTTTTCCGTTGTCCATACGTTTTTCTATACTGAAGTACTGCTGTGCTCAATAAGAAATGCTGTTGGGTCCTAGCACCCAAGGATATTTTGGTTGTCAATAACTGTATATTAACGTTAGAATAAGTGCATTTCCGGTGTCTGCTCCTCCTCCTCAGCTCCATGCTGACTTTTAATTGAAAAAGTTACACAGTATGCTTTAAAGGTGGCTAAAGTGATGTTTTAGATTGATGGATAATACTGATAGTAATCAGTGTTTGTTCAGTAACCGGAGTCTCTCAGGCTCTTTAGTAAACAGAAAATACAATTTTATCCACTGGAGAGAGGGGGGGGGCCCCAATGTTGGTGTTCCTATTTTGTCTGCTCTTTTTTTTTTGTTCCATCACTTACAATTTCACTTGTTAATCCTTCATGAGTTCTCTTTCTTGATAAATTCCTGAAAATGTATTTTCTTTTTTACTAAAGAGCTGGATGGATGACCATTGTTAATGCACAAAAACTGTATAGCGCTGAACTGCTGATGTATGAGTGTTATTGCCTTGCAGTAATAGCTCACAGTTAATCAATAAAGTCACAGCATTGACCACATATGTACCTCCTTCCTACTCAAAAACACCTACTCCCCAGGGGCACTCGGGTGGCTCAGTGGTAAAGTCCCTGCCCACCACTACGGAGGCTGTGGGTTTGCATAGACGCCCGACAAAGCCGGATGCATCACAGTGGATTCAAACACAATTGGCTTGTGTTCAGGGGAGGGAATCCAGGTGGGGAGGGTGATATTGGTCATTGCACGTACTCCTATTCCCCATGATCGTTGTCCTGTTGGTACCAGTGGCAAATAAGCTGAAATTCAATCACACAGTGAATGGAACTGCTACCAAGCAAATTTTCCCTGCAAAGATTAAATTGTATCCGACTTCAGGTTTTAATTTAGTGCCGCAGTGACTGGCTCCTTTCCAGTCTGCATGTGGCATACTGTAGAACTCCCTGTGATCAAAAGCAGCAAGCCATGACTGCGAGCCCAGCTGTGTTGTAAACACGGCACACCCCCCAAGCTTGTACCCCCCTCAGACTGTCCGTGTTGTGATCAGCTCCACCCTTCTGGAGACGTTGCTGTCAGCCTCTGAAACACTGGAGCTGTCTTGAAGATCCACTGAGCCACATGATGGGGAGGGGGGGGAGTTATATCTTTTTATCTGGTTTAGTTTTTTATTCTTAATGGAGGAACAAACTTTGACACGATCTGGCACAAAGCTGCTGTCTTTATAGCTCACTTACTGTGACGAATCGAGGGGTTTATTTGTCACTCACTCATACTACCTGCATGAGTGAGTAAGCAAAGAAAATTTGGTGTGATGTTACTTTATATAATCTTGGAATACAGTTTAATTTCTGCTTTCACCAAGCCTCATTAAATCCATGATATCCTTCTTTACGCAGGTGATGTCTCTAGTAAAGTGCGGTAGATTTAGATGAACAGTGGACAATGACAAAACTACAGATTGTAATCGACCGACTGCAATTTTCTTGCACAAACAAAAAGCAGAGGGGACGTAATCTCTCAGGTTTTGGGAGAAATTCACAGTGTGCAGTTGACTACAGAAGCAATGGCTATATTAAGTGTGTAATACAATATGACAAAACGGGGACAAATTGTATATCAGCCACCAAACGGGGGTATTGAACATACCATGTTTGAGGTGAATCGAAAGTGGCAACAAGTCGCTCTTGCCTTGCCAGGATGATCTGTGCATTCTGTCAATAACTAAGCAAGCATGCTTTGAAGTTCATCAGCTCAGCTTTGCCGGTCAGGTGATTGAGTCCAGGAGAAATGGAGAGAGGAGAGTGTGTTGGCTAAGTGATAATATGATGTGAAGTTTTCCCATCTTCTACAGAAGCAGAATATAATAAACCCTTGTTTCGCTCATTCTCTCTCTCCCTGGCGCCCGCTCCCTTTCTGTTATCTCTACTAGTTGTATTTATTTCTTCCTTCCCTTTAATGAGAGCTGGTCAGGTTTTGAAAATGGATGCGTTGAAGCGGGTTGGTGTGGCTAAATTATTAATATTACTAGTGCAGTACACATTTTCAGAGTATTTGGATGCCAGTCTATGGCAACAGGCATCTATTATTTTAAGATGCATCAACTTGGAGAGCTCAGGGAGCACCGTGTATATAACCATTGCCACCACACATATTCACACACATACACCACCATCACCACATACACGTCGTGCATACACTCATTCCTGAATTGGACACTGGTGGTTTTAGACACAAAAGCGCATAATTACTACTGTGATCCACATTGTTCCTGCAAATGTGTAGTGTGTCGTAATTATATGTGGACGGGTGGGCAGAATAATTGAGGGTGAAAGAAAGCTGGGGGTCCCACATGGCCCTCACACTGGGAAGGGAAGTTCATGTAAGAAAAAATATACATAATGACTGCTGTTCGTTTCTGCTTCACCTCACGCTTTACATGCACACCACATAGAAACAAAACTACTCGCTTTCCTTTTATGGTGTGTGTGTGTGCTTCTTAATTATAATTGCAGCTTATTCTGTAGCTGAGGCTTTTCAAGATGTATGAAGCATTTTGTGCTTTTGCAGTATTAGTCACCCCGCGTCCTCTGCATTTTTCTACCCGATAAGCATTTCACGGTACTCTTAATTGTCTCCCACGCGCACGCTCACACCTCCGCCAGGCCGCACTTCTCCAACTGCCTGCCCTGGAGTTTCCTGATAAGGGCATTAAAACTAATTACCCTCTTTATGTCTATAAGTCTTTCTCTACATAGCCATAGATTCAGTTGTAGCCAGCATTAGCAGGAGTCAACATTAACAGGCCATGGCCTTGTGTCTTTGATCCTCCGCCAGGAGCCCTGCTCTGCCACACAAACGGTTAATGAGGTTCTTTTGTACTCTGTGGCAAGCTTGTTTAACCCTTTAAGACCTGAGGCCGCTTCTAAGAATTTTCTAATTCCTAACAGTTTTTTGAAAAAAAAAATATATATATATTTTTTCACGATTTTTCAAAAAGATCAGATCTACAAGCTCGTAGCGCGGCACTCGGTGCCGTGCTATGAGCTTGTATATCTGATATTTTTGAATAGCAAAAGAAATCTAAAGTGACACAGATGTGTTCCAGGTATTAAAGGTTTAAAACCATTTCAGAATGCCATCAGATGGGTACTACTGGTGCATCCTATTTATCTGCCATTGTATTCTTAAATGAGCCAGCGACGGTCATCATGTTGCTGCAATCGTCATTACAGGAAATGCTAATTGTTCTGGTAACAGGAAATGTGTTGTCCAACTAGGCTTCATAATACAGCTATATACAGTATTGTCAATATATTTTAGCCTCCCCAATTAAACTTAGTTTATTCAATATTGATGAGCATCTTATTTAGACTGTGTAGTTGAAAATCGCTGTTAACAACTAATGTTTTCAACATCACAGCATTGTGCATAATTTATCATCACAACAATATTTAACAAATTCATAGTTATGGGCTTTGTGAATACTTTAATGTCCATCTATAAAGGGCTGTGATCTTGTCTCCAATCCATGCCACTCTGGTCTCTGTGACAAAACATGCAGAAACTTGAATATGTCTGGGACAACATACAGAAGCTGCGTGTCTCTGTAACAACTGTTGTTACAGAGACACGCAGCTTCTGTATGTTGTTACAGAGACACGCAGCTTCTGTATGTTGAACATACAGAAGCTGCGTGTCTCTGTAACAACATGCAGAAGCTGCGTGTCTCTGTACAACATGCAGAAGCTGCGTGTCTCTGTACAACATGCAGAAGCTGCGTGTCTAAGAGCAAATGAACAAAGTCCAATTTTAATTGCCCTGCCAATACAAATCTTTTCTCCTTCACTCTAGGCTGAGTGACGAGGTTCCGTCAGTGAGACAAACGGCTGTGACAGTGCTAACCCAGCTCGTGCTTAAAGATGTGCTGAAGGTCAAGGGTCAGGTCAGCGAGGTGGCCGTGCTGCTCATTGACCCCCACCCTCACATCGCCAGTCTGGCCCTCAATTTCTTCAACGAATTGGCCTCTAAGGTACACACACACTGACCAAAATCTTATCCGTTTCCCCCAATAGTCATACAATACTCAGAATACTATGTGGAGGAGAGAAAATGTGACGTGAATGATTTTTGTATGTATTCGGGTATTCTGACCGCATCCTTCATAGCTTACCTATTTTAGGAATGTGCCTGATTTTCATTCAGAACAAATGGCCAGCTTTGATTAATCAAACTTGCAATACTAGTATTGATTGCAGAACCAAGTTGATACACAATCTAAAGCGATACTGAGCAATCAAGTGGAGGGTACAGCACATTATATTAAGTACTTGTCTCTTAACGGCCTTCAACACTTCCTCAGGATAACGCCATCTACAACCTGCTGCCAGACATCATCAGCCGACTGTCTGATCCAGAGAGAGGCATGAGCACAGAAGACTTCTATACCATCATGAAGTGAGTGTCTGTCTCTCCCATTGAAGGATTTCTCACCCTGAGAAGAACATGTGAGACTTGAGTCAAATAAGCACTTTTGAGAGGAATGCCAAATTAAATCTGGCCCCTGGTTAAAATGAACGTGCTATGATTCAATATACCAATGTTGTCTTTGTTTGAAGTCAACAACAAAAGATTTTGTTTGTGTGCTTTTCAGGCAACTGTTTTCATACATCACCAAAGAGAGGCAGACCGAGTCTCTGGTTGAGAAACTGTGTCAGCGCTTCAGGACTGCAAAGTGAGCACATCTTTCTTCCCCCTGTTTTTACTAATGTTTGGTCTTTCGCTCTTTCCCTTCATTGTCACACAGGTGTCCTTAAAGGGGCTACACCATGAATTAAAAAAATATATATTATATATAAATATTGCCCCCTAATACGTTTTAAACAGGTTGTAAGCCTAAAAAACATCCAGATATTTTTTCTCACAATCTGACTGTCTGTCATTCCAAGCTTTTTCAGCTGCAATACCAAAACGTCCTATTGGGCAGGGGGGAGCTACTGAGCAATTCTGTCTGGCCATCATCAATGCAAAATCAGGGCAAGTGACATCACTTGCCCTGCCATTCTGAAATGGCCTGTTCAGACACGCCCATTCAGGAAATCCATGAAATGAGCATGAATGACTGAATGTTAAAAAAAAATATTTTTTTGGGTACAAGAGACACTGGGGAGCCCAAAAAATACTAAAAACCTTAAAAAAAAATGAAATTCATGGTGTAGCCCCTTTAAGTATTCCTTTTATGCACCTTAGGCAGGTGTTTGTGTCCACAAACTTAGAAACCAGCAGCTCTTGGGCAATATATTGTAATTCTCCACTATGATGATAGATTTTCCTTGTAAATTGCAAGGGAATTTACCATATCTTCTCTCCATGGCTGATCTTACACAATGATAATCGGACATCAGATTTCAGTAAGCAAAGTCATGTATAAAACCCACTTGCCAGAGTCAGACATTGAAGGGTTAGCATGATGCTTATGGATCCTGTGTGGACATTCAAAGTCATACCCCCCCCCCCCCCCTTCTTTCATGACAATCCGCCTTTCCTATTAGCCTTGTAATTCAGTTCCCACTGCTTGGGGTCTTCCGCTTGGCTGTGCGTCACCAAGCCATCCTAGGGCCAGAAAGCGAGTACGTCTCCAAATTACACAATGGCAGCATCAATGACATGAGAAATGGGTGAAAGCCTGGGCTCTTTGTCCTAGTTTTTGAATTACTTTGCCCATTTTTGTATGTTTTCTAATCAGGTTTCCCTTCCGCCCCCAAGTTTTATGAATGGATTGATGGACATCACAGCCTCTGTTATCTGGGACATACATGTAATTCATTCAGGTTTTTCCCTCGAGTCAATTCATTGACTCAAAAAGTTGGAATTTCAGGTTTGGTTAGAGGGGTATAGTAGTAGTTTCTCCCTGTCTCAAGACTTGCGTGCCGTGCACGCTAATTACTTGCATCCATAAGCTTAACGCGCACATGTCCTCTCTTTAGGACTGAGCGGCAGTGGTGTGACGTGGCCGTGTCCCTGTCTCTGCTCTCCATGTGTGAGCGTGGTCTGAAGAGACTGCAGGAGTGCTGGGAGTGTTACAGCGACAAGCTGACAGAGCCTGGGGTCTACCAGCCTCTGCTCTCCATCACCGCCAAGCTCCGCCGCGGAGCCAAACCCCTGCTCAAGGTACCACAACAGACCAGCTCTTCAACTGTAGAAACACAAAAGTCTGCTTTTTATTTAATGTTCACACTGGCCGCCAAATCAGATTTTTTGCCTTTGTAATCTGTTTTTTGCCTTTGGAATCTGTTTTAATTGGTTTAAGTCTTGACATTCAGAGCTCGGCAGGAGGGGGACATCGTGATATCCCACCACTGTGTGTGTGTGTGCGTGTCGTATTGGAAGTCAGAGTGGCTGAGGTTCAGCTCGGCACGAGAGAATTATGTGTAGGCGTAAAAAAGGTCACTTACTCATATGAAGGCAATCCACCAGGTGCCTGCAGAAGACTGTAATCTTCTATCTCTAAATTATATGTGATTGCTGTCGGGCAGAAACATTGTATCGCTATATTTTAACTTTTTATGTTCGTAAATTGCCATATTTTGGCATAATACAGTGTCGCACACAAGTAAAATGGCTGTTCTACAAGCTTCCACAGCATGTTGTGAGCTGCATTTTATAAGTGATTTTTATTTTAAGTGGTTAAGTATGGTTTTATACATAATAGGACAATAAAGTGTTACCAGAGCTTGTCACTAAATGACCACATTGGAACACAGGTTGTTCTCTTTTTTTCTCCCCTGAAAGTAACTGTTTTGGACATCACTTGGACATCACTTCTATCACTTGGACCGCAATTTATATTGTAAAATCTGTCAATATAACTCTGAGAGTGTCCAAATGGAACCAAATGGACCCGTTAGGGTCCCCATAAGGGTCCGTTTGGTGCCGAATCTATCATTTAGCTGGGGACCCCCTGGAACAAGGTTTCTGCCCGACAGTGACGATATATATATATATACACACAGTATAGTATTGTGCATGTGTAGGATGCTTATGATGATCTTGTATTCACCAGGCCCAGGTGGATGAGTTTGAGAAGCGGCTGACAGCCGTCCACACACGGGGGCTGGAGAACGTAGAGAGCCCCGAGATGGACAACGAGGAGGCGGGCGGGTCCGAACAGAAGCCCATCTTTCAAACACCACAATCCACCAGAGGCCGGGGAAAGCCTAAGAGAGGTCAGCGTCCCTTTGTATTGAATCCTATGATCCAACAAATTAAACTATTCATTAATTATGTCAACTGAAGGAAGCTTTGTGTGACAAAGGACTGTACAGTTTTAATTGATTTAATGTGTCTCCTCACATCCATACATGCTTTGTATTTCTTGTCTATTTTTAAAGTGCATCTGTATTCACATTAAGGCGGTTTATGTTTCTCAACATAACTCATATCTTAAGTTCTTAAGTTACATGATGTAATTCTACTCAAACCTTGAATGTAATTCAGCAAATGTTGCCTCGATTTTAGAATCTAAATCGAGGCAACATTTGCTGAATCTAAATTTTAGATGATTCAGTAAAGCCTATAGATAAGCTGCCTGCTGGCTGAATCGGTTTGATACTCAAATGTTGCTTTTCCATACATAGTCCTGGCTTACCATGCCGCTACTCTGCTTTACTCAATTTACTGAACTCCCTCATACCACTCCCCCTGTAGGTGATCTTCATAATGGCAACGCCCGTGAAAGCTGCCATAAAATTATTCATTTCAAAAAAAAAAAATTCAGCAATAAAAAAAAAAATATAGCTGTAAAATATATATATCACCATTGTTCATAAATTAAAAAAGAAACGCATTTTGAATTTTCTAAAGAATTTTCAAAGCATTCGATAAATAAAAACATAGTGAAAATAGCTAATCAGATGTACAAGCTCACAATGTCACATCATGACATGATACCTATATTTACCCGTTGGAATGTGGGTGTTTCGCGTCGTTTCACGTTTCCCATCGCAATGATGGGAAACGTGACGTTTCCCATCATCCGCTATTTATTTAGCAGGAGGCTAATGCTGATATAGGGTACATTTGATTACTCTGAGATTATCCTTACTATATTAAACGACAAACGCAATGCATCTCTACCAATTTCTAACATGCCAGCAATTACACAGAGGAGACATCCTCACAAAGAGAAAATACAAATTTAAAACCATAATGGGTGGCTCTAACAACGGTATTTACGACTCCCAAGTTTGTCTGACCAACCAATAGGCAGTGTTTAAACATAACCATTTTGGTATCGCCTCAGCTCGCTTGGAACTTGGACATGACAGTTTGTGAACAAGTACATGCACTAATGGAGAGACGTGGGGAGCAGTGACAATTCAATGGGAAAGCACCAAAAATGAGAAACACTTCTAACATGAACTAACTAGTACAGTAATCCCAATGGTGCATATGGGTACTAATCATTTGGCGCAGGAGGAGGGAAAAGGCACAATGTGTCCAGAAATTTCCGACAGAAGTGCTCATTTGAATTTGAAAGAAGTCTGTGGTTGTGTGCTCACATGTGCCCTACGTTAATAGGCTCCCAAGCACAAAGGACTTGATTTTCAAACAGGCAGACTATTTGGCTTTAAAGGATTTTGTCATGCCATGAAACATTGATCTGACACCGTCTGATTTACCCACTGTCACACAGGTCAGTCGAAGTCTTCGGTCTCCCATCGTAGCGATGAGGTCTTTGTCACTCCAAGACGGACCCGCAAGTCCAAGAAGCAAGCTATAACTTTCAGCAGTGACGAAGAGGAGGAGGATGAAGAAGGTGAGTGCACACATTTTAGTTGTGGGCGATACATGATGGTGATTGTATGCTGAACAAATCAAAATGTTGTTGTAATGCCCCTTTAAATGACCTACTCTATTTTCTCATGTTTGCCATCAGATGCCGTTATGACGGAAAGCGAGACCCCCAAAGTGACCACACCGATAGCTCGCACATCACGACGAGCTCGTCTCAGAAACTGAGCTACACTTTTCATTTTCGTTTTTTTTTGTCATTCCAATTCTTTCTTTGTCACCTTTTTTCTTTATTTCACGTGTCCGTCTCTGTTCTGACTTTTGTCTGTTCGATGTAGTATCTGACTTATTGTATTTGTCTTTTTCTAGCATTTAACATTTTTTAACATTTTGTCACTTAATAAAAAATATTTTGAGCTGAATAGAAAATATTTTGATCTGAGACTGTGTGAATTCTTTCAATAATCTGTAGTTGCAAAACAAATGAAATGATGCACCATTTACTGCATTTGGTCACAAGTCTAGCCATGTTTTTGTTTAGCCCGTTTCAGTCTTGGCGGTCTGGATAAGAAGAAGCCACAGTGCTGCTGGCAGTGTGTGTGTGTGGGGGGGGGGGGGGGTCTTATTGGTCATTTCAGCTAGATTTACACCTTCATTAGCGGAGAACTCAAAGTCCGCTAGTATGTGTTTGGACAGCTGTGGTGTGCACCTTCTGGCCGCAGCAACAGCTTGCCCCGACACTATTACTGCCCCGATTCACTCTTCCCATCTTCCTTGCCACTCTTAACCCCCTCCCTCCTTCCCTGCCTGTTCTGTCACATTGAATGTCAGTCTTTAACCAATCTCATGTAAAATGCCTTCTCTTTCCTGTTCCCTGCTGCTGAACATGGCAGCGTGTTATTTCTTGTCAGCCCTGACATGTTCGCTGTCCTCCATCCTCTTGTAATCAGTCTCTTTTTGAGTCTCTCCCTCAGTTATTCATCCGCCTACTTTTCTCCTACAATGCTCCTCTCACTCTCTTTGCTGACATCACATGCATTTATGCTCACCCTCCTTGCGCGTACCCTAGTTGCTAATCTCCCTGCTCTCGCCCACACACTCCTCTCCCAAAAGACGAAAGGAGAGCACTCTGCGTTTGATTATGTAAAGGCACTTGCTGACTATGAACCTAATTGCACATGACGCTTATCACCAATCCGATGTTATCCTAGTAGGACAATTGTGCACTGAGTCACGGTATCTAGTGCAGGTCCTAAGCTGCAAGTCATGCTAGAAGCGTGGCCATGACTATTTAATGCTGTTTTTTTTCCTGTTAGATGAATAACAAACCTAACGACCTCCGCCTCCAGATCCACACAGACCTTTAACTTGCGTCTTCCTTTTTCCTGTGCCTCCATGGCCATCTCTGTCTCAAAACGAATACAGACTTAATTCACCGACACTGTCCTTGCTTTAATTGGATATATCTGCTGTCGGGCAGAAACCAGCCATGTCCAAAATATTAACTTTTCTGGAAACGCTGCCTCATCAAACTTTGTATGGTGACTTTATACATTGTTAGATACTTGAATGTGTCCTTATATTATCATCGCTTTACCCAAATACAGCTTAAGTGGAGGTTGTTGACCAATACATTTTTTCAGTCTGACTAAATGATGGAATAAATGACTCCGTAAAGTTGGAGTTAGGTGGTTTGAACAGAGGATCCAATGGAATTAGAAGGTTTAGTCTTTAAGGGCTTTTTAATTGGTTCAATATTTGTAAAACGCACAGGCGTAAAGGGTGTTCAATAGCACTGATTAATGGAAAAATGGAGATGGCTGGTTTCTGTCTGACAGCGACGAAATGTGTGTTTATGTGTCTGTAAATTACACCAATATTCGTTCCCCCAGTAACTAAACTTAATAAAATACACCTTGACTAAACCTATTTTGCGGTATGTTTAGTTTGTATTTCTTAGTCTTTTCCTCTTTCTGAGACTGCACTATTTATAATTTTGCAATCTTAAATCTGTTTATTTTTCTTTTGTCTCAGTAATATAGGAAGACCTGAATCTGTGCCATGATGTGTGACGCACAATTTGGGGATTACATGTTTGTGTCTATTTCTGAATAAAGTGCTTGGGTCATGTGTTGGCTCGTGTGTAACCCTGCTAGAGCTGTGGCACTCTGGCTTCAGGGGGTCCAGGGAGCAGATGGCTCTGACAGACTGTAACTTACCCAGCAGAGAAGGGAGGTCAATGCGCCCTGGGAAGAGACCAGAGACAAATGAGATGGAGGCTAATGCGAATGAGAAGTTGGTGTGTTTTGAGCACAGTGCCGGGAAATGGAGAGGTTCAGACACAGCTGTGAACATTTGTATGGGAAGCAAAACTGAGTAGTTTATCATATTGACCAACATGAATAACATGAATAAAACTGAAATGTCATTATGTATTAAGTGGTGTAAAACAAAGCATTACACATCACTCTACTTTAACTTGAAACTGTTATTAAGAAATCTGATTTAGTTAAAGACAATATTGAGGCACAGTGAATTGTGCATGAATGTATACTTTACTTTCAATGCCTGAATAACATGCCTGTTATTCAGGCATTGAAACAAGCTTGCCCCCAGGTTAAATGTATAAAAGAATGGGTTCCCACATTGGTAATGTTAATTGTAATATGAGCACAGTGGAATTAAACATTGTAATCTTTATCAGTGACCATTTGAGGAGGCTTGTGCTTCATTTCCAAAAAACCTAAAGCTTAACTTCTACAGGAGAGGATCTGCTAATTAAGATCACTGTCATGAATGAGAAGTTCTAGATGAGTTGTCAGGTAGAATTTAGTGCAACTATGCGTCTCTGAGTGTACCTGAAGAATAAGTACAGGGCAGGGTTGGAGTCAAAAAAATGACATGAGACTGTCCCTGTCCTCCCCTATATTCCCAATTGCCAACGTTGGTTAACCACTTAAGCCCTCTAGACAAATTGGATCTGAGTTGGGTCTGTACTTGTACTTGGACCGCTTATCCCTTCTGCACCAAATCTCTTTCCCAAAAGTAGCAGATCTACAAGCTCACAATGCGGCATGTTGTAGTAGATAGGCTATTTTTGTTCCCCCCCAGAATATGGATGCTTGGGACAGGTTCCTGGTTAATACAATTATATTCCAAAACCTTTAGAGTTCTAAGCCTATTTGTAAAATGTCCTGATGATATCGGGGAGTAAATATTGAAAGTGCATTGTAGATTATTCCACATGTCTGGACCATAAAAACTAAATGCAGTCTTTCAGAGTTCTGAGTTGACCCGAGGAACATGTAATGAAATTCAGTCCTGAGAGAGGGTTTGATAGGCTCTTACACAGGTCTAATAGTGAAGTCATCTAAATTGGTCATTTGTTTAGGAGCACTTTGTAAACAAACACATATGTACCAGTGTTGATCTTGTCTCACAGGGAGAGAGGGCCATAGAGGGCACAATGATGATGTACTGTATATGTCGACGCACAATTAGAACCGTTCTAAAATGATAAATCATGGCAATAAATTGGTTATTTGTGCAGGTGACTCATAGTGTTTGGGGGGGGGGGGGTCTTTCAGCAGCTAATGCCTTCATAACATTGCTCTCGGGCAGAAACATTGTATCTCTATAGCTGGCAAGGATTCAACCTTTTTTTCCGTAAATTAACTGCTTCATCATACAAGAGTGTCGCACAAAAGTAGTGAAAATAGCATTATTTACAAGCTTACAATGTGAGGTGTGTGTGAGTCACTATTTTAAAATGTTTTTAAAATGATAAAAAACAAAGATCTGTTTTGGACATACAAGGTTATCACCCGACAGCAACAATAATATGATGACTACCTAAATTAATTTAGAGCGGTGCAGCACAGGACTGGACTGACCCTTTCCAGCTAGCAGTCATTTTGCCCTTTGAATTTAGTAAGAAGTGCTCTTCAGTGGCATGAACCATGGATCACGATCAAACTACATTGCATTTTAGCAGTGGCGGAAGAAGTACTACGATTTGTTTTGCCTAAGTAAAACGAGCAATACCACAATGTACAAATGCTGTTACAAGTAAATGTCCTATATAAAAAATTGTACTGGAGTAAAAGCATAATTAAAAAAAGAAGTTTAAAAAATATGGCAATATTTTGAAAATAGATGTACAAGCTCACAACGCATTGTGATGTGGAGTGTTGTGAGCTTGTGGATTGGCTATTGTCAAGTATAAAGTAAGGCATAATAGGTTAATGTATGATTTCTAATCTAAATCTACAAAGTATAGATTTAGAGAAACAAAGTTTTCAAATACTTAATTCCTCAAAATCATAAGTAAAGTACTTGAGTACTTAACGTTACTTTCCACCACTGGGTATAAGCGAGCAGACCGAGCAGTAGTGTAGTGAGCCTGGGATGTCATTTTATTGTATTTGATGTCAATGGGACCACCAGGCCTCCTTGCCAGCTCCCTGGATGCAGGGAAATGCACCGGCTCTTCAGCATTCCTGTAGTCACCCTGGGAAATGACAGTCACTCCACTCCCTTCAAACGCCATGACATCATTCCCATGACAAGGGGTGGTATAGTGGTTGGGGGCTGATCTCTGGCACTGCATGGAAAAGCCCCCCCCCCGCCCCTGCAACACCCGCACCCTGGCCTGATACCCCAACATTCAACCTCTGCCAAGTGAACAAAGAGACCAAATTCATCCTTTGGTTTTCCATCAGTGTGACAGACAGAGATAGAGAGAGAGAGAGAGAGAGAGAGGAGGAGAGTGGGAGGGGTCTGGTGAGAGACATCGTGATGCTGCTCTCAGCAGGTGCGAACAAGTAAGAGGTAACTGAGGGAGGAAGAGGGACTGTGATGGAGAGGAGCCTCTAAGAGCAAGCACACACACACACAGAGAGAGAGAGACTTGACGGGAAAGACGTATCACACAGGGGAAGGTGAGTGTTTTATTCCTTTTCAAAGAATTATGCACTTTTATGATGAGCTAAATAGTTTTGTACAGTGTAGTATGGCATTTTATAACCAAAAATAGAAGAATATATAACAAGCCGTCACATTTTTCAGCATTTTCGGTGTAATAAGTGGAATCGCATAATAATGTGACAGTAAAATCAATGTATGTACGTTAATAACTTTGGAATCAATATCCCTTTCATTCACCTTCATAACTGTACCCATGCAGTTTAGTTTCATGAGTTTTATAGAAAGTCCATTGCCTAGTTTATTATGGCATTTTCCATATCCGTATCAAAAACTTGATACTGACAGACTGATATGGCTGACGGATCTGCCACCAACTTCAATGCAAAATTTAGATTCTGCAAAAACTCGGGATACAATTTATGCTGAGCTCATTATGGCTACATTCCAACCAGTGTCATTACACAGAATAGAATATCAAATGTAAACTTCTAGAATTAAAGGACAGCGTTCGGGATGTATACCACTTAATTTCTATCAATGTCCCAAGTGCTGTGTGCTTTCATACTCATAATTGTTTCTGGCTGGTGTATCTGTGTGGTGCCAGTGTTGTGTGAAGTCGTGCCCAGGCTTTGTGACCCCCTCTAGTGACTCGTGGCTGTCCTCTGCGCTGCCATGCTGTGCCCTGTGCTGCTTTGTGCCATTCTGCTCCTGCTGGCACCGCTGGAGAACACAGAGGCGCGCGCTCTGCACCCGTCCCCTGATGCTGTGCAGGTACGTACGACGAGCTATGTAGAAGAGACCAGTCGTTCTTAAAACTTTTTGTGCCAAGGACCCCACCCCCATCTGAAAATGTTTTGTCCCATGGACCCCCAGAAGAGAAGATTTATGTTAAAAGAAAATCCTCCAAACATTTACGATACATCTGCTAGTACATCTGCAATTTTTTTAACAGCCAACATATTAAGTAGTTAAAATGTTTGAGATGCTATATTAACTACTTTAGCTGGAGACCCCCTGGAAACCCCCCAAGGACCCCTGGGGGTCCCCGGACCCCACTTTGAGAACCACGAGAAGTGAATCTTTGGAAAAACGCATCCCATCATCCCCTACGTTTAACCTCATGAACCCTATATCTTCCCTATTCTTGTGCAAATATTCAGCCAAAATAGCAGAACTACAAGCTTTCAACGTGGTGTGTTGTGAGCTTATAGATCTATTTAAGGCTAAGTGATTTGGTGTTGAGGGGAAAAAAGGAGGGGTTCTAGTATAGACCCCTGGGGGACTCCAGTGAAGTATATAGGCTTTAAGTGGTTATCAATCCCACTGCTCCAAATTCAAAAAGTTCCCAATCTAAATAACTAGGTGTGAAATCTTTATTGTTAAAAGACTGAAAAAGGAATAAGCAAATTGGAGAATGGACAGGTGGATCAACCCTCTGTGTACATGATACATAATCTCAAGACCTGTGTTGCATGTCTACACCACCCACTCCACCCCGTCCCCAACCCCCTCACTGTGCCATCTAATCAAGTAGAAATGTCTTCAAATAGTCTGCTAGACCTCCCCCCCACTTCCATCTAATCAGGTAGAAATGTCTTCAAATGGTATGAGCGAGGAATCAAAAAGAGCAGAATGGAGGAAGGATGCGGGAGAGACTGAGGATGAGAGAGGAGGAGTAATGAAATGTATCATTGATTGAATTAGAATGAAGCTCCCAATGAGATTGTTCTGTATGTATGGCTGTATGTTTCTGTGTGTGTGTGTGTGTGTGTGTGTGTGTATGTGTGGTTGTGTTTATGTTTGCTTGACTGTGTCTCTGTATGTGTGGCTGTGTGTTTATGTTTGTTTGACTGTTTCTGTGTGTGTGTGTGTGTGTGTGTGTGTGTGTGTGTGTGTGTGTGTGTGTGTGTGTGTGTGTGTGTGTGTGTGTGTGTGTGTGTGTGTGTGTGTGTGTGTGTGTGTGTGCGTGCGATTGTGTTTCTGTATGTTTGACTGTGTGTTTCTGTATGTTTTATTGTGTTTCTGTATGTTTTATTGTGTGTGTGTGTGTGTGTGTGTGTGTGTGTGTGTGTGTGTGTGTGTGTGTGTGTGTGTGTGTGTGTGTGTGTGTGTGTGTGTTTCTGTATCTTTTATTGTGTTTCTGTATATGTGAGTGTGTGTTTCTGTATGTTTTATTCTGTTTCGGTATGTGTGAGGGTGTGTTTCTGTATGTTTTATTGTGTTTCGGTATGTGTGTGTGTGTGTGTGTGTGTGTGTGTGTGTGTGTGTGTGTGTGTGTGTTTCTGTATGTTTCTGTATGTTTTATTGTGTTTCGGTATGTGTGTGTGTGTGTGTGTGTGTGTGTGTGTGTGTGTGTGTGTGTGTGTGTGTGTGTGTGTGTGTGTGTGTGTGTGTTTCTGTATGTTTCTGTATGTTTTATTCTGTTTCGGTATGTGTGAGGGTGTGTTTCTGTATGTTTTATTGTGTTTCGGTATGTGTGTGTGTGTGTGTGTGTGTGTGTGTGTGTGTGTGTGTGTGTGTGTGTGTGTGTGTGTGTGTGTGTGTGTGTGTGTGTGTGTGTGTGTGTGTGTGTGTGTGTGTGTGTGTGTGTGTGTGTGTGTGTGTGTGTGTTTCTGTATGTTTTATTGTGTTTCGGTAAGTGTGAGTGTGCCTGTGTGTTTCTATAAATGTGCGGTATGTGTGGTTGTGTTTCTGTGTGTCTACATGTATGTGTGGTTGTGTTTATGTATGTGTGTCTATGGTTTTCCACTCTGTAGTTCATGGGGCAGTTCCTGGACCGCTATAATGACCTTCTGACCCTGGATGACCTGGAGAACATGCTGAGCAGCAGCAACCAATCAGAGGAACCTCCGTCCACGTTCTCAACGGGGGTTGTCAAGGCAGCAGAGTACCCCAAATGGGCCGACGTGCCCACACAGTCCGAGACCCCCTGGCTCCGCCTGCTGAAGGGGGCCCTGGCCAATCAGAAGCGGGCGGAACCGGAGAGGTCACGGAGGGGGTGGAACCGAGGATGCTTCGGGCTGAAACTGGACCGGATCGGCTCCATGAGCGGACTAGGCTGTTAGTGGACAGAGAAGCAAGAGGAAGGAGGACAAAAAAGCGAAGACTGCAGTGCCATCCTTCATAGGATATATGACAAGGAAATACAGATTCACTCATACTCATACGTACAAGCACTATTAAGCACTTCTAAGAACCTGTAGTATGGCGCATCCTTGCAGTATCGCTTACGTGGATTCATCTAGCGTAGTCAGCATAGATAAAACACTTTATGCTATAGGTGTTCAAAGGGACAGAGTTATGCCCCTACCCCCACCACCTCCATCTAAGTATCAACGCAGAATCTTAAGAACGTGGGAGCTATGTTTACAACAAATTGTTATCACACTTGACCATCCATTAGAGTTGATTTTCATGGTACATTTGCACTTTATGTATTTCAGACTTTGTCTAGAACAGTGTTTAGGTGAATAAATGTTAACTGTGTATAGGCCAGGAGTAGTTTGTAACTGTATGTGTAATGTATTTTGAGTGCTTGAATATGACATCTGTAATTCTAGTTTTTGTTTCTCTTCAATGTTGTTTTATATATACTTTATATATAGATATACATATTCATACTTTGCATGAATAAATGCATTTGGCATTTGTGTTTAGTCTGGTTTACCTCATGTAGCAATTTAGGGGCCCGTACATGCATAGAAATATTAGTGATGTCATGAATTTGATTCCATTGCCATTGCTTTCTCTGCACTCTCTTTTCTGCCTAACTAGACGGTATTGTTCATTACAATAGAAATGGCTTCATTCTTAAATAATAGGAACTCAGTTTGTTACAGCTGAGACTTTTCACCCATGTTCCGATTGTTATTAAATCTATTGACTGCTGGAGGAGGTTAAGGTATGTCTGATTTTTTGACAAATAATAATCAAATCAAGTCCCTACCTCTCCTTTCAAAACGGGTTTCTCTGAGGGCTGATTATGGACAAATGGGATACCTGGGAGTAAATGTTTTACATTCTTCAGCCCCTCACCCAATATTTACAAACAATACCAAAGCAAAGCATATGGAAGTATGGATTCAAACATGTTATAGTTACTGTAGGTGTCATGTTCTGTTGGTTGTACAGGGAAGAACCACTCAGTCAGTTTGAGCAACACAGGGACTGCATCAACATCAATGACAAGAATGAGCATTACTGCATTAGAGCATTACCGGTGAACAGGAAATAAAGAGAGGATAATGTAAATTAAGAGCTATACAAGGTGAGATGGATCAGTGTCCTCTCATGCTATTAGCAGAAATCTTGGGTTGCAGAGAGGATGTTGTTTTATTCTTGTTACATTTTTCACTAAGTACCCTCATTCACATTTACCCCAAACCCAAGTCTGTGTGAGGCCTGACATCTAATGGTGAAAAGCAGGGTACTGCACTGTCCATCTGCTACAGGCTGGTTTTGGTGGCAGGTCACTATCACTATGGGGTGACATCACCTGGCACCAAATCCAGCCGATAGCAGATGGCCATTGCAGGTTTGAGGTTTAGTTACTTTTTAAGTAGGCATTGATGTAGTTTAACCGACCAAATAAAAAACATACACTTCCCAAAGTCCAGTACAATGGGTGCCGGATCAAAGTCTGAAGAAGAGCCTGCAGTTGCTCGAATCATCACTGCATTTAATAAAATCCTCTCAATGGGAGCTACTTGGTGTGTGGATTATTCTGCTCTGAACTATGCACACTAGATGTCAGTGTAAGCCTATGTATCATTGCTGTTGAGTCCTCATATAACCGCTACAAGTACTGTCTAGACTTTGTACTGGACGTTTTAAAGATTCATGTAACAAGCAGCACAAATCTAGTTATAAACCCAACAAATCAACAATGCTGAATCATATGGTATTGTTCATGAACTTGGGTGCACTTTCAGAGATAAGACTCGCCTTCAGATTGAGCACATTTTGCTGCAATAGTTACAAGATTTTCACAAACACATTGTACTGTTGGATACGTAAATTCACACCAGTCTTTCACAATTGCCCTTACACTGAACTACAGGAAACAAAAATGCAATCTTTTCTAATCAATGACAAATATTTGATTCAATGCCCTATCTCTTTTTCCATATGGAGTAAGTAGAAGGAGTTGGATTAGTTTCAGCATGTTCACATGACCTAGGAACACAGCATGTACAGAATGAATTTCAGCCAGAGTTAAAGTCAGGTCATGTACAGTACTGAAGTACTGCTGGCCAAAGTGTTCATCACCAGACAGTCAGCCTGCCTGAGTCTAATCTTAGCCTGACCTTTTCGTCCCCTCGGTGACCTTAAACTGCAGGGCACAAGGCCAAGACTGGTATGTTTAGCTATGTTCAGGGTATCCACAGAGCAGACCCCCTCTGATAAATATTTGTGCAGAGAGCATGCTTAGCAAGCATGCTGAATGCATCTGTTGCATGTTATGCTTTGTTGAAACAGTACCCATCGCTGTATGTCATCTGCATTAAGACATGCTGGACAGTAGCCAAGTACTAGATACTTTTACTTTTACTCCACTACATCTCAGTGGCTAATATAATACTTTTACTCGACTACAATTATTTATAAACTTGAGTTACTAGTTACTTTGCAGATTTTGATTATTATTACAAAACATACATTAACTACTTCAGCCCTATGCACTTAGGCTATTTGAAAATAGCAGATCTATAAGCTCACAACCCGTCACATCGCAACGCGTTGTTTCACAAGTTCATATTGAACTTGTGAAATGGGACATTCTACGTAATGAGTACTTTTACTTTTGGTACATAAAGTATATTTTAATGCCAATACTTTTGTACCTTTACTCAAGTCAATTTTGAATACCAGACTTTCACTTGTAACTGAATATTTCTACATTGTGGTATTGGTGCTTTTACTTACCGTGAGTAAGACATTTGAGTACTTCTTCCATCACTTCGGATGGCAACAGTTGTTTGACTGTAGCTCAGCGCATAATGGGATGTGAATTTGTCTTGAGCTGTTGGTGACAAGATGCCATGCTGTGGAATAATGTTTTAATAATTGAGAGGTGGGACCTGCAGCGGCTGTCCCAGGGATGTAACTTGGGAGATACTTCCAATATGGTTCATTATGAATAGCTCTCTGGTTTAAACTGATACCCTCATTAACCAAACCCAGCATGCTGTGTCATAATCTGAAACAAAATGCAGAGGTCCAGTCTTTATCACATTCTATGTGAGTCAAATAATTAATATTTTTTGGGCTGCCCAATATTTTTAGACTTGACTTTGCCTTTACCAGTTATTTCCTTAATGGGCACATTTCTGGTATGCATTAGATTTAAATAAGTAATTCTGCATTATGGCATAACCCACCAAACACTATCACTCTCTTTTTATACTTTACAATATAGTTTTAAAATATAATTATTAAAGACCTGGCCAAGAGCGGTGTATTAAGACATTTCATAAGTCAACAAATTAGACAACAATGTCAACAATGTACAATATTCTGAGAAAGAGAGATGGAGTGGGGGGAAGAGGCGGGGGGTAGTGACAACAGGGATCAAAGCAGTTAAGAAGAGAGAGAGACGGCAGCTAAGTTAGTAAGGGTCATGGTCTTTGGACAAAATGTCAGCGTCCTCAGCACCGCGATTTGATCCGTCTCTCTGTGACTGTCTATATAGTGAGAAGGTCATTTAGGGACCCCATGTGTTACCCCAGATCCCCCCATGACTTACATGTCTGTGTCCTCATCTCGACCTTACACTTAAGGTCAGAAAATGCTGGGAAGCATCAACACATTCAAGTAAATGTGGGTGAAATTGCTGTGCATGTGAGAGCCGGCCATTGTGCAGAGGCCGGGTGCAGTACAGTACAGTAAATGTTTAGAGTGTGCACAGAGCTCTGTGAGGAACAGTGTTATGATGACTGTCTGTGTCTCGTTGCAATAGAAGTCACAGTGAAGTCAATGTGAATACTCCCGGATAATATTAATCCCATTCATTGTCAGCTGAAGGAAATGCTTGCAAACTTTGGACTCATAAAAAGACATAACTGTATGAATCAGAGGACAGGGCCAAAGAGATGTATTGGGCCTAATTTGTTCTCGAATGAACTTCTAGTGTGTGTGTGTGTGTGTGTGTGTGTGTGTGTGTGTGTGTGTGTGTGTGTGTGTGTGTGTGTGTGTGTGTGTGTGTGTGTGTGTGTGTGTGTGCGTGCGTGCGTGTTTGTGTGTTACTGTTGGCTCTGGCGACCTTGACATTCAAAGGGGGCGGGGTCATGGGGGGCGTGGCATCACCTTGGTCAATGATAAAACACTCTGAACCTCGTTGATCGTTCCACTCACACCCGGAGTCGCAAGACAGACTGCAGTATCTCACAAACGGTAATTCATTCATTAGTTTCTTATAGATGGCTTGCACCCTGGTGATATGGCTGTTAGGTGAAACGGGGATGTTTTAGAAGAATCTGGGAAGCATTTCAATGCGATATCACTATCAAATTTTAAAGTCTAATTCAAACTCTTAATTCGAAGTAGCAGAAGTAGCTAGCTTGTGATTTACTGTCAGGTGACTTGTTGGAAAGACAAAATATACCCTTGTACAACTTTTCCTAATATAGGCCTAATTGCTGCTATTTGCTACTACAGTAGTAATCAAATTTAATTTGAAAGCCATTTGATTTGATTATTGCAACTGCTGATCGATGGCTTTTTAATTGCCTAGACTCTCCTTTTTGTAGCCAAGCTACTCTGTTCTTAACCATCAACTAAAACATGTAACAATTAAAACAATTTGTACTCTTAAATGGTGCTTAATATTTTCGTAATAATTGATTTCCCTCAACTTCACACCCCTCCTTCTCGTCTTATGCCATTTATTTTCTTTTTCAGAGGACTAGACCAACCCAGGCAACATGAAAGTCGGTGTCAATGGGTAAGAGCATTTCTGACTTCAAATGAATGTCCACACCACATCTCCTCTGGGCTGCATTGTGGTGTTTGGATCAATATCGCACCTGTTGAAATCATCCACAGAAGGATGTGTACACTGGCCTTGCTGCCAGGGCTACTTAAACCTCTAGCTAGTTGTATCATGGGTTAATGTTTGCTGGCTTTTAGGCATGATTTATTTATACACCGTGTTGGTATGCAGCAATGGCTCCCTAGTCTAGATAATGGCTTAGCTCAGACATTTTCTGGCCATGAGTCTCCACTCCTCTAGTGCTTAAAAGTGCTTTATCTTTAGTAAACCTTTTGATGAAGGGTTTGAGGCCCTCTGCTCACTGTGTCAAACTGCAGTTCTCCTGCTTTCTGATTTCTGGACATTATGTCAGATCTGAATTAAGTAATACTGCAGTTCTCCTGCCTTCTGATTTCTGGACATTATGTCAGATCTGAATTAAGTAATACTTCAATCTGTCTTAAGTTGTTTTGCACGAGGGTACATGTATACACAAACCCAGGGACAGTCACCTAGCTGACTGTTAAACTTGTTTTTCTTGCTGATCTTTGAACTTTGGGCCCCCCAGCTGATAGTCCTGTGGACAGTTATTTTGACATGTTACTTCATGGGGGCATTGTTTTTCTACTCTTCTTACAAGTGGAAGCAGGTCTGTGTATGTTGGCACTGAACATAACTTTACAATACACATGATATCCCCCTGATTGTCTGAACAGCTTTATTGCACACATGACCCTGAGTGTCTGACTATTATTGAGGTAATAGGATCCTTGTACTCTCTTATCTCTCTGCCCACCTGCCCCAATTCCTTGTCCCCTTCCTCTGTCCTCCTATGAGGACACTGTATCTCTTAACAGGGGCTTTGGCTCACAGTTAAATAGTAACTCTCGCCAAACTGATCAAACAGTTGGCTGTCGTCACAGGCAGGATTAGCACATTAGATGTTCATGCAGACTTTAGCCCCACAGAGATGTGCTTGTTCCCTCTGAAACCCCTCCCTCCTGTGCCACTCCCCCTGGACCCTGCCCCTTCTTTGCATGTGCTTTCAGGTCACCTTGGGAGTTTTGTGTTTCTTGTATAAAGAAAGACATTAGACTTTACAGAAGAGTAAAGGGCGGTCCACTTTCAGTTAACGAAGTTTAATCTTTCAATTCTATGTCTGTAATGCGTCTTAATTTAATAGTAAAATCAGATGTGTGTGTGCTACTCTGGCATTCTCGGCATCTGGGGAAAACGTATTTGACAGCAGAAATTAGAGCATTTATTAGCATGAAATGCTAAGAGTAACATGAGAAACAAAACATGGCTGAATGCACTTGACAGAAGTTAAACTTCTGTCAAGCGCTTCGGTGTGTTTTCATTGTGCCGCACTACCCTCTAGTGGGAAGAATAAGGAACAACATGATGATTATGTTGCCTTTTCCCCACACACAGATTCGGCCGTATCGGTCGTCTGGTAACCCGCGCTGGTTTCCAGACCAAGAAGTTGGAGATTGTGGCCATTAATGACCCCTTCATCGACCTGGAATACATGGTGAGTCAACCAGCATTACTGTGGTAATAGTTGAAATTTACGTTTACAATTGACAAAGAATAATAGTTCTACCTGAAAGGTATTTCAGAAGACTTCTACAGCCCTCTTCCACAATGACTTGAGATGTGTACTTTATTGCAAAATGAGTTCTGTTCATGTCTTTTAGATGGTTGTGTAAGACTTGCGATAAGATGGAGGAACACTGTTAGACCATGTGGCATGTCTGCGATACCTGACTTTATTATCTTTTACACAATGACTGTGAATGTGTCTCTGGTAACCATAACACAGAAGCCTGCATGACACTAAAATAAAGAGCTGAGAGATCATGAGCCTACAGTATGTCAGCATGACTGTAGCCTCGATCTCCATTATTTTTTTTAGTTTAACATGACTGTTAATCAACATTAGCCTCAAACAATCCTGATCTATATTTAACAGGTGAATGTAGTTTTTAGATTTCTTCAGCCTCTATTGGAAATTTGAGACTGTTCTTCACATTCATTTTACAACAGAATTTTATATGCAAAGAAGATATTCACACATCCACTTAATTCAGATGCAGGTGCGCTGGACAGTGACAAATGAAGCAATCATGAACAAAAGTCCAGCACTCTGCTCTTGCTCGGCAGCATCAGTTTTATTCAAATTTACTTGACGTTTCGGTCCCTCTGGACCTTCATCAAGAGTGTCTTCAAAAATGATAACCACATACTGTATACATGTGTCTTTCTCTCCCTCAGGTCTACATGTTCAAATATGACTCTACCCATGGCCGTTACCCTGGTGAGGTCTCCATGGACGGTGACAAACTGGTCATCGATGGACACAAAATCACAGTCTTCCACGAGTATGTTCACCCGCCTTGCTTTTATTGAACATGCTTTTAATGTAGATTACTTGGTAGTTGCGCTACTTTTCATCACTACTCAAACGGTGGCATGCTGCTACTGCACCAAGGTTGCTATTAATTCAGTTTGTATTTTCATTCTGCACATACCATGTCAAGTATGTTTATTCAGTGAAGTTGCGATCTGGCTCTAAATCCTGCCTTCTGCTTGTTCTTCAGGAGGGACCCTGCCAACATCAAATGGGGTGATGCTGGTGCCGTGTATGTGGTTGAGTCCACTGGTGTGTTCACCACCATCGAGAAGGCCTCTGTAAGTGCTTACTACTCTCGTTTGTTTTCATTAGCCATGCCATGCGTTGCACTTGACCTGTGTATAAGACCAGACTTGGGGAGAACAAAATGAACCATTTATTGGAGTATTGCTAATCTCCTGCTGATGGTTCTCCATCTTTTCCTCATCCTCCAGACTCACTTGAAGGGTGGTGCCAAGCGTGTCGTCATCTCTGCTCCCAGTGCTGATGCCCCCATGTTCGTCATGGGTGTCAACCACGAGAAGTATGACAACTCCCTCCTGGTGGTCAGGTGAGAGGAATGAAAGAAAACACACAGAGGAAAACCACATTTCACACATTTCTTATTTTAAATGTTTCAATAAAATGCGACTTGATATCAGTGTTCTGTAATTTGTACATTTCTGTGACACCAGCTTTGTGTTCATTCTTGTATATATGTACAGTATAACCAAAACCCAACAGTTTTAGGAAAAGCAAGTAATATAATTGTGCAAATACAACCCTTATATAAAACAGCTTTTTGTGAGATTGTTTATTAAGGATCCCCAGACTACTCTGTTGTGGAGACTATTCTTCCTGGTGTCCAGGCAAAAAAAAATGATGTAAAGCTAAACGGGTTATGTCAGGATAGGTGTGTGGGTATAGTAGCATTGTGTCTAAAAGAGTTGTAGCCCAGATGGCTGCTTGTCAGCCCATGTATTGTTAAATAGGCCTGTGGCTCTGTTTTGCTACAACAGGGGGCTAATGGTCAGAGATGCCTACCAACCAAATGGTCTGCACCTCTGCTGCACCTCTGAATAAGGGCATCAGCTACAATGTAACATTTGTATGTTTCTTTGTCCATAGCAACGCTTCCTGCACAACCAACTGCCTGGCACCCCTCGCCAAGGTCATCAATGACAACTTCACCATCATTGAGGGTCTGATGGTAAGGCTTGAAATATGCACACATCGTACACATGCCACCTAAGAGGCAGTAAGCAGAGTCAAAACCAAATGGACACACGGCATTACAAAGCAGACGTGTCCCAATGTGAACCATGAATCTCTACTTCTTACATTGTGGTTCACAGCAAAAGAGCATTGAGTGTCTGTTCAGCCTCTTGGTGCATAGTCTGTTTACGGTTATGTGGCCCTGTAGGTAGCAAAGATATTCCACTGTACTCGGCCAGGTCATGTCACAACTCTAATGTAATGAAGGGCTACTCTGGTGGCTTAAGCCTAATTGATATTTTTGCACAGAATAACCAAGTTTCAATTGTATGACCGACATGTCACACTTGCAAGCATAAATTAGGCTTCAGCCAGTCACTCATACAGACTCGTCTCTCTTCCTCATTTCAGAGCACAGTCCATGCCACTACTGCCACCCAGAAGACCGTTGATGGTCCCTCTGGTAAGCTGTGGAGGGATGGCCGTGGTGCATCCCAGAACATCATCCCCGCCTCCACCGGCGCCGCCAAGGCTGTGGGCAAGGTCATCCCTGAGCTTAATGGGTCAGTACCAAATGAAATTGCCAGTAATGTCTTGAAATGCCTAGCATTACACTACACATTGCTAACTGTAGATTATAATATTCATATCTTGTGAAATGACTTGTAGTATGAAATTAAAGCATACTGTGGGATTACTTTCAATTATGAAATAAATAATGGAAATGTTTTTGGTGGAACCCTTTGGTGTAGTTTCAGATTACACATTTTTGCAAAGACATTTAACAAACATATATACCGTGCATACTGTATGGTAGGCCAATAGCTAACAAGAGTGTCTCATCTCCACATTTTCCAGCAAGCTGACCGGCATGGCCTTCCGTGTCCCCACCCCCAACGTCTCTGTGGTTGACCTGACTGTCCGTCTTGAGAAGCCTGTAAGTTGCAGTACCATGACACACGCTAACATTCTAAGAGTTATAGATGCTGGCAAAATTCATTAGCATTTTGACATTTCAACGTTCCCATGTTTTTCAAGGATATATTGATGGTACATTTGTTGTTTCTAGCCAGAGGGCTGTACAATGAATTCCATATTTTGCACGTCTAATGTCAGCACTAAATGACTGAATCAATATGACTTTTTTCGGTAGGCCAAATATGAGGATATCAAGAAGGTGGTGAAGGCCGCTGCTGAGGGACCTATGAAGGGATTTTTGGCATACACCGACCACCAGGTACATTCTTGACCCACACCTTGCAACAAGTCCTTGTTGGTGCTTCTGTCTGCTTTACTAAAGCATTACACTCAACGACCGGTTTTATTATGTGATGACTTATTTTGGCGCTGTGGCCCTCATCCATGACTATGGCTGATATTTCTATCCTTAACAGACTTGAGTCTAAGCATTGTAAAATGTTAACATACTGACTGATGCTGCTAAAATGACCAAATCCTGTGTTGACGAGTACAGACTTAAATGTTTGCGTAACTCTTCCTTCTCATTCCAGGTGGTGTCCACAGACTTCAACGGTGACTCTCACTCCTCTATCTTTGATGCCGGCGCTGGCATTGCCCTCAACGAGCACTTTGTCAAGTTGGTCTCATGGTATGACCCTCGCAAACAAAATCATGAATTTTACACTTATTCTCAATTTCTTGGATGCATTTCCTGAAATTCTATCCTCATTCCCCAAGCTCGAGTGCAATAATATAATGATAATTTCTCAACGAGCATAATGATAACCACACACCAAGTCAGTCAATCGCTACAACATGTCACAAACAATGTTTAATAACCCTAAAGTGTTCTGTCTCTATATTCAAATTGCCAAAAATGACGACTGGTTATCTTGCTCGCTTGGCGACACAGAACGTAATCAACCTTTTTCTACCCACACTGTATGTTATACTATTTTTGTGCCGCCAGAGGGAGAGGGTACTGTAGACTTGACATGGCTGGTACATTTCCAAGCTGTCCAGAGTAGACAGAAATGGTACCGTCCTTTAGTGAAGACTGATGTATGGAGACGAGCTTTAGAAACCGAATTAGGCTGATGGCAGACTGACAGAGAAACGCTTGACTTCTTGCAATGTTTTAATTGTCTTTTCTTTGCTCCTCTCAGGTATGACAATGAGTGGGGCTACAGCAACCGCGTCTGTGACCTGATTGCCCACATGGCCTCCAAGGAGTAAAATAACTGGCTAATGAACAACCACTGTACTACATGACGTCACCTACATTCTCCTGATCCTGGAGTTATATACACGTACAATGAAGAAGTTGTATTCTCTATAACTCTGCCCGATTCCACTGCCCGATAGTTGACCCCCCATTACATGCCTGTAGAAGGTCCCACAGATCACAAACAAAACCTGGCTTTAAATTGATGACCAATATATTTTTTGTATTATAAGAGTCCCTGTTCTGTTCTTGTGTGAGATGGAAGGAAGGTGTGAAGGTCTGTTCTGTCTGTAGTGCTGAAAGTGCTGCATTCAGGAATGGAATAAAGTCCTGTTTGTGAGAGATACATGTCCTCAGTTGTCTCTTCTTTTGGGAGGTGTGGGTTTATAGTGGTGGTTCTCAAACTTTTGCGACTCAAACTTTTGCGACTCAAATTGATGCGCACCCTCATCTGAAAATAGGTGTGTCAGGGAGCCCCAGGAAAAAAATAATTACGGGGCCAGGCTTCCAGCATGGACCCGTTTTGTTATTGAGATTATTCCGTTTCTTCTGCCACTTTTGGCAGTTCTGGCTGAACCGTGCAGTCGCTTTTTATGAAACTCGGCCATATGATAGATGGTCATGAAAAACGATCAAGAAATAATTCTCACAATCTTTCGTCAAAAGGTGGCGCTATAGCACTCGATTGAAAAATGCCAACTTTGAACAGGTACAACTCATGCCCTGTTTGACCTACAGCCATGAAACTTCGATGCACACATGAGTCTCCTCATGCTGAACAACTTTCACACTCTGACTTTTGACCTCTGACCTTTAGATCTCCCACCATTTTGAATTATATGAAAAACAGTTAAAACCTATCTCCTCCTGGGATTTTTGAGTAATCTGCACGAAACTTTTTACACATGAACTTTGGACCTATGCCAAAAAACGTTTGCAAAATATTTTCCATAAGTGAAAAAATGAAGCTTTAATGAGCCAATGAATATTGCAGTTTTATGACAATTATTCATCTGCCCCTAACACATACATGCAGACTTACCATTCTTTGAAACTTTGCAGAAATGTAAAGGGCCATTCCAAATATCACTGAAACCAATCTTACTCCAATTGGTCAAACGGGGGCGCTATAGCATTTTTTTGAAAATTGAAACTTTAAACAGGCAAAAGTCATGCCTCGTTTGGCCGACAGCCATTAGACCTGCTTACACATGTGCCTTGACTAATGAGGAACACATCTATCACGTTGACCAGTAAGCACCGCCCTTAGATTGTCCGCAATCTTGAGCAGTTTGAAAAACACTTAAACCCAGGATTTTTCAGCTATTTGCGTGAAACTGTATGATCAGTGTGATCTCTTTTTTCAGAGGTTTGTCTGTTGGTCCAATAGCGTCCCGCTTAAGTGTATGTCTCACAACCTCAAGGTCACAGGTTCAAGCCTCACTTGGTGCAGACTTCATCTAAGTTGCATTTCACACAACATGACTATCAATGAATACATTTGCAATTGTTAAAGATAACATGAAATACTTAATTGAGTGTTTTTTACATACTTCATTGTGAAAATAGCTGATCTACAATCTCACAACTTTTCAGATAGCAATGAGAGTATGTTTTTTCAATGTATAACATACTTCATTGTGAAAATAGCCGATGTACAATCTGACAACTTTTAATGGTTTGTGAGCTTGTAGATCGGCTACTTTCACTAGTTTTGGTTCTGAGGAGATGTACAACTTCTTCATTGGTAAATGGTTTGTGAACGAGTGATCTTTGTGTTAGTGAAACAGGGGCTTGGGTCATGACAGAAGGCAAGTGTTTGTGATCCTCAACAGACAATAACAGTCTGGACAAAGCTATAGCACTATAGGTAGTGTTGCAGCTACCTAAGAGTGCCTCACGATCGCAAGGTTGCCGGTTCAAGCCTCACTTGATGCAGACTCATTTAAGTTGAATTGCAAAAAACATGACTCAATCTATTCCGTTTCCATGGCTCTCTCTCTCTCTTCAATCTATTCCGTTTCTATCTTCAATCTATTCCGTTTCCATGTCTCTGTCTCTTCAATCTATTCCGTTTCTATCTTCAATCTATTCCGTTTCCATGTCTCTCTCTCTGTCTCTTCAATCTATTCCGTCTCTCTCTCTCTCTCTCTCGCTCTCGCTCTCGCTCTCTGAGGGTCGGCCATAGCTGAGTGGTTAGTGAGCCCGCCTAGGGAGCCAGAGGCTCTGGTTGACCCAGGTACGATTCCAGGCCAGGTCAGCAAATGTGTCGATGAAATTTGTCCCTGAGCAAGACTCTTAACCCCTAATTGCTCACAGGCCCTCATTGGAAACAAGACCGCAAGGACTTTCATGAACTGACCTGTTAAAGGAATTATCATTTCTCTTTCTCTCTCCTGGCCCCGTATTATCGCTGTTTTAAATTTTATCATTGATATTATACACACATTTTTCAGTGTCCACACCAGCCATAACTGGTGTGGACTAGTCTAGGTGGACAAATGTCTGTCTTGTGACATGATGTCATCAATAGATACAATTTTGGTTTGATAAAAAGTTGGGTTTGAAAATCAGACATTTATCTATGCTAGTATGGATAGCTGACTCCATTCATATTTGTTGAATGATTTTTGATTCTCTTTGTTTTATTTCCTGAAAAGCAAAGTCTTAACATTTTATTTACTTGTCTCTCAATCCATATTTTTTTCTTTTAAGTCAAAATTTTATATACAGTCAATATATTTTAAACGTTCAAGCCAGTTGTCACAACACTAATTCCAATACTATATTGGATTATTACTGTGTTACCGATGCAAAATGGAAACAATACCTCTGCAGAGTAGGCAGGCAAAATGCCTATTTGGCATTAGGCATTTTGCCTGTGGTTCCACCAGCTCCTGGGTAGCAGACACTACACCTTGAATTTTCTGTGTGACCTATTGCAGGCCTTGAGCTCCATCTAGAAGGTCGCCCACATGCTGCCTCAGGGACTGCAGTTCGGACGGCTCAGTTCTGGAACTGAGACATTTCACAAATCATTAGCAGATCAAGTTTAAGCTTTGAGAACAAACATTCTGGAGTGAAAAACAGGTGAAGCAGGATTATAGTGCATACTTAAGCACTTGACAGACTTAATGCTGCTGTGAAAAAACTGAAAATACAATCTTAGGCCTACTGCATGCCTTATGGTTTAAGTTGCATTGTTGCCCTAATTGCACAGCCATCAGTTTGTAAGCAAGGAAAATAAATTATATTGGCAATTGACATACTTTATGCTGCTGTGAAAAACTGAAAATACAATCTTAGTCCTACTGCATTCCTTATGGTTTAAGTTGCTTTGCACAGCCATCAGTTTGTAAGCAAGAAATATCCCTGATATTAGACATAGAGGAACAATTTCTCTTATTGATGGAGTGATTCAAATTCAACAGCTAAAAACTCACTCAACAGTAGCTCTCACTCTCGATAAAGCAACTGTTAATTTAAAAAAAAATATATATATTTTGTTTTACAATACCCGACTCTTGTCTTTCGCACCACTACCTGAAGGCCGTTTCATCCACAGTCAGCACCTTCCTGGCATTTTTGCTTCCAGTAGCTGGACCCTACATTGAGAATAATGCAGAGTCAAGCTAGCACATTTAAGAAGGTGCTCATTTACTAATGACACTAATTTCAGATCATTTTAATTACAACATTCAGCAATGCATATATGAGCACAAATGACATGAGGATTGACCTGTAAAACAAACAATAGTTAAGTAAGCCAAGCTAAGACAACATGTAGTCTACACTGCAGTGAATCATGTTGTCTAGCGACAGACCAAAGTGAGACTTATGCACTTGACAGACTTTATGCTGCTGTGAGAAACATGGGATTAAACTAACACATTAAAGTAACTGTTTTCCTGTTCTCTGTTATACATTATAGTTCCTAAGTACAGTAACCAGGTTAAAGTTACTAAAGTTTAAAAAAAATGGCATTACTTGGGTGAGGCCTTCACTGAAATCTGTCATGCACGTCCCAGCAGAGTGATTCAAATTCAACAGCTAAGAAGTATCACAGTAGCTCTCACTCTCGATAAAGCATATGTTAATTCCAAATATTAACACCTCAGTCTACAGTCTTTCTATGCTTATGTGTTCACTAATGATTATTTGTCCTAGTGTCTATGCTGACCTGGTCTTGGCTAGACACCTGTCACTCCCCTTCTCAGCTCATGTGTGATTAGAGCCTGACACTATAAAGAGGAGCTGTAGCCAGCTCTCGGCTATTCCCCCCCCAGCACCCCAGCAGAGCACAAGAGTTTATTGGTTCCCTTGACTATTTGTACTTTCTTTATTTCAGTTACGATGGGCTGATTGTAAGTGTTTTTAATGTTTGGTATGATTTTCGTTATTGGTTACTTTGTACTTTGTGTTTTGGTAGTTCATGGGAGTCTGGTGAAAGGACACAATTGTAACTTTAATTAGAAATATAAATAAAGATTATTTATTTAACTGCTGTCCCTTCAGACTCAGTGATTTCATTTCCCATAGAGTGTGAGGACGTAGTCTTCTTCGTTTGCCACCTTCACCTTCTCGACGATGACAGGGAGTACTGCTTCTGCTTCGACAAAAGGACCCGCAGATTAACATGTATTTGTCCACAGACCCCCATCTGATAAGATTTGGTTTTAAATATACTTATTTTCAGGTTTGTGTGTGATTGTGTGCTAACAATGTGTGTTAACATAATTTATACACTAGTCTTGACTTTCTGTTCTGATTCAGATTACACAAACTAGGTATACCACCTGTTTGATGAATGTAACCGATATAGGGTGATGAGTTAAACAAAGGGGCTTTGAGGAATGTTCAGGATGATCTTATACAAGACCATAGATGTAATATAGTTGGATGATTACATTATATGATAAGATGGCGGACAAGTTTCAAATAACTTGATCATTGAGAGACAAATCCTTTAAGGTGTGCATCTTTTTTGGAAGCATATATTCATTCTGTAGATGTATTATTCACTATAACACCTAATACAAGGGCACAGAAATGTGGCAGTCATAGGGGTCTTAAACGTTTTCAGGCCAGGGACCCCCGTTGGGGGGTGGTACAGCATATATTGTATAATGCAGGGGTCTTCAACGTTTTCAGGCCAAGGACCCCCTAGCTGAGAGAGAGAGAGATGAAGCAGGGACCCCCTCTATATTGTATAGAATGGTGTTTCAGATATACTTTTGCTGCTCTTTTCTCCCTCTACACCTATAACTCTTTGCAAAAAATAGCCGATCTACATTCCGATCTACTATTCTCCTCAGAAAATGGATGCTAGGGTTCAAGTGGTTAATATAAAAAAAGAAAAATCATATCACACAAAGATTTGGCGGACCCCCTGTAGTAACTCTGAGGACCCCCTAGGGGTCCCAGACCCCCTGTTGAAGATCCCTGGTATAATGTATAACATTGTGTTTCATATGTATAGACATACGTACCATGTTGTGCATTCAAGCTATTCAAATAATAGATTCATATATTCATTCATTCATATCCACTGCCATTAACATACTTTACTAACTGAGAAGAATGTAATACTATCAACAATCTACCACACTTTAAGTATATTTTGATGCCGATACTTTTGTACTTTTACTCAAGTACATTTTCATTACCAGACTTGTACTTGTAACGGAGTGTTTCTACAATTGGAGTATTGATATAACTGATTGATATTCATTGTTAAATAAATATTACAATGTATGTCTATTATTATTATTATTATTGCTGTTATATATTTCGCTAACTTCTTCTCTTTAACTTTTAAATTAGTGAAATGACGTTTGCATTGAAAACAAATGTATCTATTTTTGGTTTGTGCGCATGTGCGTGCTTGTAATTGTGTGTGTGTGTGTGTGTGTGTGTGTGTGTGTAGGGAAGGGGGCGGGGCTTGTGTCGTGTTCGTGTCGTGTTTGTGTGTGCACGTCATAGAGTTGTTTGGGTGCGTGCGCATGTGCGTGCGTGTAACAGCGTGTGTGTGTGGGCGGGGGGGGGCTGTGCTTGCGTACACGCAAGAGGGCATTCCCGGGGATGCCCTCTCGCATGTACGCATGTCTGCTTGTCAGACCAATCACAGCCCTTGCTGTGTTGTCCTTCCCCTTAACTACGAAGCTCTTGCAGCGCTCGGCTCACTTCTCAAGGTTTACAGCGGATGCTAGGTCGCTCGATACGAGGTCTCTCCGGTCGATGATAGATTACTATGGAAACTCTTCTACTTGATTTCGGTTCATATATCACTGATCTACTTTCATTTCGTCGTCTTTTGTCTGAGGTGAGTAATATTACTTGATATATACTTTTTTCCCGCCTTTATTACTTTATTTTTATTTTTTCCCGCCTTTTTTGGACTACATGAACGTTCAGATTTCAAACACAGTTTTTACCCCATGGCCACGGATGTTATAATTATGTACGGGCCCTCAGAAGTAGCCGTATCTTCCGTATTGTTCAATAAAAACGCATCTTAATCCGATCGGTGGCCATTTGCTCATAGCTGGCACACTCTATCAGAGTGCAGTACACCTACCAACCGATGGGTAATGCAGTTGAAAGCACACGGCGGACATGCTGAGAAAATGGCCACCGATCGGATTAAAATGCTTTTTATTGAACAATACTGAAGGTACGGTTACTTCTGAGGGCTCGAACAGAATTTTCACATCCGTGGCCATGAGGTAAGAACTTTATATTTGAAATTTGAACGTTTATGTACATGTACGGGCCTTAAATGAATTCAGTGCAAACGCCAGGTTCGGTTTGTTTCAGGCCCCAGGACTCTGTTGGTTTGTTTTCATAAACTCATGTCACAATCGACCTGTCCATAACAATTCATTATACAACGCAGAATGCAGCTTTTAATCAACATTGCATTTGTTATATCTTGTCTGTTAAAATTGAGCTTGTAGATCTGCTAAAACTAACTTTAAGCAGCCTCTGAAACTGGGTTAAAAACAACCTACTGCTGCTGTTCATTACTATAGCCCTACTAGCCTACTACTACCAGTATTATTATTACCAATATTATTATTATCAGCAGTAGCAGGCTAGTTTTCTTTTTTACTAAAACATGACTATACTGTAGACTTTGTTTTCCGTGACACTATCCCCGCAGCTAACGGCCACAGGGACAACTAAATATCCATCCATCACGTAGCTGGCTGAGGGAAACGTCTTCCATTTACAGTGGTTTTCAGGGTTTCTATGACGACAATCTGTCCATTCACGTCACCACACGGGCACTCCCAACCATGGGAACTAAGGCTCATTCATATAGCTCCATACTGGGGTTTTCATGGGGTTTTCAGGGTTTCTATGACGACAATCTGTCCAATCACGTCACCATGGGCACTCCCAGCAATGGGAACTAAGGCTCATTCAAATGACTCCATACTGGGGTTTACAGCTTTAATTTGGATAGACAGTGCCACGCAGTGGACAGAATACCACATTGCACTTAAGGCTTATGTTTTAGCTTTGTAGAAGAGAGAAGTGGCTGCCTTTTAAACCTAGCCCAATTCCGTCAGCATTTTAATTTTTGTGGCTTCTCTTTAGAAGGCCCCATATGCAACAACCATTTATTTCTCCCTGCTAAATTGGATGCCAGCTTTTTACACTGGAAAAGATCCGGGCTGTATACATTTACTGACCTCTACATAGACGGGACTTTTGCCACTTTCAATGACCTCTCACTAAAATTCAAACTCCCCCGCTCACATCTATTCCGGTACTTCCAAATTAGACAGAATTTGTTAAAGCCCAAAGCCCAACCTTTCCTAATTTAGATCCAGACCTGAAATTTGATATTTTGTTACAGACCCCTGCTCAACTTCAAGGTCTCATATCAAACATCTACAGCTCTATATCCTCTTTTAATGACGCCTCACTTTACAAGATTAAGGGGGACTGGGAGGGGGAACTTGGTGTAGTGATACCGGAAGACACATGGGACCGGGCTATGAGCGCAGTGAATGGGATTACTTCCTGTGCCCGTCTTAATCTGATACAGTTTAAAGTTCTCCACCGTGCCCATTTTAGCAAAGCCAGACTAAGCAGAATATATCCCGACCTGGATGGGAGCTGTGAGAGATGTCAACATGACCCAGCCAACTTGACTCACATGTTCTGGTCCTGCCCCAGTTTATTAGTTTTTTGGACAGATGTATTTAAAATTCTCTCAGATGCCTTTGAGGTGAATATTCAACCTAGCTTTGAAGTTGCTATTTTTGGGGTGGCCGGCGTCCAATCTCCACCTTGGAAAAAAATTAAGAATGCTATTTCCTTTGCGTCCTTGTTAGCCCATAGGAGAATTTTACTAGAATGGAAATCAGCCATCCCACCTAAAATATCACTTTGGTTACAGGACCTCATGTTCTTTTTAAAATTGGAAAAAATAAAGTACTCGATCAGAGGTTCAGCTCAAATGTTTTACTCCATCTGGGGCCCCTTCCTCTTATAGGCCTACTTTCAAAACCAAAACGCTGTCCCTCCAGACTAAAAGTGAGGTTGAGGGTAAAATTGATCAGTGTTTTAAGAAAATTGAAAATCCTTTTGGTGTCTTAAATTCTGAAACTAAGAGAAGGAAATATTTTAAAGAGAAGTGGGGAAGGGTAGACCCAGTTGAATATGTTCTTGGTACAAGATTTGATACCCTGCACAATCGGACTACTGGAACCTATGATCCGGCTGTTGTTACTGATAAATTTGTTTATATCCCAATTTTGAAAACATTAGATTGTATTTACAAACACCCTAATATAAAAGAGATGCTGCAGAGTGATTCCTGTTCAAGAGAAGATCTTAATGACTTTTGTGATGGTGAGCTTTTCAAAAGTCATCCTCTATTTATTTTCCGTGCAAGATTTTTTTTCCCCGTGCACTCCTAAATTGGCTGAATTTACTTAAAAGTTAGAATATTGTGACAGGGTCAAAGCAGGGGGGTGAAACCAAATTGTAACATTTTTTATTGATGATGAAAAACCTGTATTACGCACTTAAAAACATCATTCTCTTAACTATATTTCTGCACTGCATGTTTTATGGTTGACAATGTATTTCCCCCCGGTCCCCGAGCCACTTGACATTGGACTCCCCTATAGGCTGTGTGACATTGGCCTTGTGACAGCGGACGGCCAATGTCCCCAGGTCACGCTGGTGGCAGAGCGAATGAGGGCGGAGTAGGGTGTGGCCCACCTTATTCAAAAGTGAGCGCGAGCCACTTGGACAGCAGAGAGACAGGCATACAGGGCAGTGTGGAAGTGACAGCCAGAAGGGACGGTTGTGCACAGGAGGAGCAGACATACCACGGAGCAGAGGTGGGGAATACAGTGATCGCGGCACGTACCAAGCCACCAGCAGCGGACGGTGAGCAGACGGCGCAGTAGCAGCAGAGACGGGGAGGACAGACAGACGAACCAAGGAACGGAGGAGAGGTCCAGTGGCGATAACGTTGCGCGCTTCACACCCTCAAAGCCAGACGTACAGTCTGGCGGGCGAGTAAGTGTCCTTCTATGCAACGTTACCTTTATAAACCCACGGTCCTAAACCTCATATGTGAAATATACCTGAACAGATGAACTGGTTCTAGTTTCTATGATTGCAGGCAATACGCACGAAGACAAGAAGAGACAGTGATTCCTGGCCTAAACCCCCGCTCCAGTTAAACCCCATATAAGGACATTCCCACCTTTTGCATTGAACCGTGATGAGTATATGACATATAGCAATTGAATTGGCACTTGGCACTTTACTGCTTCAGTAATAGTTGGCACTTTAACGCTAAATTCATTATTTATTTGCTATAATTTGCACAAGCCCTGTCTGTTTTTAGTGTTTGGTGATTGTCTGTATTCCTGTATTTTAGTTAGTTAGTGGGCGCATTAGGAGGTTGAGGTTTTAGAATTAGTGTTATATTTTGTTTATGCTTTTCAATATTTTATGGCTTATAGACGCCACTGTATTAGCTTAATAAAATAGATTACCTTTTTATACAAACCTGTTTCCGTCCAGCTTTCTCCAAGGGATATGTGTTGAAGTGTTGTTCTCATTTAAAAGTATTGTACTTACCTGGGTAAACTCGAACCTGTGAATAGCCTAAGAAAGAGTGTTACAGAGGACCCTACCTCTTAAATAAAAAGGTGGCGTAGTCTTGCAGTACCTAACAAACAGTATTATTCTCACAGTAATTACGCACCCCGCACTTTACCGTGCAACTGATATTTTATTGTTGTGAGTTTAATGTGTATTGTTATTTATTTATTATTGAGACAAAGTAAAGAGTGTCAGCATTCTAAAAAGAAGTGGCAAGTTACATGTGACAACCTGGCCACCGTCACATATTTGGCGTAGCGCGGCAGGACTGGGTAGAGAACAACACAAAATCCCTAAGAGAAACTGTATTGAAATTTTGCTGTTTTGCTGCTTTTTGTTTTGTTTTGTTTGGTTGAATCAAGAAAGTAATGATGATGATGCCAGTGTATCCAGGGGCACCGTGGCTACCTAAGTTTTCGGGCATAGAAGGTGAGGAGAAATACAGGGAATGGAGAGAACAGATTAAAGGATTATTGGGCACTCAGGATTTAACAGAGGAGAAAAAAGTTGCTTTTGTAGTACAGACCCTTACTGAGGAAGCTAAGCGACAAATTAGTGTAATTGACAAGGAAGATCGCAATACAGTGGCCAAAGTCTTTAAATGTTTAGACACGTTGTATAAAACATCTGTTTCTGCTTCCCAAGCTCGTGCCTTGTTCTATGGCTGTGCGCAACGCGCAGGCGAAAGTGTGCAGGCTTATATTTTGAGGCTTAGAGAGTTGTTCTGCGGGCTGCGGCGGCTCGACCCAGACACCGCTCCCTCCGATGCCATTCTGCGAGAGCAGTTACTTGTAGGACTGTCTGAAGGCCCTCTGGGTCAAGCCTTAAGAATATATGCCCGTCGAAACCCCACAGAAGACTTCGCCGCCCTAAAAAATGAGGCCTTCCTACTAGACACTGAACATAGAAGAGAAGGGACTGCTGAAATCTTGTGCCATGCTGTTAAACCTGTCTCTATCCCAACACCCTCACAGGAATCTGAATGGAGAGAGAAACTGAAACAGGAGATTATGGAAGACGTCAAATCGCAAATGCAGGGGTTTACGCAGGAGCTCATGAAAGAGATCAGACCGCTCCTTCGACCCAACACCACCGATACACGACCTCGCGGTTCGCCTCCATCTGAACGACGCCGGGAGCCGTACCAACGCAACGAGTGGGATGAGGGAGGTAGGCCGATCTGTAGGAGCTGTAGGCAGTCTGGGCACATTGCTCGCTTTTGTAAATCTGACCCCAATCATTTAAACTAGTACGCCCTGTCGCCGAGGTCCGGGAGACAGGGGTGCAGCGCGCACTCGCCAGATCAAGGGCTAATGAAGTGTTTATTGGGGACTGTCCGACTATTGGGATCACTATGGGAGGAGTCCACTTAAGGGGGTTACTGGATACTGGGTCACAAGTCACATTAATGCAGCAAAGCTTATTTGAGGAAAAATTCTCACACCTAACGTTGGGAAATGGGCCCCTTGTTTTTAAATTACGCGCCGCTAATGGTCTTGACTTACCGTACACTGGCTATGCCATATTGGACCTAGAGCTGGAGGGAATGAAGATCCCAGGGAGAGGAGTTGTAATCGTGAAAGATGAACATTGTACTCAACCGCTGATTATTGGGATGAATGTCGTGAACGCTGTATGGCATGCCCTCTTTAAATGGCCTGGGAGGCCTGTGTTTCCATGTCAGCAGGGAAGGACGCTGTGGAAGGACGCATTCGCCACCTGTAGGAGGGTAGAGGCAGTGACGAACGAAGATGGGTCCATCGGTTATGTGTGGCCGGTCGGCCGGCGGAAGATTCGAATCCCCGCGCAGAGTGAAGTGATGATCTGGGGCCGCGCTTGGAGAGGACCAAATGGAGCGGACTACGAGGCCTTGATGGAAGCCTTGCCGGATGGAAAAGATTTGGGAGTGGCCCGTGCCCTCGTCACGGTGCGCCACGGACGTGTTCCCATACGAGTGTGCAACCCACACGCATATAGTCTGGTCCTGGACCGCCACCAGAAGCTGGGGAGGCTGTACCCGGTGGAAGAAGCGGATGTCCGAGGCGGCAGGGACCTGAGCCTGTCCCTGGGGACCGACGGAGAGGTGGAAGTGGCCGTAATCAGTGTGGAAGATGATGGACCACTGAAGACCCTGCCCGAAGAGATGGAAGTGTTGACGGAGCGTGATGACCTGCCGGAGGCGCAGAAGAGAGAGTTACACGAGATGTTGTGTCGGTGGAAGAAGGTGTTCGCCATCCATGACGAGGATTTCGGACGGACGGACGTCGTGCAACACCAGATACCGACCGGAGACGCGGCACCCATACGAGAGCGACACCGGCCGTTGCCGCCCTCCATGTACCGGGAGATGAAGACCCTCCTGAATGAGATGCTGGAGAAGGGAGTCATCAAGGAGAGTTGCAGTCCGTGGGCGGCACCTATCGTACTGGTCAAGAAGAAAGATGGCAGCTGGAGGTTCTGCGTCGACTACAGGAAACTTAACGCCGTGACGCACAAGGACGCCTTCCCCCTACCCAGGATAGAAGAGACGCTCACCAGCCTGACGAAGGCGCAATGGTTCTCCACGTTAGACCTGGCCAGCGGGTATTGGCAAGTAGGAATGGATCCCCGGGACCGGGAGAAGACCGCCTTTACGACCCCGCTGGGCCTGTTCGAGTTTCAACGCATGCCGTTCGGGCTTTGTAATGCGCCCGCGACGTTCCAGAGGCTGATGCAGCAGTGTCTGAGTGGTCAGGTGACAGAATCCTTGCTGGTATATCTTGATGACATTATAGTATATTCACCTGACTTCTCCTCTCATCTACAGCACCTCGAGCTCGTCTTCCAACGCCTGTGGAGACATGGACTGAAGCTGCGGTTAGACAAATGCAAACTTCTGCGGAGGGAAGTGCAATTTCTGGGCCATGTCGTGGACAAAGAGGGAGTGCGGCCCGATCCGGAGAAAGTGGTGGCAGTGCGGGACTGGACACCACCCTCAACGGTCCGCGAGGTCCGCGCGTTTCTAGGTCTAGCGGGTTACTATAGGCGTTTCGTGTCCTCTTTTGCTGCTATAGCACGACCCTTAAACAACTTATTGATAGGAATCCCAAATGACGTAAAATCCCACCAGTGTAAAGTCGAGTGGACTTCGGAGTGCCAGCGGGCGTTTGATGCGTTAAAGAGTGCCCTCACACAAGCCCCGGTGTTAGCGTATGCGGATTATACACAGCCTTTTGTGGTTTACACTGATGCGAGTGGCCGTGGGTTGGGAGCGGTTCTAGCCCAGGTCCAAGACGGTCACGAACGTGTAATAGCTTATGCAAGCCGCAGTCTCCACCCGACCGAGCAGAATGACGCAAATTATAGCTCGTTCAAATTGGAGCTTTTGGCCCTTAAATGGGCCGTGACCGAGAAGTTTAAAGATTATCTCACTGGCGCTCGATTCACAATATTCACGGACAATAACCCTGTTGCGCATCTCCAAACGGCTAGATTGGGAGCTGTGGAACAACGGTGGGCTGCTCAACTTGCGTCGTTTACTTTCGACATCAAGTATCGACCGGGCAAAAACAACGCCAACGCTGATGCCCTATCGCGGTTCCCAGTGCAGCCTGTAGATGTGGCGGCTGTACAATCGACGCCAGCAGCCCGGGAGGATGAGTGGAGAGAGACGCAGGATCGGGATCCAGATGTGCAGGTGGTGAAGAGGTGCGTGGAACGGGGGAGAGCCCCTAATATGGTGGAGAGGAAGAATTGGACTCGGGGAGCGCGGCAACTGTTACGCCAGTGGAACAAACTGATTATACGAAATCATGTGTTATATAGGAAGGTGACCGATCCTTATACCAAAGAACAATACTCACAGATCATTTGTCCAGGTTCACGCAGAGAGGAGGTATGGAGAGGAATCCACACGGCCGCGGCGCATGCTGGGTTGGAGAGGACCTTGGCCCAGCTGCGACGTCGGTTCTATTGGCCAGGCATGGAGGGAGCGGTGCGTCAGTTACAACAGGGTTGTGTCGCCTGCAGCCTGCAGAGGAACAGGTCAGAGCCTCGGGCCCCCTTACAACCTTTTGAAGTCTCATATCCACTAGAAGTAATAGCCATTGATTTCCTCACATTAGGTAGGCCTGCTGATGCGTGGCAAAACATTCTGGTAGCTACTGACTTATTCACCCGTTATAGTTGGGCTATTGCCACCCGAGACCAGACTGCGCACACCACTGTCCGTGCGTTATGGACGCATATTATCCAGCCGTTCGGCTGTCCGGCCCGGTTCCACTCAGATCGAGGCCCCAACTTCGAGTCCGAGTTAATGCACCATTTATGTCAGACTTATGGTATTGCAAAACGTCGCACCACTCCGTACCACCCGGCTGGGAACGGTGGAGTGGAACGATTTAATCAGACATTACTGAACATGTTGCGATCACTAGACACTGATAAACAAGGAAGATGGAATGAGCACTTACCCGAGTTAGTTCATGCTTATAACAACACGATCCATAGTGCTACGGGTTATGCCCCCGCCTACTTAATGTTTGGCCGACATTTGAGGCGCCCTATAGATGTCCAGTTAGGAGTGCAGTCAGCGCAAGAGCGCATGGGAGTGGGTGGCTGGGTACAGGACCACCAACAGAGAATGGCGACAGCTTATAGGACCGCAGGGGAGAGGATGGGGGAAACGGCCAAGAGGAGAAAGCAGGTTTATGACCGTAGGGCCGGTATTACACCCCTATTACCAGGAGAGAGAGTGTGGATTCGAAATAGGAAGAGAGATGGCCAGGGGAAATTGAGTACGTGGTGGGACCCCGAGCCTTACGCAGTGATGGAACAGGTGGGAGCTACGGGGTTGGTGTACCGAGTCAGACCCGAGAAGGGGGGGCGAGAAAAGACCATACATAGAAATGCGTTGAAAGTGTGTGTAGCCCCCAGGTCGCCCCACGAGGACCCCCCAGCTGTAGTGCAGCCCGAGCAGGTAGAAGCAACAACGCCGCAGTATTATGGGTTTCTCTCCGTCCCGAGAGCACCAGATGAGCCACGGCGCTCGGGAAGAGCAAATATAGGCCAGCCACCCCAGAGGTATGGACATGATTAGGGACAGTTGCAGGGACTGGCAACGGAAAAGTGGGGGGGGATGTGACAGGGTCAAAGCAGGGGGGTGAAACCAAATTGTAACATTTTTTATTGATGATGAAAAACCTGTATTACGCACTTAAAAACATCATTCTCTTAACTATATTTCTGCACTGCATGTTTTATGGTTGACAATGTATTTCCCCCCGGTCCCCGAGCCACTTGACATTGGACTCCCCTATAGGCTGTGTGACATTGGCCTTGTGACAGCGGACGGCCAATGTCCCCAGGTCACGCTGGTGGCAGAGCGAATGAGGGCGGAGTAGGGTGTGGCCCACCTTATTCAAAAGTGAGCGCGAGCCACTTGGACAGCAGAGAGACAGGCATACAGGGCAGTGTGGAAGTGACAGCCAGAAGGGACGGTTGTGCACAGGAGGAGCAGACATACCACGGAGCAGAGGTGGGGAATACAGTGATCGCGGCACGTACCAAGCCACCAGCAGCGGACGGTGAGCAGACGGCGCAGTAGCAGCAGAGACGGGGAGGACAGACAGACGAACCAAGGAACGGAGGAGAGGTCCAGTGGCGATAACGTTGCGCGCTTCACACCCTCAAAGCCAGACGTACAGTCTGGCGGGCGAGTAAGTGTCCTTCTATGCAACGTTACCTTTATAAACCCACGGTCCTAAACCTCATATGTGAAATATACCTGAACAGATGAACTGGTTCTAGTTTCTATGATTGCAGGCAATACGCACGAAGACAAGAAGAGACAGTGATTCCTGGCCTAAACCCCCGCTCCAGTTAAACCCCATATAAGGACATTCCCACCTTTTGCATTGAACCGTGATGAGTATATGACATATAGCAATTGAATTGGCACTTGGCACTTTACTGCTTCAGTAATAGTTGGCACTTTAACGCTAAATTCATTATTTATTTGCTATAGTTTGCACAAGCCCTGTCTGTTTTTAGTGTTTGGTGATTGTCTGTATTCCTGTATTTTAGTTAGTTAGTGGGCGCATTAGGAGGTTGAGGTTTTAGAATTAGTGTTATATTTTGTTTATGCTTTTCAATATTTTATGGCTTATAGACGCCACTGTATTAGCTTAATAAAATAGATTACCTTTTTATACAAACCTGTTTCCGTCCAGCTTTCTCCAAGGGATATGTGTTGAAGTGTTGTTCTCATTTAAAAGTATTGTACTTACCTGGGTAAACTCGAACCTGTGAATAGCCTAAGAAAGAGTGTTACAGAGGACCCTACCTCTTAAATAAAAAGGTGGCGTAGTCTTGCAGTACCTAACAAACAGTATTATTCTCACAGTAATTACGCACCCCGCACTTTACCGTGCAACTGATATTTTATTGTTGTGAGTTTAATGTGTATTGTTATTTATTTATTATTGAGACAAAGTAAAGAGTGTCAGCATTCTAAAAAGAAGTGGCAAGTTACATGTGACAACCTGGCCACCGTCACAATATCATTTTGGATAATAACAGTAATAATAGTAATAATAATTATTATAGCATCAATAATATATCTGTCAATAATAAACTGTTTACAGGCATTGTAATAGTTACCATAATATATAATTGTATAATTATCACTAATAACTATAATTAACCTATATATAGAATCATAAAATATAACCATACTATTATTACATATATAATCACAATAACAACAACTATAATAACAATAATTGATAGGACATTATACCAAATATATTGATGGTGTTGCTTACAGTAAAGGTACCAATAATACAATTTTGTTAATAAATACTTTAAACTATATCTGCTCTGCTTTGTCTCTACTTATTATTCTTTTTACCATGTGTTTGAAAAGTGAATCTATATGTTTGGTAATGTATTTAGTCACATGTATTTAACATTTACAATGAATACAGATGTGTTTTTTTTTTGGAATTACTATTCACGATCAGAAGGGTTCTTCACTACTAAAGCTGAACAAAAAGTGAAACTTTGGAATGTAACCTCTCATTAATGCCTAAGCCCATACACATATGAACATAATACACAAAAGTTGTTTGTTTAACTGACAATCATTTTTGCCTTCTACAATCTGGTGTTTTAATTTACTTGACCAACTTATACACTTAACGGTTTGATCCATGCAAGAGTCAAAGCTTGTAATTGAAATTGCTGTCAGACTATAATCTCTGCCTGTTGGACAAAATGGACTTCAATCCCTCTACTGTGTGTAAAATTGTGAAGCAGTTTCACCAGACTGGACCTGGCCATGTTTACTCTTCCACCGAGTGTAGCATCATCCATCACATACAACAAGCTGACTTTGCTTCATCAAATTCCACCAGGTGAGATCTTCGACTGTATGTACCTGAGTTAAAAGTGATGTATCACTATGCTGTTATGTTCACATGTTATTAGCAGTGGTTATGTTTTTCCCATTGCATTTCTAAAATCAAGAAAACTTTTTCTGTGTATACTTAGGCTGCATTATCTACAGTGGAGAGGTAGGTACCTGAAATGATATTCACATTTTAAAGTCTAATTGACTAAATGTCACCAAATTAAAAACATTTCACTCTTTCTTTCTTTCCCAAGTGCAATGTTACTTCAGCAAATGGTAAGTGTATAGTAGTTTTGATTCATTGTTATGAATTTTAATGTGATTTATTTTCATAATTAATGAATGAATTAATGTTTTCACAGAAACAGACATTTGTGTTGGAATTAACAGGTGAGTGTTCTGAGGAAATGCTTACAATATCTCAAATATATTTAATGAACAAACTTTTCGTTTTGCAACTCAAGAAACATTTGATATGTTTTCCTTTTCGGCTACCAAAGCACTGCACTACAGCTCCTCCTCAACAATGGACAGATGAATGGACGTTTTTGTGACTTTGGCATTGAAGAATACACGTGTGCTTCAGTAAGCCACTTAAGTCTCTCACATTGAACGCAACAGTTATCATTTTCCAATTTTTACTTCATTAAAGGTTTCCTGTTTTTTCTGTTCTGCTTTGTCCATTATCTCCACCCAGGTGTCCATGTTGACAGCACAGGATCTGGCAGCAGTGATGAAGTGTAACCAGTCCCCCAGCTCCACTGGTTCCAGACCAGTCTGGAAGCTGTTCCTCTCTAAGACCTCTGGGGTGTTGGATGCAGCTCTGGATCTTCTTGCCAACACGGTACAAAAAGTAGCTCTAACCAGACACTGAAAACAACTTTTATGGTGAAGACAGAATGAACAATCTCTAAAACGAATTAAAAGTAACACATCTGAATTCTGAAATTATTTAAATTTAAAGCTCATGTTTTTGATAATCTTAAAAAGATTTGCTAATGAAAAAAAATGCTAATAAAAATTCCCTATTCACTGTCAGGCAAACAGTCTATCAAGATTTGAAAGAATATCTCTATTATAGAGCCAGAATCTTTATCTACTATTCCATACATTAAATATCCTCACGTAATATTAATGCAAATTTAATAATATTAAATATTGACCCATGTAATCCTTCCCCTAGTCCATGACCATGACTGGTCCATCAGCGTCTGTGGTTCTGGATGTGATTGGAGAGATGAGAGTGGCAATTCTGACTGCTGGATTTCCATAGACTTTTCTGTGCACCTTCATTCTTCCTGGGGGATGATTTTGATTTTGATGACTCCGTTGCCTTTTCTCTAGCTTCACCAATAAGCTAAGAAATAAGTATTTCTCATTCTGTGTTTGATTCACCAGTTTGAAGGAGTTTAGCCATCAGTTTGACAACATGACCTCACAGCAGCAGCATTTGGGCCTGAAGGAACTAATCCTCCCTTTCCTCTCCCGACCACAGCCAGGTACTGACTAACTGCAATATCTCAATAACAGTTTGGCTCTCATTTTCAAATGTATTTGCTAAATAAATATATTCCCATTCTATTCTCAATTAGAATGGGATATCTTTACTGGAAAATGTTTTGACTGGTATTTGCAGCCATTTTTCTGTTTGAATGCCTTAATACTTTGTTCTGATCTGTCCCCTACAACAGCAGTGCTTACTGGCTGCAGAACAACTTTGGGCCATTCTCAGCCCTTGTGTCTGTCAGAGAATTCTTGAATCTCAACCCAGGCTTCTCCCCTGTAAGACTTCATCGCTGCCACATAAAAAAAACTCTAAAGAATGATTAGACCAAATAGTTACCTTATTATTATCAAATAAAATCCAGTGGTGGTGATAATCTTTTCTTGACTGTCTTTCTGTCCAGCTGGAGGCTGTAAGGCTCCTGTCTCCAAAGCAGAGTGCAGAACTTGTGGTGTTGCCTCTTCCTGCTGAGAAAGACGTTGTCATCAACGCAGTGTTTGACTCCCTGACTGCATCTCCAACTGGATTGGCTGAGTTTGTGTCCCACCTTGTTATGTTCTCTGGAACGGTAAAAAACATAAAGTAAAGATAATAGAAAATGTAACCATGCACATTAAGGTTTGAAATGACAACATATTTTTGCCACTTTTCAGGGAAACATTTCCTGCTCATCATACCAAATAATGTAAGTAGATCCATCAATATATATTATTATGGTTTTTGAAGACAGGTAGATGTGATTTCATTCGTTATTATTGGCTGATGTTAACCCCTGACTTGTTGGGTCTCAGTTTCACCAGACTGGACCAGGCCATGCCTACTCTTCCTCAGAGTGTGGCATCATCCATCGCATACGTGAAGCTAACTTTAGCTCATCACGTTCCACCAGGTGAGATCTTCTATGTAAACATTGCCGTTACATTTACATTTTATTTGTATTGGTTATTTTGCTTTTCCCTGGTGTTTTAGAAATGAACAAAATCCTAATATCTGCACTTTTCTTTTCTTAGACTGCATCATATACAGTGGAGAGGTAGTTTTCAAATAATTGTAGTGGAGTAACAGTACAATATTTGCCTCTGAGATGTAAGTAAAAGTATAGACAATTGGAAATACTCCAGTAAAGTAAAAGTACCTTCTAATTGTACTTAAGTACAGTACTTTAGTAAATGTACTTAGTTACTTTACACCACTGGATATTTCATACCAGTGTATTGAAGGATATTTATTTCTCTTCCACAGGGAAGTCATGTGGCTCTGCTGGGGAAATCTCCAACGGTCAGTTTGTGTACACCGGATCAAAGTTTGGAGACTCTGCTACAGGTGTCTGTGATGAAGGGTAAGAACATTATAAATATATATAATAAGAACTAGGGCTGGGACTCGATTAAAAACATTTATCAAATTAATTAGAGGCTTTGTAATGAATTAATCACAATTAATCACATTTTAATCGCATATCAATATTTTACTTGAGAACAGGGAAAGGCAATTTTTTCATACGTCTTTTAAGTACATGTAAAAAAATAAAAGGCTTAGAAATACTAAAAAGAAGGAAAAACGTTGCGACGCTGAGGAGCGTGTACAGAAGCAGCCTTCCCCCTCCATTGGCGCTCCCATATAATGGGAATTCAATACCCATATAACAATGAATTCAATACCCATATAACAATGAATTCAATACCCATATAACAATGAATTCAATACCCATACTTCTAGCTTCACATGTGTACTTTTTATAGAATGTCATATCAGAAGACCGAGCATCGCAGTGTAAAGAATAGTTCTACCCTTCCATTCAGAGCTCTGTCTTGAAGGAGCAATGTCTGTCCCGGATAGCGCAAGCTCTGAAGCTCATATCCACCTCTGACTGAAAGGAGCCTTGCCTTTAGGGACAGTGTGTCAATAGGATTAATCTGTTGATTGGTTCTATCTTTAATCGAGTGTTGATTCCAAGTTCCTTGGAATCTATAAGCGAATAATACTTCCCCTCCCTACCGGCGTCTATAAGGTTTATGTGGCATCACTGACTGTACTCTTGCCTTGAAGACGGTCCGTGTCCGCCGGGATATGGCTCTTGTCTGGAAGGGTATAACTATTCTCTATTCTCTACGCTGCAAGGGTCTGTCTTCTGATGTGACAATTCTATAAAAAGCGCAAATGTGACGCTAGACTTCTGGTCATTAAATTTGTGCAATTATAATGCTCGGAGGAGGTTGGCCCCCAGACGTGCGGCACGCAAGCCTACCGAACTACTGGTGCCCACGAACCAGCCCCCAACTATGGGACAAATAGTACCACTGCCTAGTCTCGGAGGAGGTTGGCCCCCGGACGTGCGGCACGCAAGCCTACCGAACTACTGGTGCCCACGAACCAGCCCCCAACTATGGGTTAAATAGTACCACTGCCTAGTCTCGGAGGAGGTTGGCCCCCAGACGTGCGGCACGCAAGCCTACCGAACTACTGGTGCCCACGAACCAGCCCCCAACTATGGGTTAAATAGTACCACTGCCTAGTCTCGGAGGAGGTTGGCCCCCGGACGTGCGGCACGCAAGCCTACCGAACTACTGGTGCCCACGAACCAGCCCCCAACTATGGGTTAAATAGTACCACTGCCTAGTCTCTGAGGAGGTTGGCCCCCGGACGTGCGGCACGCAAGCCTACCGAACTACTGGTGCCCACGAACCAGCCCCCAACTATGGGACAAATAGTACCACTGCCTAGTCTCGGAGGAGGTTGGCCCCCGGACGTGCGGCACGCAAGCCTACCGAACTACTGGTGCCCACGAACCAGCCCCCAACTATGGGTTAAATAGTACCACTGCCTAGTCTCGGAGGAGGTTGGCCCCCAGACGTGCGGCACGCAAGCCTACCGAACTACTGGTGCCCACGAACCAGCCCCCAACTATGGGTTAAATAGTACCACTGCCTAGTCTCGGAGGAGGTTGGCCCCCGGACGTGCGGCACGCAAGCCTACCGAACTACTGGTGCCCACGAACCAGCCCCCAACTATGGGACAAATAGTACCACTGCCTAGTCTCGGAGGAGGTTGGCCCCCGGACGTGCGGCACGCAAGCCTACCGAACTACTGGTGCCCACGAACCAGCCCCCAACTATGGGTTAAATAGTACCACTGCCTAGTCTCGGAGGATGTTGGCCCCCGGACGTGCGGCACGCAAGCCTACCGAACTACTGGTGCCCCAGCTGCACTGGTTCCAGACCAGTCTGGAAGCTGTTCCTCTCCAAGGCCTCTGGGGTGTTGGATGCAGCTCTTGATCTTCTAGCCAACACGGTACAAAAACTAGATCTAACCAGACACTGAAATAAACGGAAACTAAACTGCTAAGTGTTATGGCAAAGATAGAATGACCAATCACTTAAACTAATTAAAATGAACAATGATGACTGAGTTAGTACATCTCAGACCTACACATGATTACAGTCTATGTTTATAATTAGTAATTATAAAATGCACCAATGCAAAATAAAAATAAAGAATCAATTATTTCTGCCCAGAAGATGTTATTTGTCCACATAAAGTCCACCCAGGTTTGGAATGAAAGTTCTCTATTGTAGAGCGAAAAGCCCTGTCCACTATTCTTTACACCAAATGAGCTCACACGTAATGCACATTTAAATGAAATATTGCCCCATGTAATCCTTCCCCTAGTCCATGACGATGACTGGTCCATCGGCGTCTGCGGTTCTGGATGTGATTGGAGAGCTGAGAGTGTCGATTCTGACTGATGAACAGTTGAGGGACAGTGATGTCATTGGGAAGTGGTTCTCTGGACGTTTGAGAGGGTTCCTGTCATCTGCATCAGGAGAGTTTCTATACTGCCTCAGCAGCAGGAACCTCAGCTGTAACACATACCAGCAAGTGTAAGTATTGAGCTGGAGACTTCGGTCATCTGTATACCCTTTGACTGAATTTTCCCACCTGGGGCTATCATCTTTATGTGGATGTATTTCACATTTCATCTCCCATAATGGGGTGTTTGGGTGAAAAGCATAGTTAAGTCACAATGTTTTGAATTTCTTTTCTTTTTTCTCGTGAGTAAAAAGTCATATAGTGAAGTTGAATTGAGTCCAAAGTAATGGGTAGTGTGGAAGAGAGCTGAAGAAGCGATAGGTAGGGTGGAACTGATGGAGTCAGGGGTGATTTGTGAGAGAAGGGTTCCAGCTAGAGTGAGAGGGAAGATGTGTACGGCTTGGAAATGGTGGCACTGATGAAAAGACAGGAGGCGGAACTAGAGGTGGCAAAATTGAGGATGCCAATGATTACATTGGAGGATTAGCCCAGGTTAGAAGGTTTTGGGATAAAGCAAGAGAGGCGAGGTTTGGATGTTTGTTTGGATATATACGGAGGAGGGATGAGAGGTATATTGGGAGAAGGATGCTGAAGATGGAGCTGCCAGGCAAGAGGAGAAGAGGTAGACCAAAGATGAAGTTTATGAATGAGGAGGGAGACGACATGCAGGTGGCTAGAGTGACCAAGGAAGATGCCGAAAACAGAAGCAGATGGAAACAGATGATGTGGCGCACCCTGATGGTAATTGGCCGAAAAAAAAGAAAGAAGTGAAAACAAGTATTTACGGGGCCAGAGCTCAGCTCTGGACCTGTTTTGTTATTGGCAGTATTCTGTCACTTCTTCTTCTTCTGCCACTTTTCGCAGTTCTGGCTGAACCGTGCAGTCGCTTTTTACGAAACTCGGCCATATGGTAGATGGTCATGAAAAACTATCAAGAAATAATTCTCACAATCTTTCGTCCAAAGGTGGCGCTATAGCACTCAATTGAAAATGGCAACTTTGAACAGGTACAACTCATGCCCTGTTTGACCTACAGCCATGAAACTTGGATACACATATGCGTCTCCTCATGCTGAACAACTTTCACCCTCTGACTTTTGACCTCTGACCTTTAGATCTCCCACCATTTTGAATTATATGAAAAACAGTCATTGGCTCCTAACTTCTGCATTTTTTCACTTATGGAAAATCCGTTGGAATTTTTTGTAGGCAGAGGTCCAAAGTTGAAGTGTTAAACGTTTCGTGCAGATTGCTAAAAAATCCCAGGAGTAGATAGATTTTAACTATTACAGTTTTATGAAAATTATTCATCTGCACCTAAAACATACATGCAGACTCACATTTCTTTGAAACTTTGCAGAAATGTACAGGGTCATTCCAAATATCACTGAAACCAATCTTACTCCAATTGGCCAAAGGGGGGCGCTATAGCAATTCTTTGAAAATGCAAACTTTAAACAGGCATAAGTCATGCCTCGTTTGGCCGAAAGTCGTGAAACTTGCTTACACTTGTGCCTTGACTCATGAGGAACACATGTATCGCTTTGACCAGTAAGCTCCGCCCTTAGATTGTCCGCAATTTTGAGCAGTTTGAAAAATACTTGTTTTTGGCAATTCTGGCTTAACCGTGCATACGCTTTTTACGAAACTCGGCCATATGGTAGATGCACATGAAAAACTATCAAGAAATAATTCTCACACTCATTCGTCAAAGGGTGGCGCTATAGCACTCAATTGAAAGTGCCAACTTTGAACAGGTACAACTCATGCCCTGTTTGACCTACAACCATGAAACTTTGATACACACATGTGTCTCTTCATGCCCGACAACTTTCGTGGTCTGACTTTTGACCTCTGACCTTTAGATCGCCCACCATTTTGAATTATATGAAAAACAGCCATTGGCTCATAACTTCTGCATTTTTTCACTTATGGAAAATCCGCCGCTTTTGTTTTGTCGGCAAAGGTCCTAAGTTCATGTGTAAAATGTTTCGTGCAGATTACTCAAAAATCCCAGGAGGAAATAGATTTTAACTATTGCAGTTTTATGAAAATTATTCATCTGCCCCTAACACATACATGCAAGACTCACATTTCTTTGAAACGTTGCAGTAATGTAGAGAGTCATTCCAAATATCACTGAAACCAATCTCACTCCAATTGGCCAAAGGGGGGCGCTATAGCAATTTTTTGAAAATGCAAACTTTAAACAGGCAAAAGTCATGCCTCGTTTGGCCGAAAGTCGTGAAACTTGCTTACACTTGTGCCTTGACTCATGAGGAACACATCTATCGCTTTGACCAGTAAGCTCCGCCCTTAGATTGTCCGCAATTTTGAACAGTTTGAAAAACACTTAAACCCAGGATTTTTCAGCTATTTGCGTGAAACTGTATCATCTGTGTGGTCTCCTTTTTCACAGTTCCTTGTCTGTTGGTCCAATGGCGTCTCCCTTAAATGAGTGCCTCACAATCTCAAGGTCGCCAGTTCAAGCCTCACTTGATGCAGACTTCATTTAAGTTGAATTGCAAACAACATGACTGTATCAATGAATACATGTGCAAATGGTAAAGATAACCTGAAATGCTTATTTGAGAGTACGCTTTTTCAATGTATGACATACTTCATTCTGAAAATAGCCGATCTACAATCTCAAAACTTTTCAGATAGCAACGTGTTTCTGAGCTTGTAGATCAGCTGCTTTCACTGTTTTCGGTTGCGAGGAGACATACAATTTCTCTATTGGTAAATGGTTTGTGAACGAGTGATCTTAGTGTTGGCTTGGTTCATGACAGAAGGCAAGAGTTTATGATCTTCAACAGACAACATCAGCCTGGACAAAGCTATAGCACTATAGGTTGTAAAGAACCCCAATACGTTTTGCACTAAAATATTATATATCCTGGGTGAACAGATAATGCTTTAAGTTGGTATCCTTTTATTTTGTGTTTTGAGCCAAATGCTTTTATTTTGAAAATACTTTTGGACGACGTTACTACCTGCGCGTTGCGCAGAGAGACAGTTTTGACACAACAGCAGTGTGGAGACGCATGTGCTGTTCCTAGCTGCAAAAAGATCGCATATTGTTTATCTTTTGAGATGATCAATTATAGTTTTAGCACCCCCCGAAGAGGCATAAGGTTAGTAGCCATGGACTGTGCTTACTGCATACAAAACAACACAGGGTTTTTTGGTTATAAAAGGACAGGTCTTTGCTAAAAATGCATTGCTTGTTTTGTTTACATGCTGTTCAGCATACGGTATATTGATGGACATTAAATGAAAGAAAAGTTTTTCTGCAACAAAGGTATATGGTGCTAAGGATAGTGATAACTAACTAGACCAGAGTTTAGTTTGCTACTCTTTCTGTAAAAGGTGTTGACATTGAAAGGTTTGCATTTTGAATTGCAAAGGAAGGTATTTGATGTTACAGTATTTCATGCACTTTGGTTAAAAAACGTCATTATTTCATGTCATTATATGCACTTAAAAATGTTATAAAAAGGCATTTCATTATGTTTTATTGAGTTAAAAACAACTGCTAAAAATAAGGAAAACGAGTTCATTAGAAGTGATGATTTTGAAGTCATATTTGTCTTAGTTCATTCTAAAAGTAATTACAGCAATGCTGACTGATGGTAAAAGCCATGTTAAAAAGTACTTTCAGTACAGTTTTGGTTATTTACATTTGTAGCTTATTTGAACTAATGTTATGGTATTGTTGTTATTTCACAAAATGTGTGAAACTAACAGAGTATTTTTGTTTGTGTTTTTGTACTGTCTTGTCAGTTCTTACGGTGGTCTTTGGATTTTAATAAATTCATAATCATCAGTTCAAGTCTTGACCATCTTTCGGTGGGGGCCGCTACAGTAAGAACTTCACCTTCACCTGCTGCAGCACGCTGCCTACGGAATCCAAGACGGCACGGTACACAAAGCAGTGAGCTGCAGCAGCTGAGTGTTGGTCAAGGAATACGACTGTTACACTCAAGATGGATGACATAACGGAGCAAATAAAAAGGCTACAAATGGAAATACAAGAGAGCAGAGGCTTACTAGCTCAAGGACATCATGAAGACATGTCAAGGCAAGAATTAAAGGACAACATTGATTGTAAGGAGAAACAACTTGCTAAGCTTCAACTGAAATTGGATGACACCGATGGAACACTACCACGGCGTACAACACGTGCTTCAGTCTCCACAGAGAAAATGCTTGCCTATCAAAAGGAAGACCTGAGCAAAAAGGAGAAAAGACTGCTTAGCATGTATGAACAATGGAAAACTGTGATCAGAACATCCAGAGAAAATCTAAAAAATGACATACCAGACAAGGATTTGGCTACAATGGCAGACATGATTGAACATGGAAAGGAAGGCCTCATGAGAGACTATGAGGAGATCAGATCACGTGTCACTCCATCCACTGATCTGAGGCGCAAAATAGATTCATGTGAGGCTGTAACTAGAGACATTATGAAAATCATCTATGAACGGATAGCAGAGATAGATGGGGATTTTGATGCACAGCGTGAAAGACAAAGTCTCCATCAGCTACTTGCCCACAACTACGCTTACTCCATATATGGTACTGCCTCACTGTCAGGTTCCAGCCTGTCCAACGCTGAATCCTCCATATCGGTCAAAAGAACTGAAGCAGCCGCAGAGCTTGCTGCAAGTGAGGCCAAATACAAAGTCATGCAGGAAGAAACGAAGCAAAAGGAGAAAATAAGAATGTTGGAAGAACAACATAAGAAAGAATTAGAGATGCAAAAATCTCAACTGGAATGTCTACAGGTAAAAAGAGATATTGAAGCTTCTCGTGCCAAACTGGAAGTCTATGACAGAGAAATGAAGCAGGAAACGGATGGACTGCCCATACAACAGAGCAACAGACAGGAGTTGTCTAAACCCCCTGTACAAAACGGAAACCCCTCCACTGTCACACCATTGCCTGTCAGTGGCACCTTATCACCCCCTACTGACATTTACTATTTAGCCCAAGCAGTCCAAGACAGCTTAGCTACAAACAGACTCCCAACGCCAGAGCCCACAGTGTTTAGTGGAGAGCCAATCCTCTTCATTGAATGGAAAGCATCATTCACTTCATTGATAGACCGAAAAGCTATTTCTGCAGCTGATAAACTTTATTATTTAAAGAAATATGTCACTGGCCCTGCTCACAAATGCCTTGAAGGTACCTTCTATCGTAATGATGATGAGGCATACAGAGATGCATGGAAAAAGCTCAACCAACGCTACGGTCAGCCGTTTGTTGTCCAAAGGGCTTTCAGAGATAAACTATCAAAATGGCCAAAAATACAGTCTAGAGATGTCGAAGGGTTAAGAGAATTTGCTGACTTCTTAAACGCCTGCCTGCAAGCCACGCCTCATGTGAAGGGCTTAGAAATATTAAGCGACTGTGAAGAGAACCAAAAGCTGCTACAGAAGGTTCCTGACTGGATAGCAGACCGTTGGAATCGCCAGGTCTCAACAGCCCTCATGGAGGGTAAAGATTTTCCCACATTTAAAGATTTCTCTAAATACGTGTCAAGAGAAGCAGAAATAGCATGCAACCCAGTAACTTCCCTACACGCTCTTCACTCTTCTGACTCGTCTCATGAGCAAAGAGTCACAAAGGAAATAAAAGGAAACAAGGCCCATGTCTTCAACACCCAAACTGCAGTGAAGAGTGATGATGAACAAACACCAAGGAACGGAAACCCAAGGCCCCTCTACCCCTGCATTTGGTGCAAAGATAATGATCATCAACTCCACAACTGCTCAGAATTCATGGAAAGGTCCCTTGATGATCGACGGATGTACGTGAAAGATAATAGGCTGTGTTATGGATGTGTAAACCCAGGTCACAGTGCAAAGGAATGCCAGCACCGCCACAATTGTGAGGTGTGCAATGGAAGACACCCGACCTGTCTCCATGATGAAAACTACAGAAAGGTTGAAAATAGAGAAAGGCCTGTACCCACTACAGCAACATCTTCACGTGCTTCAAATGAAAACATGACAGCCACGGCACTCAATGTCACCAGAGTGGGTGAGTCACGCAGCACCTCCATGATAGTCCCTGTGTGGGTGTCCTCTGTTAAAAACCCACTGAATGAACAGTTAGTCTATGCATTATTAGACACTCAAAGTGACAGCACATTCATTGTCAAGGACATAAGCAATAAGTTACAAGCAGATACTTACCCTGTAAAACTGAATCTCACCACTATGTTAGAAGAGAACATGATCATGGAATGTGAGAAAGTATATGGTCTCCGTGTGAGGGGCTACACTTCATCTGTGCACATTGACCTTCCCCCTTCATACACTAAAGACGGCATTCCTGCAAAACGTGATCACATACCCACCCACGACACAGCTAAACGATGGCCTCACTTAACAGAAATCACAGATGAGATGCCACCTCTCCTGAGCTGTGATGTAGGACTCTTAATTGGATACAACTGTCCCAGAACACTAACCCCCAGACAGGTGTTATCAGGAAAAGACAATGAACCCTTTGCCATTAAAACAGATTTGGGATGGAGCATTGTGGGCTGCTCAACCCCATGCCCTGATGGTGCATCCTTCAGTCTGTGTCACAGAGTAATTGTAAAGGAACTCCCTCCAGTGACAGCTATGGATGTGATGAGTGCCTGGGAGTCAGACTTTAAGGATACCAAAGGAGATGTCAAGACACAAGAGGCTCTCATTGCTCTCTGCACACTCAAAGACAGCATAAGGAAAAAGGAACAGGGACATTATGAGATGCCTCCAGCATTCAAACAACGGCCACACTTACCTGATAATAAAAGGCTTGATGAAGTCGGTCACATTCGACGGAAGTTCTACACAGAGTGCACTATTCCCACATTCCCCTGTTCCCCTAAAAAAGAAATACTTACCCCCAAAACTGCAATTCCAGTTTTGACCATCAGAGATCCAGAAGCAAAAAGGGCTCTGACCACGAAAACAGAGATCGCAGAACCTGTGAGTAAATGGGAAAACACTGAAAAGGTCATAGTCAAAGATCTGCAAAGTCAAGCACATGAGATAGAAAGTCTACTGAAATTCAATAAAGGAAAGCAGTTACCACAGTGCAACAAACCGCACCACGTTGATGTCTTTCTAGACACAGGCGGTATCCTCAAGGTGGGAGGAAGACTCCTCCAGGCATCACTCCCTGACTCATTCAAGCACCCAAAGGTCATCCCCAAAAGGCACCAAGGAAAAGGCTTGAACGCCCCCCACTCTAGTCATACAGGTGACGTGTGGGAGCACCAAATAAAGACCATTCTACCACTACTCATGGCAGATTCAACGATGCTTCTGCAAAGCCATGGTGATGGCCCACCGTGGACCTCTCCCTGGCGACAACTTGAACAGTCCTGACGGCCTACAACCACTCACCCTCAAGCCCAATCATCTGGTCCACAGTAAACCCAGCACAGTGAAAGGACACTATTGTTATTTGTGTGAAAATTATTCATGGTTTATCCTTTGAAAACATTCATAATTTTGGTGGGAGTGTAAAGAACCCCAATACGTTTTGCACTAAAATATTATATATCCTGGGTGAACAGATAATGCTTTAAGTTGGTATCCTTTTATTTTGTGTTTTGAGCCAAATGCTTTTATTTTGAAAATACTTTTGGACGACGTTACTACCTGCGCGTTGCGCAGAGAGACAGTTTTGACACAACAGCAGTGTGGAGACGCATGTGCTGTTCCTAGCTGCAAAAAGATCGCATATTGTTTATCTTTTGAGATGATCAATTATAGTTTTAGCACCCCCCGAAGAGGCATAAGGTTAGTAGCCATGGACTGTGCTTACTGCATACAAAACAACACAGGGTTTTTTGGTTATAAAAGGACAGGTCTTTGCTAAAAATGCATTGCTTGTTTTGTTTACATGCTGTTCAGCATACGGTATATTGATGGACATTAAATGAAAGAAAAGTTTTTCTGCAACAAAGGTATATGGTGCTAAGGATAGTGATAACTAACTAGACCAGAGTTTAGTTTGCTACTCTTTCTGTAAAAGGTGTTGACATTGAAAGGTTTGCATTTTGAATTGCAAAGGAATGTATTTGATGTTACAGTATTTCATGCACTTTGGTTAAAAAACGTCATTATTTCATGTCATTATATGCACTTAAAAATGTTATAAAAAGGCATTTCATTATGTTTTATTGAGTTAAAAACAACTGCTAAAAATAAGGAAAACGAGTTCATTAGAAGTGATGATTTTGAAGTCATATTTGTCTTAGTTCATTCTAAAAGTAATTACAGCAATGCTGACTGATGGTAAAAGCCATGTTAAAAAGTACTTTCAGTACAGTTTTGGTTATTTACATTTGTAGCTTATTTGAACTAATGTTATGGTATTGTTGTTATTTCACAAAATGTGTGAAACTAACAGAGTATTTTTGTTTGTGTTTTTGTACTGTCTTGTCAGTTCTTACGGTGGTCTTTGGATTTTAATAAATTCATAATCATCAGTTCAAGTCTTGACCATCTTTCGGTGGGGGCCGCTACATAGGTAATGTTGAAGCCTATTAGTCCGAAGGTTGAGAATTCGATTCCTGTCAATGGCAATAGGTTGAGATGTCCAATCAATCCATTCTGTTTCCATCTCTCTCTCTCTCATCAATCTATTCCGTTTCCATGTCTCTTTTCAATCTATTCCGTTTCCATGTCTCTCTCTCTCTCTCTCTCTCTCTCTCTCTCTCTCTCTCCCTCTCTCTCTCTCTCCCTCGCTCTCTCTCTCCAGTTTCCACGTCTCTCTCTCTCTCTCTCTCTCTCCAGTTTCCCCCTCTCTCTCTCTCTCTCTCTCTCTCTCTCTCTCTCCAGTTTCCGTCTCTCTCTCTCTCTCTCTCTCTCTCTCTCTTTCCCTCCCTCTCTCTCCAGTTTCCATCTCTCTCTCTCTCTCTCTCTCTCTCTCTCTCTCTCTCTCTCTCTCTCTCTCTCTCTCTCTTTCCCTCCCTCTCTCTCCAGTTTCCATCTCTCTCTCTCTCTCTCTCTCTCTCTCTCTCTCTCTCTGTCTCTCTCTCTCTGTTTCCATTACTCTCTCTCTCTCCAGTTTCCATGTCTGTCTGTCTCTCTCTCACTAGACTGAGAGAACGAGAGGAATCCATGGTCTCGAAGGGCGGATCCAAACCCAGGCGCCTGGAGCAAGGCTTCACCAATCTATGTCCCCGCCTCCCCTCCCCTCCCCAAAAAGTTTTTCTTTTGAAACAAAAAAAAAGGCTGGGATTCCGAGGCTACTCTCTCACTGGCCCTTCAGAGGTTTGTCTGTTGGTCCAATAGCGTCCCGCTTAAGTGTATGTCTCACAACCTCAAGGTCACAGGTTCAAGCCTCACTTGGTGCAGACTTCATCTAAGTTGCATTTCACACAACATGACTATCAATGAATACATTTGCAATTGTTAAAGATAACATGAAATACTTAATTGAGTGTTTTTTACATACTTCATTGTGAAAATAGCTGATCTACAATCTCACAACTTTTCAGATAGCAATGAGAGTATGTTTTTTCAATGTATAACATACTTCATTGTGAAAATAGCCGATGTACAATCTGACAACTTTTAATGGTTTGTGAGCTTGTAGATCGGCTACTTTCACTAGTTTTGGTTCTGAGGAGATGTACAATTTCTTCATTGGTAAATGGTTTGTGAACGAGTGATCTTTGTGTTAGTGAAACAGGGGCTTGGGTCATGACAGAAGGCAAGAGTTTGTGATCCTCAACAGACAATATCAGCCTGGACAAAGCTATAGCACAATAGGTAGTGTTGCAGCTACCTAAGAGTGCCTCACGATCGCAAGGTTGCCGGTTCAAGCCTCACTTGATGCAGACTCATTTAAGTTGAATTGCAAAAAACATGACTCAATCTATTCCGTTTCCATGGCTCTCTCTCTCTCTTCAATCTATTCCGTTTCTATCTTCAATCTATTCCGTTTCCATGTCTCTCTCTCTGTCTCTTCAATCTATTCCGTCTCTCTCTCTCTCTCTCTCTCTCTCTCTCTCTCTCTCTCTCTCTCTCTCTCTCTCTCTCTCTCTCTCTCTCTCTCTCTCTCTCTCTCTCTCTCTCTCTCTCTCTCTCTCTCTCTCTCTCTCTCTCTCTCTCTGTCTGAGGGTCGGCCATAGCTGAGTGGTTAGTGAGCCCGCCTAGGGAGCCAGAGGCTCTGGTTGACCCAGGTACGATTCCAGGCCAGTGTCGATGAAATGAAATTTGTCCCTGAGCTTAACCCCTAATTGCTCACAGGCCCTCATTGGAAACAAGACCGCAAGGACTTTCATGAACTGACCTGTTAAAGGAATTATCATTTCTCTTTCTCTCTCCTGGCCCCGTATTATCGCTGCTTGCAGCTATATTCTACATTTGTTATTTACTTAAACAAAACCACGTTAAGGAGTCCTGTTAAACATTAATCTTCTGTCCACATATTCTCGTGCCCTAAAACTTTGAACACCATTTAATAAAAAAGAGATTAAAACTGAGCGACGCGACGAAATCTGATGTTGCCTGTAGGTAGATGGGTGGTCTTTGAGAAGACCAGGTATAGTTTCTCAACATTAAATGCCAAGAGATTAAAACTGAGCGACGCAACGAAATCTGATGTTGCCTGTAGGTAGATGGGTGGTCTTTGAGAAGACCAGGTATAGTTTCTCAACATTAAATGCCAGCTGTGCTATCGTTATAGATCATTAGACATATAAAAAGATGCAAAAATAAAGGTTATACCAACAAAACAACTGAACATTCATTTAACAACCATGTCCTGATCCAGTCTCACTATCTCTGTAACCTTATAGACGGGTTTCCGAGCGACGTCATCACAGAGCAGAATGCGCAATCTGCGCATGCCTGGGGGTGGAAGGCGCGTTCGAAAATACAGCCCTGAGCGGCAGTGAGCGCACTGGCCAATACAAACTAATAGGCGAGTGTGCTCCGGTGCGTAATTTCCAAACGCACCCATAGGCTTCCCCCCGCAGCTGCGCGGTCATATTCCTCTCAATGTTTACTAACAGGAAACCTGTCTATAGATCAGGACAGTGAATCACGTTTTGTCAAATAAGTAACAGTGGAACGATAACTCAACACTGTAGACTGGGGGGGCTGCCAAATCTTTGCTAGAATAGTTTGTGTTTAAATGTCTGACTGCAGTACAAACAAATTATACATTGTAGCTGTTCCAGAGAGTGGTTGAATTTTGTGGTATTTGATTTTATAATTTTTCTGAAAATATGAAAAGTGAATATTGTTTATTTGGGGTAATATACTGTATTGTATGTATATGGAGTATGGTGATATAGACATATAGTGCCTTCCACTGTTCTCTTCGTTGTGGCCTGCTGTAGCAGATATCACGTGACAGCAATCATGGCAGCATTGGGTTCACTTGTGTGTGCTAAGGTGCTGGTAATCAGAACAAACAGGGGTTCAGAGCTGTGAGGAGCTCTGTGTCAAGAAGAAATATATAAAATGATAAAAAGTACTAACACTCCTGAGCATATCTGGGCAGAACGCGCACACGGTATGTCGTTGTTTATTTTGTTGGTCTGTTAAGTCATTGTTATTGTTGTGTGTGTTTATGCAACTAAAGATGGACATTTCATTGTTATTGTGGACATTTCATGGACATTTAAAACGAAGACAGCATGACTGTCAACAAGGACATTCATAATTCATGTTTAATTCATTGTGGTTAAAACATTGTATTTGTTTTATGTCATTTCATTTACAGTTTTTCACGTTGTCTACATTGGGTTAAAATAAAAAGCCCTCGTGAACATCAGTTGGAGCGTGGTTTACTCTGCCTCAGAGAAAGACAGTTTAGGAGCAGTTATATACATAGTGGTGTCAAACAAATCTATGAAGGCATCAAAGCTACAAATCACTTCAATGCTGCTTATCAGAATTGGAATCAAATTTATTGTCACATTACAGGTGAACAGTGGGTGAAAATCCTTTTTCTGCAAGCTCCATTGTTATTCCCATGAGAGGGCAGAAGGGGGGACAAACAAATTATCTACATATCAGCTAAAGATGGTGAGCTAGCTATTAAGCCTCTTAAGACGTTGCATGGTAGGCCTTCTTAAAAGAAGGGGGGGAAAGCACTAACATGCAACACACTTTCACTCAATATTCAGTAGTTGGGGTTCCTCCTTCGTCTCTCTGCTGGTGAAGACCTCTGCAGCATTGGTCCTACCAGTGGTGGAAAAAGTACTCCATTTTTTTTACTTGAGTAAAAGTATCAATACTGCAATGTAGAAATACCCTGTAACAAGTAAAAGTCCGGAAATAAATTTACTTGAGTAAAAGTACAAAAGTGTTGGCATCAAAATATACTTTAAGTACCAAAAGTTAAAGTACTATAATGTTTGAAAATAGAAGATCTAAAAGCTCACAATGCATAGCCATGCGTTGTGAGCTTGTAGAATGACTATTTTCAATTAGCCTATGTTTAAAATAGGGATAAAGTGGTTAATGTATGTTTTATAATATAATAATTTGTATCTGCAAAGTACACCAGTAACTAAAGTTTTCAAAAAATTGTAGTGGAGTAAAAGTGCAATATTTGCCTCTGAGATGTAGTGGAGTAGAAGTAAAAGTACTGAAAATTGGAAATACTCCAGTAAAGTAAAAAAATTGTACTGAAGTACACTACTTGAGTAAATGTACTGTTACTTTCCATCACTGCCTACTGGGCTTTCTTTGCCGCAGTGCCACGGTGTGTAGTTTCTGATTCGGATGGTCATAATTCACTGTTTGGCTGAATAAATGTTATTTTCTATTGTCTCCCCCTTCTTGTGTGATTTTATTGATTGGACATTTGGACAATAAATACATTTAAATGTAATAGCAATCTTTTTCAAAAGGATTTGGTGCCCTCATCCGGAGCCTGGATGTATTACTATTCTCTAATATATTTTGCTGCGATATATCATACAAATCATGCAGATTTGGACAATAGTTTAGTCCGTGAAAAAAGTAGCCCAAATGAACTGTCATCAATCGGAGATAATTGTGTCTGTGAAGGCTATTTTTTTTTAGGCTTACACGCTTTATATATTAAACAAGACTTTGGGAATTCGCTCACTCTCCTCGCGTCCTCCACTCGCGCCTAGTGAGTTCTCTCTATCACTCTGCCAGGCGCGCGGCTCTGCTCATAGACCGAAAATTCCACTGCCGTACGAGGTCTCCGTCTTAAAGGACAACTTTGGTTTTTTACAACCAAGGTTTATGTTTTAGATTGTAATTAAAGTAAATAAAAGATGAGTGTTAAAACATTTTTTTTTACTGCTTTCTATAGTTTTAGCAATTTTCACAATCTTTTTTACAGTGTTTTCACAGTGGGCGGGGGCATTCTGTCCGGTGGCTAAATATGTATTTTTTTAACACATTAACCCGGCGTTTTCTTTATTATTATTTACAGTAGCTCTTCTAGCCCCCAATAACTCACATTTGGCCATCTCAGACAGCCGGACCTTTTTTATTGTGTAAAAAAGGCATATTTAGCCACCGGACAGAATGCCCCCGCCCACTGTAAAAAATATCGCAAAAAATGCTAAAACTATAGAAAGCAGTAAATGAAAAAAAAATTACACTCATCATTTATTTACTTTAATTACAAGCTAAAATATAAACCTTGGTTGTAAAAAACCAAAGTTGTCCTTTAAGTAAAAAATAAACAAAACTCCTTCACTACTCACGGAAACAAAGTTTTGTGTTGTTGAAAAAACTGTCTATTCTCCAGGGTGGGAAGCCTCTCAGGACCCCACCTTCTCTGTATAATACACTTTTGGGGCAGAAAATAAAATGTATTTATTCCACTGCGCCCTCTACAGATCTGTTCAATGGTAATGTATATTGACCAGATCTATAGAGGGCGCAGTGGAGTAAATACAATAATTTCCATCTGGCGGACATATTTTATTTTCTGCCCAAAAAGTGTATTATACAGAGAAGGTGGGGTCCTGAGAGGCTTCCCACCCTGGAGAATAGACTTTCAACAACACAAAACAGCCTTTGTTTCGGTGAGTAGCAAAATAGTTTTGTTTATTATTTACTAAAGACGGAGACCTCGCACGGCAATGGAATTTTCCGTCTATGAGCAAAGCAGCGTGTTTAGCAGAGCGTTAGAGAGAAGTCACTAACGCTCTGGACCAGCGCTAAGCAGCCAATGAACACCAACCTGATTATACCACATTGCATTACCCATGATGCTCTCTGTCTCTGCTGTGCTGGCCAAAAATGTTTGCATTTCTGACGCGACACACATTAAACTAATTAAATCTTAATATGCCCTGTGTTTTATTTTTCTACACGTGTATATTGAAGAGGAACCGTTCAGCAGTTCTGTATTGTATATGACACGCTTTTGACAACCATGACTGAGATGTATGGTCACTATGGCCTTAGCAAGGAACTACCGATTGACCGTTAAAAAGGGCTTCTGCTTTGTTTGGCACAGAGAGGGTGGTGAATAACTATCCTTTTTGCGGAATCGACATCAAGAGATTTCGGAAGCAAAATTTTTATACACAGGGAATGCTAGTGATCGTTTATCCTGGCGTCCCAACTTAACAATGTTCAAAAATATATCACCATAAATCACCTCAGTTATCACATGGTTCGGAAAGCGTGCGTTAATCTAGCTTTAATTGAACAGCAGTGGGGGTTTCTAATTATTAGAAACCTGCTTGAAAAATACGTCAGAGGGAATTACTATCGAAACAACTAGTTCAATAACAATGTCAATTATCAAACTATAGATCATTTTAATGGTGTTGCATAACTCTGACCTATACAATGCGCGTTAGACACTAAAACTACGCACAAAAGTAAAACAATAACTATAGAAAAGCGATTACATAAAATATAAGATTGTATCTACTGGGAAGTGGGAATCAATTTTATAATAAGATAGACCGAAGTGCATGCTGGTATATAAACCAAAGTGCATGCTGGTTATGCTAAATAGTACTGCTTCTCCAATCGAAGTACACCGGTGGACGAGGAGGAGGGGACAATGTTGTCAATATGTCGGCACAGTGACTATATCTTATGTGACCAGCAGATGGCAATCCAGAGTAGAGTAGGAAACAATTAAGACAACCACAAAATCAAAGGTGAAATAAATAGCATTCATAGACCACTGAAAAAAATAAAGATCTATTTTTCATGCATTTTTTTATAGGCCTAAATATAGCCTACCAAATTGTTACAAACATCTTATTTTCTCTGGAGAGAACAATAGAGTTAAAAATAAGGAGAGAACATCTTATTTACTCTCCTTCTTCTGCTTCTTCTCCTGCTTTTTCTTTATTAAGATTTGCTCAAACAGGAAAAACACAAAAAATATGTGTTTATTTTTTGTTATGATTTGGCTGATTTCATAGCAAAACTGTAGTCACAAAATTCCATGACAGAGACAGAAGGGGAGCTTGTGGCATCCGGGCAATAAATAAAACAAAAAAACAGAGAACAAAAAACAGGTCAGAAACTTGAAGCAATAAGACAGGAATAGTGTTATTTAGACATATCTTCATAACTGGCAACAGGGTTCTTGAGCAATGACTCCAATCAGCACAGTTAACAGAGTTTGCTATTCCTTCTGATCTGCTTGAAATTGTGTAGGTCGACCAAATTAATCTCAAGGCACATTTATTGATTGCTTAGGTAATACGACCAGGTCAAATAAATCAACTGATTCTGCAAGGAAAGAAAAGGAAGTAGGGAATCTTTGTTAAAGGGCATGAGTAGAGCATGTGTTATGACCCTCGCGAGAACTGCAGGCTCAGCATGAATATTTGATGTAACACTTAAGTGGTTACATCATACATGTTGCTTTTGTTTTTTAAGGCCAATGGACTCAGATTGCTATTGCTCATGTGTCTCTGGACATACTGTAGGGCTAGTGTGGGCCTCCCTGCGCCTGCCTTCGACTTTGGGAGCTATGGACCATATGGCACTAGCTGCACTATCAAATGGATTGCCCTGGTCACATAGCACATTGTTAATACATTAAAACTGACCTGCCTTATGGGGTGTACCAGTTAGGGGACCGAATGATGCTTTGATCAAATACTATAATTGCAATGTCCCCTGTTCGATTCAGGACCTGTTAGGTATGTTTTCCCACCTCTCTAACCACAGCTCTCTTTCTCTGTATCCAAATAAAGTATAAAAATAAAGTAACTTTGGGGAAAAGGACCTGCCCCCCCATAACAAAATACAAAAGATAAAATTGGGTAATGGGTACCCAATAAATACAAAGAGTTGAGATATTCATATTAGTGTAAGGAAAAGGTATGCCCTTATAATGGGATAATGACCAAAATATAACAATATACATGTGTAAACATTGCTGATACAGCATATATTTGTGTTCAACCAGTCTGTTTCTGAGTCAGCGTTCAGTGCGTCTAATGTAACCACCACACTCACACTCATTGAAGCCAAGAGGACTCGTTGGAGGGAGTGGGGGGGTAGGTATCTAGGTAACAAAAAAAAGGCTGGGTTTCCGAGGCTAGTATCTAGGTAGGTAAGTACGTCCTCAGTCAGGAAAACCACATTCTTCCTTTTAATTAGCTGGTTATCGTAACCATCTCTCTCTCTTTCTCTCACACACACACACACACACACACACACACACACACACACACACACACACACACACACACAAACACGCAGCATATTTACACACATAAATAAATACAAATATTTCAGACGTACTTAGTATATTCCACACTCAATCTAAGATTGTCATTGGTTGAGTTGAAATCGAGAAGCTGATTGATTGATTGATGTACTTTATTTAGTAAGACATGAGAACAACAGTACATGGAAGTACAAAATCACAATACAAGGTCTACTAAACTGGCAGACTCATTAAGCACTGAGCTTGTTTAAGATGAGATCCCCATGCACACAAATCATGATGACATATACTGTAAGAGACAGACAGATATACACACTAGGGGGGGGGGGGGGGGTAAGTTAAGACTTAGACAGGGGCCATTTTCGAATTGCAGCCTCCTGAAGGTGTATCTTTAGGGCAATTTCGGCTTTGTTTGGCACAGAGAGGGTAATAATAACTGTCCTCTTTGCCGAATCGATATCAAGAGATTTCGGAAGCATGATTTTGTAATAACGGGAATGCAATTTGCGATCGTTGATCCTGGTGTCCCAACTTAAGATTGTATAAAAGTAGGCTATAATTTCAGATAAATATGATCATCACATAAAACAGTCAAGCCAAACATTTGTCATTGCTCTTGCTGTCAAATGTCCCTCATGCCAAGTATCAGGCCTGCATGCATGGTAGCCTACCGATTAGAGATGTAAGTTTCAACACCTGGCCCTGAGAGAAAATGTTAGTGAGGAAAGTGAATGAGAGATTTCTCCTACACTTGAGCAAGGCACTTACACAATTGCTTCAGCGGAGCTCATCCCAGTTGTGAGTCCGTGTTAAGTGTTGAATATGGAGCTGTTTTTCTTTTGCTGTATAAAAGAGAATACACAAAATGCCAGAGTGTAACAGGGCAATTTTTACACTCTCATAGTTGAAGTGACACTGAGTTAAAGTCTGCAGTGTATGTACTGCTCAGTCAACATCCAGTGGATTCTCTCTCTCTCTCTCTCTCTCTCTCTCTCTCTCTCTCTCTCTCTCTCTCTCTCTCTCATTTTTGCTAGGCACACAAAGGGAGCATCAGCCTCTCCCATAGTCAGAGCTGGAGGCTCCTCTGTGGTGAACTTTGGGAAGAAAAGGAAGAATAATGTAGGGAGGGAGAAGTAACGAAGGAAGGAGATGGTGCTCCTGCTGCCCAATGGAGAGAAGGGGAGGCTGAAAATGTCCACCGCAAGGAACAGAAGTCTAATCACTGTTTTAGGTGTGAGTGGGAGACAACAGACCAACAGAGGCATGATGGACTTGACCTGAGACATATGAAGATGCCACCCATGTGCCACCCACCACCACCTGGACACATCACAGATGGAGAGAGAGAATGACATATAGACAGAAACTGAGAGAAGGAAGAAATAACAATACGAACAATAGCCTACAATAATAGGTATTCAACATAATATCAAATGTTTCCTAAAATAAGTATATGGCCTATGCAACTGCAGAAAGAGACATACATCAAATAGGCTATTCTGTACTACTGTGTCAACTATAAGATTTAATTGAGTCTTTCTTGCTTTTTCCAAAATGCCAACATAACATAACAAACCAACTATCACCAATAAATATATATATATATATATATATATATATATATATATATATATATATATATATATATATATATATGTTATTGATTTAGTTTTTTCTTTGTTTTCTTTCAACCAATGGAAGGAGAAAAGTGAATGGAGCGCAGCTCCTCTAGTAGAGTATTTACGGTAACCCTCTCCTTATCCAAATCCCGCAGCACTTGCTGCGGTCACATCATCTTATTGCTGGAAAGGGAACTTGACTGATCCCACTTTTATTCATTAGAGCTCCGCACCCGCTTGTCTTTAAACTAATTACATTTATTTGACGAAACGTTTTTTTTCGCGCTAAGATATATCGGATTTGTCCTTTTGACGTATTTATTATTTAGTTTAGTACGTTTTCCTATGTTTTGTTGTCGCTGGAACCGCTAAGTCGAGGGCGAGAGGACTGATCCAGCCTATGTTTAGACCGGACAGCTTTAAGATTCTCAATTAGAAACGCTTACATCATCGGACAATCGCAGACCTTGCGCGCACAGTCTATCTCGGTAGGCTTTTTTGAGCTAAATATCATTCAACCCAGTCACTGTATATTCAACTGTAACAAGCCAGTTAATCCCCGTCCGTGTTCATGCCAGATCTGCAGCGCTTTAGTTTTCCATACCATAGCATGAATCCTTTGTTGGGAGGCAACGCGCTTCTCCATCATCAGCAGCATCAGCATCAAAACACAGCATCATCCAGCCACCCGGACTCTCCGTCCGGCCTCCTGCCAGACGTCGTCTTCGGTGGACCGGCGGACCACGCGTCCTTTCTGCTGGGCGACCACCAGCAGGGACAGGTGGGCCTTCTGGGCCACGATCTGCCTGCGCTCGAGTTCACCGCGCCCTCCTCACAACAACAAGCATCATCTCCTTACCTCCATCACAACATCTACGGCCACCACCTCCACCTGCACCGCGCGCTGCCACCACCCCCACCCCCTGCGGCGATGGCCCTCAGAAACGACCTGGGGTCCAACATCAGCGTCCTCAAGACGCTCAACCTGAGGTTCCGATGCTTCCTGGCCAAGGTGCACGAGCTGGAGCGGAGGAATAAGATCCTGGAGAAACAGCTGCAACAGGCGCTCGACGCCAATAAAGGCTGTGAAGGGAGATGTGGTGAAAGCAAGAACACGCAGGAAACAGGTGTGCAGACCGGGTTCGTGGGCACGATCCCGCTCAGGCCTGGTTCCCTGCCGTTCCACAACACAAACAACTCTGCCAGGAGGCCCACCACGCTCTTCACGCCTCCGCTCACATCAACACATGTACTCTCTCCCGGAATCAGGAATGAAAATCCTGCTTCGAACCCAACCGAACCGAACCCCAGAGCGAACCCAACAATCACCATCAGCCTGTCGACTCCTAATGTGGATTCCCCCAGTGGCTCCAAAACCTTCTCCAGCACCGGTTCTGGCCCAGGAACATCAAACAATCCTCCCCCACGGTTCCTTCCAGGCCCAGGAACATCAACCAATCCTCCCCCGCGGTTCCTTCCAGGTACCATTTGGTCCTACAACCACACCCGCAAGTTTGGTACCGGCGTGGAGCACGTGACCAGCCCCGGTGTGTCCTGGCAGCATCCGGACGGAGTTGGGGTCCAGATTGACACCATTACTCCAGAGATCAGAGCCTTGTACAACGTCCTGGCTAAAGTGAAGCGGGAAAGAGATGAGTATAAACGCAGGTAAATAACATGTATTATTATACAGCCATCTCTGCTGTAGAAATTACATTTCATGCCTTTATCTTGCAAAATATGTCCTTCATTAATACTGCAGACAACATGAACATTTAAAAGTTAATAATGCAACACAAAACTAACATCACACAACTCAGTGTCACAATAACTGTCTTGAGCTGACTTGCAGTGTTGCTAGAAAATGAAACTTATTGGCAACAATTTCTCTTGATGAATTGTTAAAGTGGAACTTTAACGGTACGTCGGTACTACTGTACATCTGCACACCAGCTACAGGCATGTCTGTGCATAAAGATGAACAAAGCCTGACCATACGTTCCATAAGTTATGGTCAAGGCAGCTGAATAGGCCTATACGTAAAACCCAAAGTGGTTGCATTATCCTCCACTTTGGAGGAGTGAGTGAGGCCATAAACCTGTGATGAGAGCAGCTGTCTCCTATAGAAGTAGAGTCAGCAGAAAGCTCCTTCATCCATCACCGCCAACTCTGACCCTGTCCGCTGCATTCACGTCAGGGTCGTCTGACCACAGCGACAGATGGCATTGCTGGACATGTATCAAACATGATCACTCCCTGTGTGCTAAATATAAAAGGAGAATAAAGGTCAACACATTAGGGATATTTTAAGACCAGCCCTCCTGGGTCAACCAAGAGAATGGAATAGAATGGAGTGTAAAACACAACTACTGTCGTACAGTATTTGTAAGTTCACTGTGGTAGAATTAAAAGCAGCCATGATGCTTGAAGAAAACAGTCAAGATGCAAGGACAGAGCATTCATGTTTACCAAAAGAAGCACAACATTAATCCTGGTGGAGACTGTAGTAGAGAATAATTCTGGTTTGGAATTCAGGTTGATACCATATGGGGCAAAGGACCTCATCACAGTTCATGATACGGCATACAGGGGGTTTCCTTACATGAAATCGCTAACAGCCTACAAACAGGTATTGTCTTGTAAAGTGTGTCAAGAATCTGATGGAATTAAAGTTCCTCCCACAAGTATTATTCATGGCCTGAAATAATCGCTGGCCCTTCTGCCCCACGGCACAGAGTGGCCATCATTGAATTCCTCTCTATTATGTGTAATTGAGCGAGCATGCATTGGTCAGAGCAGTGTTCCTGACAACAGGACAGTGGGCCCTTTATGAAGAAGGGAACAGGGTGAAAACGTGGAATAGCCTGCCTCTTCATGTAGACAGACTGAAATCTATTACATGCTATGGGGGTGGGGGGTCATCAGGTCATGATGTTTATTGATTGATTGATTGAATACTTTATTAGACAGAAATGTAAACAGCACGAGGTACAGTCAGACATTTGGGCTAAAAGGATAATACAAGAAAGTCCTGGGGACTTGTTGTTTCCATTGTGTTCCTAAATCAATCAATCAATAATCAATGCATAATCAATCGGTTGCTACTAGAGGATCCATTCTGTAAAAGACTTTGATACAATAATTTACAGAGACAGACTGTGAATGGCTGACCAATTAACTGTGATTAGGAATTTCAATTGTGTTTTTTAGAACAAGGGGCTCTATGAGTAAGTAAGCAGCTTATCAGTTATTTTAGAGCGATGAACTCTGTATGTATGTATGTATGTATGTATGTATGTATGTATGTGTATGTATGTATGTTTTATTACATACATACATTTTAATTATATATTTTATTACATACAACACATGTATATATAACATATGACAAACAATGAATTCAAACTGGGTAGGGAGGCAGTACAGCAACAATAATAGACAACAATAATAAACATCAGTACAACAACAGATATGCAAAATGCACATTTCATTTTAGTTAGGTGAGATAATGTTTCACAAAATCTGCTAATCTGTTTATGTCTTGCTCAACAGAATGCTTTAATTTATAGTTCATTTGATGGTGACGTGAGCATCTACAAACTCACAACGCCACATCGCGACACGTTGTGAGTTTGTAGATTGGGTATCTTTGGTGTGCACGACACCATTGTACAACAGAGTATAAATAAGGCCTGAATGAAGCTGCGCTTGCCATTGTTTCCAGGTTGTCCATCTTTACATAATGAGCCTGTCTCAGGACTGTGAGCAGGAACATTACGAAACAGGAAAACTGTCATTTCCCATTAGAAATGAATAGGGCTGGTGTCCTGTCAGAAAAACAATGGTGGAATTTGTGCAGGTCACACAAAACCTCAAGGAGCTTGTAAAACGTTTTGCCCCAAAAACTAAATCAAAAAGTTATCTCCTGAGTTAAGGCTATCCCACCTGAACTAGGTCAATGCTAAACTCCACTATACATCTGTATATCTGATGGTCTTCTCAGTCAAAAATGTCTCTCAATTGCCAGTTTAAACACATTCTTTATACTTATTTGACCCCAGGGGTCTATATTAGATCCCCTCCTTTTCTCCTCTACACTAAATCTCTTTGCCAAAAATAGCCGATCTACAAGCGACGCGTTGTGAGCTTGTATATCTGCTAATGTTCACCCCAGCATAGGGATGCTAGGGTTCATGTGATTAACAGAGGAATCTCTGTTATTGCTCCCAGGAGCCTTTTTCTTGAATAATGTCTTGAGAAATAAAATTACAGTAGTCCATGCACCTCAGGCCAAAGCCTTAGGGGCACAAAACACACGCAAGTATAATTTTCCTCAAAAGCTTGCAGTGATTCTTGGATTCACTTTTCTGTACCCTACCCTGCTGAAACCCCCTACCCCTCCTGCTTTTGACAAAGTGATTGTTCACACAAGGACCACTTAACCCCCACCCCTCTTCTCTCCTCCCTCTGCCCCCCCCCCCCCTCCTCCCCCTTCTTTTCCTGCGCAGTCATGTCTTTTCTCTGGCCAGGAGAATCTCTCCCCACCTTGCTCTGCCGTCAGCATCGGTCCCTCCCCTGACTCCTTGTCCTACACGCTACCCCACCCCCCTCCTACTCTTGCTCACATGCCCACACTCACGTATGCCCACATGAATACACGCCCACCCCCCCCTCCACATGCGCGCACACACCCCCCCCGAGCCCCTGTCATGCTGTGTATCTCACATGTACATGCGCACACAAACCTACACGTACTCTACCACCCCCCCCCCCCTCTCTCTCGCTCTCTCTCTCCTTGGTTCCACTGCGTAAGTCTCCTCTCTACGATCCACACAGTATCTGCAATGCAGCACCAGGCTGCAGGCTGTGATAGCTGCTACAGTAAAGCGTGGGTTGGCTTGCAGGAGGGGTTCTTCTCCTCTTTCCCCCTCTCACTTCTCTCACCTTACCCCATCACACCACCACCAAGCTTCTCCATGACAACACTCCTTTTTCTTTCTCTCTCTCTCTCTCTCTCTCTCTCTCTCTCTCTCTCTCTCTCTGCTCTGTACATCAGTTCCTTTTGGGTTCAGTTTTCCCCTGCTTTCCCATAGTCCCCGGGCTGTGCCGCAGCATTCTGCATTTTAAAACGGCAATCATATAAGAGGTTGTACTGTACTAGTTCTCCGCAGTGAGCACGGCTCCGCACGGGCCTGTGTGTTGTTGTTGGATAGAGTCACACCCAGTTTGCTGTCATGGATGGCTCTAACATGGCCATCTCATAGGCTTTTAAACAAAGTGCAATTCAGGAGCTGTTAGGCAGAAAACACAGTTTGTCACACGAGCAGTCAGTCACTCAATCAATCACATGTGCACGTGTACACACACACACACACACACACGCACGCACGCACGCACGCACGCACACGCACACGCACACGCACACGCACACGCACACACACACACACACACACACTACTACTACTCAGTACTCACTAATAGCTGCTCATATTGCCATGCAATGATCGATCACAAGGCTTGTTATGATCTTGGTAATAGTTAAATTATAATGTTAGAGAAAACGCTGACTCATTCCACTGATCCTTTATGTCTAACTTTACTCATGTTTAGATTGATTTAAAGTATCACTGCGTTTTCCTTGTCTGTCTCTGTTCTGCTAGATGGGAGGTGGAATACACCATGAGGGTGGATCTACAGCAGAAGATGACAGACCTACAGGAGGTGTGTATGCGTACAAGAAAAATTACAGTGTGTGTATGAGTGCACCCACAGGGCTGTCCGGGGTGGCAGATCAGCAGTGCAGAATGTGTAGGTTGACCCCTCTCATTAGTCTCCCGAGACAGGCTGTTGGCCCACACAATTTACAAATGCTTGAGGCCTGTTCATCTGAAGTGCTGAAAATCCACAGAAAATAAAGCAGAAGTCCCACTTCCTCCTATGAAGCCTATCTAGCTTGCTGTTTAGCGATATACAAGCTCACAGCTTGTACTGTAGATTGTCTATTTCCACAAAGTTTTAAATATTCAGAAAGTATGAAATTATTAAATACAGTCATTTCTTAATATATTTTAAGTTGTTTGTCATATCTGCCCTGTGCAATGTTTGTTTACAAAGCCTTAACGGCAAACAAATATACGTGATTGATCGTCGAGTGAAATGTCATGATTGTGACAGCCCTAGCTGTCTGACCTGAGAGCCTCTCATCCATAGGGCTGTCCAGGCTGGCAGGCCAGCAGTGCAATATGTGTAGCTAGGCTGCTGTGTCTGAGGACTCAATGGTTGACAGCTTGTACACTTTCTCACTGACTCAGTTCCTGGGTGTGAAGGGAGCCTAATTTAATTGCATATACTGCGCTTAACCTAAGACTGTTAGCTAACCTAATGATGGCATCGCACTTGTCTCTATGGCCTATCAATAGGCATAGCAGTGAAAGGTGCTCCGTATATGTTTGTTATGATATTGATTTTAAACAAAACAAATGAGACAGCCTACAAATACAGTAGGTTATATACATCAGTGTATTGCTAAATAGCTTTTTGGTTTAGATGGGACTCTGTATTGGCAAGCACTAAGTACTTGTCATAAGTCGTTTTCTTGGGGGGGGGGGTATGAGTTGTTTACTGCAATTATCCAATTCCTGCAATAGCTTAACTGCCTAACGTCACAACCGGACTGACCTTAAAGATAACATTTTGATAGGAGCATGCCACTTGCTGTCAGTAAATATGACTTCATCTCAAAAGGATTACCATTTTAGTATTTCCTGTTGTGATCACACTGTTTCAGATTTCTTAGAATTCCTATAGCTGTGTTTGTGTGTTTTTGTGTATGTATGTTTGTGCGTGTGTGCGTGCTTGCGTGCGTGCGTGCGTGCGTGCGTGCGTGAGTGTGGTGTATGTGGTGTATGTGTGTGTAGGCAAGAGTACCTGCATGGTGCATCTGTGTGTGTGTGTGTGCGTGTGTGTGTGACTAGACCAGACTGTAATGTGGGGCATCACAGTGTGCGTGTACTTGTAGACTTGCAGTGCCAGGAATTTGTGTGCATGCATGCTTGCGTGATTGCTCGCGCGCGTATGCATGTGTGTGTGTGTGCTATGTGTGTATGACTGCCAGTAATGTGCGGTGCGTGACCCACTTTTGCAGCAGGTTGGTATCAACAGGGGACCACATGCAGCAAACTGATGCCTGGTGGACTCCTGTGTAGTGCAGCAGAGAGCAAAATAAACAGTGATCTGTCAAATAGAGTAATCATGTGTAAAGATCCTCAGGAGAGGTTTGCCAGATCTATACTTAGTTGCATGCCAGTGTCTCACACAGAAAAGGTGTGGTGCGCCGCAACCAAGTATAAATCATGCATTATCTATTCAGGATGGTGTGTGTGTGTGTGTGTGTGTGTGTGTGTGTGTGTGTGTGTGTGTGTGTGTGTGTGTGTGTGTGTGTGTGTGTGTGTGTGTGTGTGTGTGTGTGTGTGTGTGTGTGTGTGTGTGTGTGTGCGCGCGCGTGCGCTTGTGAGTTAAAGAAAGTATGTGTGGGTGTTTGTGTTGTAGGTGTGATGTTTCCACAGTAACCACACCTCTGTTCCCCATTACATTGATGTGTTTGTGTGTGTTTACAGGACTTGCAGGAGAGCGAGGGTTGTCAGGATGAGCTGGCTGTCAGGGTGCAGCAGCTCAAAGGAGAGCTGGTTGTCTTCAAAGGCCTCATGAGCAACGTGAGTCCAACATACTGTAACCCTGTGGAGCCACCGTCCACCAGAGTGCAGCTGTGACCGTCATGAGACCAATTGCACATCTGTTTTATCAAATACTACTTGTCCATAAATCCTGAGACAGTCAACACTGCATGATGGAAGGAGAGGGGAGAAAGAAACTGCCATTTTGTCCCACCACCTTTATTGTTTTGGTGCACACTGCACAGACAAGCTATGGACACACAACAGAGGAGAGGAGAGGAGAGCAATTTGTGGAAAGCACAGAATCAGAATCAGTTTATTCTTTCATACTGTAAGTACAGTATGAACAGCTAAGGATCTGGTTAGCTAACACTCAAGGCATCACAATGTGCTCCATTGTGAGCTTGTAGATTGGCTATTTTTGTCGAAAATATTTGGTATAGAGGGGAATAAAAACAGGGCCTATTATAGACATATACTATATCTACCATGTATACTGTAGGAAGGGTTCAATGGTAAAGGAACATTAAATAGGAAGCATATACATAAACTTAAATAGGAAACATATGAGGCATACTGTGAAGCATTGTCTTGACTATTGCTCATTTTGTCAATTACATTTCTGTTGAACACCAGTAGTTGTGTAGTCCAAGTTCATGTGCCTCTTCTCTCTCCACTCTCCACTCTCTCCCCCCACCTCCTTCTAGAACCTGTCAGAGCTGGACAGTAAGATCCAGGAGAAGGCTATGAAAGTAGACATGGACATCTGCCGTCGCATCGACATCACGGCTCGTCTCTGTGACGTGGCCCAGCAGAGGAACTGTGAAGACGTCATCCAGATGTACCAGGTAGCTACAGTACCATGTTCACCTTCATACTGTATGCTTTTAAATAATTTGTTATGCCTTATGTAAAGAATTTTGAATCGCCTTTGTGCATTCACTATACAAATCATCATCCGCTTTTACGTCTGAAGACCCCCGTCCAGGACAGGCTCAGGAGACTTGGCTCAGATCTGAACCCATTTGATTTGGCGTTGCGACTGCATGCAACCCCAGGCAGAGTTCGAACCCACGACCATCCACACGAAAGGCGGGTGCTCTAAAACGCTACACTAGGGTGGCCCCGCATTCACTATACAAATAAACAATACAAATAAACTTGCCTTTCCTTGTAATTTCCTTTGACGTAATAATACAGAAATACATCACATGGATGCAACTGGGACGCATCATCAGTGTTGTAGCCTGGGGTCATAGTGTGTTTCGGGTCTCGCAACATACAACATACACCCTCGCCCAGGTGACCCAGCCAGGGTTGATCAAGCCCCGACTTACGTCCCAGTAGCACCCACGGTCAGTCCTATAGGGAAAGACAGGGCCAATCAGTCCGCTTCTCCAGAACTACTCTGCCGGAACTCAGGGGAGGCTCTGGCACGTGGAGGGACTAGGCTCTGTGGTTTGCCTCCTGGCCGGGCTCCTCCTTCGTCTCACCAGGTCCAGGACCTGAGCGCTGTACCAGATCCTATATAGTACCTTGCATGAGAAATTACAGCACAGAACACAACTGGGAATCCACCAGGGACCAGTTTATTACTTTGCAAAGTTGCAACCTTTGCACTGTAATTGTTTGGTGCATTAAAGGATGTCGCCATCTTGAACCTACGCGTAAATTGCTGCGCTGTGACAGGCTGTTGTGCAAAAACATGACTTGTGATTGGCCAAGCTGCATACAGGCGTGCTGCAGGGTTTCTGTCATTCCTGAGTGGTGAAGCCGACCACTGGCATTTGGGGCCTTGGATATATACATTCTATCAATGGTGCAAGAAGTATTTCCAGCAGCCCAAATGGAAATAATGCTGAAAATCAGCATCCAGCTGCATTGAAGAAGCCAACTGTAGACAGCAACTATAGTCTCTAGAGGGTGTTTCTATTCCTGGATGCATTCTACAACTAAGCAGCTGGACTCCCTATGGGTTTGTTGGTGGAAGAGTGTTTTGCTTGACTGGCTCTCAAGTAGAGCAATTCACAATTCTGTAATTGACAATGAATTAAAACAAATCATATTTGATCAGCTGTTTTGCACCGTGCCCTTGTCTACTCACCATTGCAAAAGGGCTGAATACCAGGACATTGTACAACCCAGTAACCCACTTTCATCAGCAATGGTGCAGCCCAGTTCTTGTGTTTCACTAGCTAGCAAGTGAAACGTCAGCCAGGCACATTGGAGTAATAGTTGCAGATCTGTGAACACACGCTTGTAATAGTGTCGTCTCTATGCTGAATCAGCCTCCTCCTCTATTCTCAGGTTCCCAACACACAGTCATCGCTCAACAGTCGCTCCCGGAAACAAAACCCTACGTCCTTTAATGGGAGCGAGGGGGAGGAGCAAGTCAGCACATCCGAGAGTGACGGAGGCGGAGCCAAAGAAGAGGGCAGCTCCTCTGCCAACCAGATCAATGAAGAGATGCAGAGGATGCTGAACCACCTGTGAGTGGCCTAAAGTTCATAATTATAGTGTTTCTCAGTGAGATATGTTTGTATTTTCCATGTGTGATCCTGATTTTCTGAGCTGTGTATTCAAGAATTTGGCGATACGATACATATCACAATACATGTGATTCAGTATATTGCAATATATTGTAATAATGTACACAAAGCTATGTATCTTGATTAAAAAACGGTCATATTATAAAGAACACACCATTATTCACAAAATCTGAGTATGAAAACTTTTAAAATCAGAACAGTTTTTAATTAATTAGAAATTGATACAGTGTTTTTGAGGATGGAGTATCACAAAATATAATATTGTGATACTCAAATGTATTGATATTCACACCCCTCGTTTGTTTGTGTGTGTGTGTGTGTGTGTGTGTGTGTGTGTGTGTGTGTGTGTGTGTGTGTGTGTGTGTATATCTCACAGGAGGGAGTGCGAGTTTGACGATGATTGTGACAGTCTGGCATGGGAGGAGACAGAGGAGACCCTGCTCCTGTGGGAGGACTTCCCAGGATGCACTCTACCCCCTGACCCCAAGCCAGGAGAGGTACGTTGCCACCTCGGTTGTGTTCAGCCACATTAGGCATCGTGAATGAAATGAAACATCTCAAACATATCTTTTTTGTAATTCTGGGAAATACTACAAACAGCAACCAAACATTCAAAACACTGAGTTTTAATGCAAACCATCGGTCATTTGACCTTCTAATTCTGTGAAATAAAACGGTGATACATACAGTTCACACAAGCAAGTGTGTTCAAGTCCTACTTCTCAGCGGTTCTCAGCTCTTCAGCTTTCTATTAAATGTTTTTATGTTTTTAGGTAGGATATCATAGAATATATCCTAAAATCCATAAAATCTTAGTGTTTTCACAATTAATTGGGGGCCCACTTGCAATATATTCACGGCCCACCAGTGGGCCCCAGCCCACAGGTTGAGAACCACTGAATTATAGCATTGTGTGGTCACCTTCCAGTGCTTTAGAAGTGTTGTTGTCATGGGTTGGTATGGTGAGCTAATGGCATCTAGTGGGGTTGTCTGTCCAGTATTTATCAGTACAGGTCTAATGACCTTCACTGCGCTTCTGTGCAGGGCTCTTAAAAAGCACGTTTAGCATGTATGTACGCACACACACACTCGCACACACGTACAGTACAGTTAAAAAGGCTTGCATACACACACATGTACACCTGCACTCAGATACAGTCTTCATCAGGCACTGATACTGATAAATTCATGCAGGTATTTGGTTTCAGTCAGCCACTGTGTGCCATTTGAGCCTCCACTGTCCCCTTGAGAGACACAGATGAAGACGCATTAGTCAGTGTAATTCGATTAGATTATCGAATAATGTCTGCTATGTTTTAAGAGTCATACATTTGTTATTTGGTGTCGTATCACTGGATGCTTTCCACACAAACACATGTTGTGTTTATGTGTCTATATGCTACTGCTTTATCATTCTCCATGTGGGAAGAAGCTCTAATATATTTAATATATTTTTATTTGGCAATAAAGTAATTTGTAAAGGTAATGGCATTTGTTGTTCAGTTCATGCTCAAAATAATATCACATGCCATAATTTAGACAGGTGAGACGTGCTCTGAAGAAGGCTCAAGTGGTCATTAACCACTTTCAACCTCACTTCCATATTTTGGGCATGTCATTATAGGCGATCATTTTCAAAAAATGACAAAATGTTTTAAAAAAAATCCAGAATTGAGCAAAAATAGCAGATCTACAAGGCAAGCCCACAACGCATCGGGATGCAGTGCGTTGTGAGCTTCTAGATTGGCTATTTTTGTTGTGTGACACCATTGTATGATGAAGTATAAAGTAAGTGGTGAAACATGCATAACTAATCTATTGATTTAGCCATATTCACGTGGTGTGTGGCCCCTTTACCATTTTCAACCTGGTGTATTATAAGAGAGAGGTCCTCTGTTACTTATATTTGCTATAACCCTTATTTATTGACTGATATTTGCACAGCACATTGGCACTTTCACTAATTTGCACAGTTCACCTTAGTGCAATATAGAGTGCAATATGTATGTTGTGAGGTTTTATTGTTGAGTTTGATTGAATGCTTAACAGTACCTGGTGTGTTTCAGTAGATTGGGCTGGACCATAGTCAGGAGGTCAATGGGGGGTTGTACTGTGCTTTTGCTATTGATATTTATGTTGTAGTATGATTGTTGTAGTTCTTAAGAGTTTGTAATATATTTGTATGTGGATTAACTGTATAGGTATTCATGTATTTATAATGTTTTAGATTTATAATACACCCCTTGGAATGGAGCAGTCCAGGCTCATTAGCTGCAGCTGGTATAAAAAGGCTGCCAGTTCGCAGATAAAAAAGAGGGGTGGAAAGCTAGACACCACCATGCCAATTGGTAACAAAGATTGAGCTATATTTGTTGGTTTGGTGAATAAATAGACCGTCTGGTTGAACTCTATATCATGCCTCTGTACTACTTCCAACCGCAAAGTCGGACATTCTCACATGTATATTTCGGGTAGGTTATTATAGGCCGAAATCTTCTAAACGTTTCTAAAAATAGCAGATCAACGAGAGCTTGTAGGTCTGCTATTTTGAAACTCCAAAGGTGGACAAGAAATAAAAAAGAATTGCTCCATTGATTAGAAATTGATCATTCAAAATATGCTCCTCATTGACTTACATTGTACGGTAACAGCTCTCAAAGTCACTCTTTTGGCAAGTAAACAAACACAAGCAAAGTTGATTCAGACAATATAGAACATCACCAAACCCAGTACTGTTTGTCTTTTTAATAAGAAATGTGAACTTCCTGCTGATTTTGCTATTTGAAGATCCGGTCTGGGTTTTCTTCTTAATAAAAATAGCAAAATCATCAGGAAGTCATCAACTTTGTTTGCGTTCGTTTATGTGCTATAAGATTGACTTTGAGAGCTGTTTTACCATACAATGTAAGTCAGTGAGGATCATACTACACAACTACACAACCCAAACCTCTTATCCTTTAAGTGGTTAACATTTGTTATCTTTTGATATTGTGGCTGTCGGGCAGAAACCTCATATCTCTACATTTCAACTTTTTATGTTTATTTTTTGTAAATATATGCCCTACTTTGTCATGCTGCAGTGTCACACAAAATTAGCAAAAATATCTGATCTACAAGCTCAACAGCGACGATATGTACTTCTCATTGAAACCCACTGTCTTCATTGTACCAAATTGTCCTTGCTGTGTCGTTTCTCTCCAGCAGGAGGACTGTCTGGAGCAAGTGATTAATGACACAGAATGTCTGTTCAAGTCCAGAGAGATGGAATACCAGGCCACCATTGACCAGATCGAGGTGAGGTTTTCATACATCTCTGTCTCTCTCATATCTATCTATCTATTGTATCTATTTATCTATGGATTGACCAATAGATAGATAGATCTGTGTGAGTGTGCGTGCGTGCGTGCGTGAGAGAGAGACGGACAGAGAGCATGATCGAGTGTGCATTTGTGTGTTGAGTGTCTATCCGTGATTGTTTGCCTTGATGTGAGTTTGTGTGTACGTACACTACCTGCATGTATTTCAGTACGTAGCCATGTGCTGGAAGAGACTATGAGGATTATGATTGTGATTACAATGTTGATGTGGCTGTGGTCTCCCCCCAGTTTGACTTGGCTACAGCCAAGAGTGACATGAACCGTCACCTGCATGAGTACATGGAGATGTGTTCCATGAAGAGAGGACTGGATGTTCAGATGGAGACCTGCAGGAGACTCATCACACAGAGTGGAGACAGGTACAGCACAAATATACCCAAAGGCAGCGCAGCAGCTTAAGATTCAGTTACAGGGCAGGAAAAAAGTACTGTAGATACAGCAGGGTAAAATACATCACACATCAAAAGAAACACCATCAATAATGAACAAAATATACAACAATATACACCCTCAACAGTGCATGCATAATGCAGGACAAAAATAAATAATACGAGCGCACACATTAACCATGTCAGATAGTGTCCTTACTGTAATTAACTGTTGTTACTTCCGAGCTAATAATTAGTTTATTGAACGAGCAGAGTGGCCATTGTGTGCATCATTATACAGCTTAGCGGCACAAAAGACTGAAAGCCTCCTACGTGCTCCAAAATTAATCCGAAGTCAGAACTTTCTTCCTATGACTCATCCGCCAAAGGTTCCTTATTGATAAGACACCTTTCATACCAATTTTACTGCCAACCAAACTGAGGCGATTCCCCTCCCCCACTCAGTAATCTGATGGAATTAATGTATGCTAGATGTACCTTGTATCTTGCGTGTATATTTTAATACCTGGATTTCAGACTTTTTTGTTTCGGATATTTTGTCACGGAGGTAGGATGTGTTGGTATTATTTGACAGTTTGTGTTTATGCATGGTCATTAGAGGGGGACAAATTATTTGTATAAACTCCTCAGCCCACGTCTGCTCCCAATGCTTTCACCGCTGGTCAGAAAGAATGAATCACAATTTGTCTTTAGAGACCAACAAACGTTGGAGAGTTGGCACGAGCTACCAGGAGACCGCTTATCACCGCTAGCCAGACACTCAGCCTGAATTTTCATTTTGTTTCACTCCATTATTCAGTCTGAGAGCCCTCTGAGTGCAGCCGTTTTCTGAGATGGGGGCGTGGCCAAAGTGGGACTCTTTGGCGATTGGTTGTCCCGATTCCCATTGGGCCGGTTAGATATCTGGTTAGATATCTGAATGCGAGGCTAAGCGATTCAGGGGTTGGAGCCAGGCTATATCACCGCTGCTCAGTGATGTAATTTTGTAGTTGTCATCTAACCATTTCGGTCATCACCGTGGATGGTAGCATGTGTGTACAAGAGCTACAGTATGTGCCTGCAGTGTCCAAACAAGTGCAAACTGTTTATTCTTTGTCGGAGTGAATGTGCATATGGTGCTGTTAATATGATAATAATGGTATACAAACGTACTGAAACATTTTGTTGTTAATATGCGGTTTGGCACTCAGGACCATTATTGATTTCCCCCAAAGAATATGATATTTCCAAGCAGAAATCAAGTCGGCATAAATACCTTCCCACGTGTTTCCAGTGGCTGTCGGTGTTAACTGGACGTGAATATTATTTATCATTTTTATTAATCGATTTATATATCTATATATATACACACAGTATATATTATTATTATCTTTTACTTTCCACTTCCTTTACCCCAAATCCTCCCACGGGGTAGTTTAACAGCCACAACCACTACGGAAGCCAAGGCTTAGTAAGGCTGGTACTAGTAGACTCACTTGACTTCCTACCACCTGCCTTCACTGCTTGCACCCTAAAAGCACCTTACTGTGACCTATAGTACTATAGACACGACCATGGAACCCTAAATGACTTCTCCATGCTGTGCTCTCTCTCATCCCACTCAGTTTTTTACCTCACCAAGTCAGCGTGGGTATTTTTCAGAGTCGCTGATTGCAGACCAGCATTCTGGCTATGCCTGTTATCTTTCAAGCTGTTTTATGAATGGGCCATCTTTTCCATTTGAGCTCAATATGCGTTTTATTGGCCCCATTAATGTAAACGTTCTTCCCATTACCGTATATCTTCACCACTCCAGCCAGGCTGTGGTGGCCGCATTTCTCCCTTAGACCCACTCGGCAGGGGAAAATGCTTACAGCTCCCACCGGAATGGTTTCCCCTCGTACACAGCAAGCTTGATATAGCTGTATCTTCTTCATAAAAGTGGACATACTGTCACGCCATTTCTCTTGTGTCCTGTTGAATCCAGCCGCCTAAATTACGTATGATGGTTCTCCCATCTTCCAGTCATGGAAGATGGGAGATGGGATCTTGCTTGTTTGGCGGTGGCTGCACAGGGGTTGATTCAGCCATTAGTGCTGTTACGAAGCACTGCTTCACTTTCTGCTGTCCTTCTTTCCTTTCAGGGCTTTTTGCCACCATAGAGCCCCCTTTGTGAACCCATGTGTTTTAGGGTTTTGACAATAACATTTGACTCTTTCGGTCACTTTTCAAGGTGGCTGGGCTGCCTACAGGCTTTCTGTGCTGCTACCACTTCCTTTTACCAGCATTCTTCTGGGACTCATGAAAAATGACACAAGCTGCACACAGCGCTCTATACTGTAATGACCACATCCTTGATTAGTATGCAGCCTGCAGCTGCTGTGCTGGCATTGCTCCTCACTCAACTCACACTGCCTGTGAGACGAGTGACTTAATGTAATATCTATTCCTTTTTGTCCTGCCTTGTTAATCTCTTGTTCTCTGTCCTCTCCTTGTTTCTCTCTCTCTCTCTCTCTCTCTCTCTCTCTCTCTCTCTCTCTCTCAGTAACTCTTCTGTCCCTGGCCCCGGTGAGGACAGCGAGAGAGAGAGGGAGAAGTCCTCCGCTTCTCCGTCTCCTCCTCCGTCCTCCTCTGGCTCCTCCAAATCCTGACACCACCCTCCCATCCCATAGGAGAGGGACCACCTCCTCCCATTTCATCCAGCTACAGTATCACATAGACGCTATACACCTTACTACAGCATCATAAGCACCATGTTTACATGTGTTTACATGTTTTTCGGCTTTCCACGGCTCTGGGTGTGATTGATTCTTTTTTTTTGAAGGACCTCACGCATACTGTTGAAATTGTGGTCACATCGTCATTAGTGTTATTATTATTGTTATTATTACTATCATTTCATGCAAATGTCACTGCCCAGTACCCATGCTTGAGACGAGGCCTTATTACAGCTGCATTTGCCAGCGTGTATGTCTAGGCCGAGGTTGTGTCCACCAATAGCAGCTAAGAGGGTGAGTTGCTGTTAGGAATCATGTTGATGTTGGCAAACTTTGGTAGTTGGATTATATCTTTGAGTGATGGGCCACTGTTTTTACGAGGCAGTGTGGTATAATAGATTGCTGTCGTGTTGACCCTTTGGGTTGTATAGCATGTGGACAAACGGTCCAATCAGCCGACACACGTGACAGACAGACACGTTACCTCGCAGCTCGCACTCGAGCTAGATGCTTCATCATACCACTGTGTTTGTCCTACTATCATACAGTGCTTATATATATCAGTGGTTTTCACCACTTCCACTCCAATTCTGTACTGGTGAGATTGATAGAAGGGGATTTCTTAGCACATCTGAGTCTATCACGTTGTTATGATTTAAATACCACATTACTGCCTTGTTCTGTTATATCACACCAAAAAATCTAAAAACAAGCTTTCTGTCTAGCCTTGTCACAGTCAGCCAGACACGGCAGATCCTGAGCAATAATTGTATCGAAACTTAGTGCTTCAGTCCAGTGCTTCATTATAGGAAACATAGAAAAAAAATAGTAGAAAAAAAGGGGAAAAAAAGAAATACACAACCAAAAATATGAAAGGCACACAGAATCACAAAAGCAGTTATATGCTAGCTCTGTTTGTGATTCAGAACTCTGGGGTTGCATCTCAGAAAGGCAACGCGCTCGCCTCCCTCTCAAAAACATCATCAACACAATCAGACATGATTGTGAGAAGAAAGCCCTTCTTTAGTCCAGTGTGACAACAACATTCGCTGGCCCCTAATTCATGATGTCAGTTCAACCTGAGCAGGTAAAACACCTGGTACCAAATACAACGTAACGGTGCTTGCCTGCCAAAGTCCCAGCCAGGTGATGATTGGGAATAAAACATTGGACGGCAGAGTGTGTGGGGCATCAAGAGGGAAGTGTGCTGGTGTTTTCAGCTTGGAATGCAGCCATAGTGTCTTTGTCTGCCCTCAAGCGCAGTGTGAATAGTGTAAATAACGTACCGGTACTCTCTTGAAGCTGATGGGTTCAGCTTTGGGGCCTTGCTCTGTTCTCTGTGTCTTGCTGCCACTGACACAGGGGCAGATAAACACACGATAAAGTGTCAGCCTTAAGGGCTGCGCACGGCCAAATCCTGAGTGTTCGTTTAACTAATGCCAGACCCCCCCCCCCCCCCCCCCTTTTCAGTTTAGAGTAGACAAATATTTGCCCCCTTTTCTCCCAATTCAGTCGTTATGTCCCCAATTCCCCATACATTTTTGTGTAGTCTTGACACTGCTGCTCCTGCTAGTTCACCTGCCATTGAGGGGGAGGACAGGACATAGCGCCTCCACCCTACTCCTCACTGTTTGCCCTCCCCGCCCGGCTTCCCTCCCGTGAACACGGTCAATTGTGCTCGTATGGATGCTCGGCCGTCTCAATCGTTTGGTGTAAGGTGGTCATAAAACTCAATCCAAGCCGTCTTAACCACTTAAACCCCATATACTTAGTTGACTGGGGTCTATACTGGGTCCCCTCCTTTCTTCCTTCGATACCAAATCTTGCGTTGTGAGCTTGTATATCTGCAAATTTCGCTGAATGTTCGCCCCAAAATAGAGGTGCTAGTGTTAATGTGGTTAAGTCAGACTTTCTCGTCTTGGCGTTACGATAAACATGTTTAATATTATCAGAAGTCTTTAGTCTTGTTGGCGCTTGCTCATGTGAAGCTCAATGATGTGAATGTTGTCAACAACCAATAGGTGCATTGCCTCTGTATTTTGCTGTGAACATACTGAAGGCCGCACTAGACACATAGATGTGAGAGGGTGTTAGACATTCGTTTTTTAAAAGTCTATTAGTAGGCGTAAGAGTTAATTCAACACTCAGGATTTTGCTGTGTATGAATTTAAGTTGTTTTATTCTCAGCCATATACACGTAGAAAGACAGCAGGCACCAGGCAACTGTCATTACCTGTCACCGCGGCTGAGCAGGGCAGAAGGTTTGGGCAAAGATGAATTTAGAGCATACCATGGATAAATGAAACAATCAAACTGAAAGAGAAGATGAAACAGGGCTATGAAAAGACAATGTTAGCAGCCGAGTGCCAAAATGAATGAACACAAGCAGTCTGAATTAACCAATTGCTGTAAAAACGTAAAAATCAGTGACAAATAGTGCTGCCGAAAGCTATCTCACCAACGGTGCTTGATGTATATACTGTAACTACACCTATTTTTGAGCTTCTGAACGATTGCACATATAAAGGGAGGGCAAAGCTAAAACATATACTAAACAATCAGCACTGATACATGTATAAAATGTAACAATGAAACCGTTAGAAATGGTCTAAATGTTTATCAATATTTGAATTTATTACAATATTTGAATGTCCTCATCTCTTTCATGTCACAGGGAGAGAATGATACATATACCTCATTTTTACGTACTACATTAACATTCTTATAGATGCTTTACATCAATTAACCATCAAACTTGTCTCATTACTAGGCTACCGCTAGTATGATATTATTTTAACTAAGAGAGAAATACCCTTATCAGAACTACTTGATCATTATTATTTAACAATGTCTCAGTGTAGGCTGGTCCATATTTAGTTTTTGTCTTTGTGGTTGGCTCAGGTGAACTGTAGTACTGTTGCTTCAGCTGCTGTTACCACTTCAGTGCTTTGTCTAATTAGTGTAGAAAACAAAGGACCTGATTGCTGAAAACTTGGTGTATCCTAAATGGGAAATATGAGGTTGCAAATCAGGGCACAAATCACAGTCCACACTCACAACAGATGAAATACTCAAAACAACATGTGAGACAGGGCAAATAAACACGTTAAAGTAGTAGTTCACCCAAAAAATGACTTATTTTCTATCAATTACACACCTGATGAAGCCTTGAATTCATGGAGATTTATTTTTTGTCGCATTCTGAGCCGATAATTTGATGACCGGCGGAAAGATGTTAATGTCCAACTGGAGACTCCGCCAGTCATCAAATTATTGGCTCAGGAATGCGACAAAAACTAATAAATTCCCATGAATTGAATGCTTCATGGGATGTGTAATTGATAGAACATATGTCATTTTTTGGTGAACTACTCACATATCAAATGAACTGCGTTAGGTGCAGAAACGAGGGCAGCGGTTTTGAAGCTTACTTAAAATGGCGTGCATGTCAGGTGCCAGGAATTGCTGATGCTGCTCTTTTGCTTGTGACTGAACTGGAGGAGGGTGTAGGAAGAGGGTGAGAAATGCAGTGCACCCTGTTTCCCTTTCAGTTTTATTTTCACGCACTGAGAGAGTGAGTCTCTGTGTATGCATGTGCCAGTGTGTATGTTTTTGGGTGTTCTATAAAGTGAGTGCTTTTTGAAAAGATTTTTTGCTTTGCAAGCCCGTCCAACATGAAGTGAGGAATACAAAAGTATGATTGTTATAGTCTGGGACTCGTGTCCGTTATGTAATGTGTTTGAGCTCCAATTATTGCCTTAAAAACGGGATCCATTTAAATCATAGTAACTCTTTTTCAATGAGTCATTTCTTCATGGGTACTGTAATACTGTGGCTGCAAAGTAAAGTCTTTTTAAAAACAGCTCTAAAATGTAAAAAGAAAATTGACATGCAAATGCTTAGCAAAATTACTATGATGGCTTTTGACATTGTGCGTAAATAATGTGGTTGTGGGTATATAGACTGCAATAAGACTGCAATACAAGTACTTCCACAGTCGCACACTAAAGTTGGTGTGTACATGATCTTACACAAATGAAATTATGGATGTTTTTTGTTTGTTTTTTGTTTTGTTTCTTTTTACTTTCCACACAACTGAAAAAAGACAACACCTTCTTTCAAAATGTTTGAAGTGTATATTGTTTTTAGTTTAGTACAACATTCAAGGCATTTGACCTGGCTTAGAATGTGGAATATTGCTTTGTTGTGTGTGACTGGTATAGGGTTGGGTAGGATTACTTTTAAAAGTTAACCTGTCACAGGTTACTGCTTATCTGCTGAGAATTGTAATTAGTAATGTAATTCACTAGAATGTTCAAGCTCATTAAAGTGATTGGATTACTTTCAGTTACTGTTGGATTATTTTGCAACAAATCAGTATATCAAGGAGAATGTGAAATGTAATGTAATTTAGACTATGATGTGACTTGTATTATTATCATCACTTACAGCCATGACAAACATTGTAAAAATGATCTATAATACAATAACAATGCATAATTCAACAATAAGTAATCCAACAAGAAATTATATTTAAAAGAAAGTATCCGTAATTTGAGTCCTATCTTATTCACAGTAGCTGTAACTGATGACAGTTAGCAACTTAATGTAATCAGGTTACTGTACAGTACATCCATGTGTTTAGTGACTACCCAACCCCATGGTGACTGGACAGCATCCCTGAACATGTCAAAATGAAAGCGGGTTTGGCTAAAGCTTCACTGCAGAGATGTGTGTCGTGTCGAAGAGACGGGACGAATAAAACATGCAGCTGAGCAATACCGTCATCTGTGTAACTGCTTATTTGACATACTAGTTTGTATAGTATCGCACTACCCCCACATGCGCAGGACACAAATGAACATAGCCCCCCCCCCCCCACACACACACACGACAGTTCAACCATAGCAAAGGGGCGAAAAGGAAGTCTGCGGCTCGCATGTTTATTAACTAAAATGTACTTCTTTTTTTGCGACCAACTTTTTACTTTATTTTTAAAAGCTTTTCAGAGGGGAGAGACATTACATCACATCACATCACTGTGTATGGGAAAACAGTTCACACAAAATTCCACAGTAGCATACAGAAGTGTATCTTTTCAGTACATAAATTGTTCGTCAGTGGTCATAATGTACTTGTGTACTGTATAGTTTGCCTGCTAGCAAACTGTAGTAGCAGTCTCTTCCTCTGATCTGGCGGTCCTGTGGTTGCAAAACAACCCAGGCCGCTTCTTAACCCCTTCACCTGAACAAATATTTGTATGAATTTACTGAGTTCTACTACCGGCTGAAATACAGGCTCTGTTTATCTCTTTTTCCATGACAGGAAAAGAACATCATTTAAAAGGAAAATGGAGGCCTGGATCACTGGCCTAGCGGTCCCGGCACCTAGGCTATAATACGGGGGTACGCGGGTTCGTCCATTCCCGACAACCTTTGCTGCGTGTCTCTCCCGGTCTCTCTCTCTTTCCTGTCAGTCTTCGCTTGAACTATCAATGAAGGCAGAAAAAGCCACAAAAAAATCTAAAAAAAGCAAAGAAAAAAAAGCTAAATGGAGCCACAAACCCATTTTAGTCATAAGAAGACGATTGATGGTGACAATATGATAAGTAGTGGATTTTGGAGATTCGTGTTTTTGTTCTGTGTGAAAGTCAAACAAATATAACTGTCACCTGGTCTCTCATCCCACTGCTTTCAAAAGAGCAAAACAGCTATGAGATGTGATAATTTGACACAATATTTCTGTTTAGACAGACTGTGAAGTCCCATGTCATGTCTGACTCAGATTTTACAGTATGTAGGCTACTACGGGAAGTGCACTGCAAAATCCTGAGTGTTAATTAAAGTTGTGAGGGTCCATTTTTGCACTCTTGTTAAGTGAACACTCAATCTACTGCATGCATTTGCAGTGGATTGAGACTCGTGTCAGAGTTTTGACGGAGTGGCGTGTGAGACGCTGTGGTAGGTTCTTAACAACACCAGAGCGATGGTATAGCGTGGGCGGATGGGACATGACTAGAGGAAGTGATTACTCTGGTTAGTTACCTGAACAGCTGAAGGAAGAGTGACACAGAGGAGGGGTTGAGAAAAGAGAGAGAGAGATACAGAGATAACACACCTTGAACACAGTTCAGTTGAACTTAATACAGTTGAACAATAAGAGCAGAATAACTAGTTGCATGTTTTCAGGAGCTCAAGGTAAAACAAGTCTTTATTATTTATGTTTCTTCACACAAAATTGCATACTAGACGGTCGGAAATAATGTCTCTTATGTTCATGCGTGCAGCCTTTCTTTGCCACTTACTTTTTTCACAGGAGGATATTTCAGTATTTTCTATAATGGGTGCTGCAGTGCAATGCTTTGTGCTTATCCTGACTTTATCTGCACAGCTGGGGCTCACCTCTCCTCTGGTAATGGTTTCCCCTCATTGTGTGTTTTGACAAAAATTGCTTTACCACTGGTTGATAGCATTTTTTGTCATTTGCTTTCAAAAAGAATGAGGAAGAAATAACATTTACAGACAATAACATATGCAATTGTTTAGAAAGTTACTGAATATATGCAGCATATATATATACTCTCACACACGCACGCACGCACGCACGCACGCACGCACGCACACACACACACACACACACACACACACACACACACACACACACACACACACACACACACACACACACACACACACACACACACACACACACACACACACACACACACACACACACACACACACACCCTTATACTTGTATTTGACATTGACTTTGACTGTATACAATATATAGCATATATGAGAAGGGGGGTGAATGGATGGATGGATAGATGGATGGTGTAGATTTTGGCAAGCATATACGCTGCATATTGTAGTTCACCAGTTAATTGGAAGTCTTTTTTTTATATAAAAGGGTGACCTGTGTATCATTACATTATACAGAACCGTTTAAATGTGTTTACAGGTTAAGAGGAACTCCAGGGCGGAGTGTACACTGTGCCCACCAGGTAAGAAATAACGCCATCACCCATCTACTGGCTAGCTTGTTTTTCTGACTATTTTTCTTCTTTGTCTGACTCACTTCCTTGACGTTGTTATTTTCTGAATCAACAGTTGGTGAATAATGCTGATTTTCAGGAAAGAAGTATGACTAAAAGATACAAAGAAATAGCTCACTCTTGCTATTTCAGTGTTTACCAGGGTTTCTGTTGCTTAACTATAGTTGTTTCAAGGATGTCATCTTAGCAACCTCAGGAACCTCTACAGTATGTTCTTTGCTCTGAGTTTCTCTCTCTCTCTCACTCACACACGCGCGCACACACACACACACACACACACACACACACACACACACACACACACACACACACACACACACGCGCACGCGCACACACACAGTCTCTGTCTTGATGAAAAATGACGTAAGCTGCACACAGCGCTCCATACTGTAATGACCACATCCTCTGATTAGTTTGCAGCCTGCAGCTCCTAGCATTGCTCTGCACTCTACTCACTGCCTGTGACTGAATGGATCTGTCATAATGATGCATTTGAAATGCAATGCAATTGCTATTGATAGCAGATCACAAAGTGCCACAAAAAAAGATGTTTGAACACTACTAAAGTGTAAGGAAGAGTAAATAAAAAGAGAAAATACAAAGCAATAGGTTGAGAGCTGTGTTAAATTATTTTAAGTCACACTGATGTGTGCATGCCCACACTAATGCATGCACACTTGAACTGTTGGCACTGAGGATTGTACTGTGCAGGTGGGAGGAAGGCCAGGTAGCTATACTGACAGAGAACCTTGTTTAACGAAAAAGTCACAGTTTCCTCCTGCCAAATTAAGTGATGCGTGACATTGAACCCTTCACCCGCTTCCGTTATGAGTCGGCCAGACAAGTAGAACAGTACAAGGTATCTCTATTAGGCCCCCTCCTTTTTTCCCCTCTACACCAAATATCTTTGCCAAACACAGCGGATTTACAAGCTCACAATGCATCACATTGCGATGTGTTGTGTTCGCCCCAAACTTCGGATGCTTCATGCTTCATGTGGTTAAAGGACCACTTCACCCATTTTCAACCTATCTTCTTGGTCCTCACTAATGCTCATTATAATATGGTACAATGTTTGTCTACTCTGTCTGTGTCTCAGAGGAGGGCTGTGGACAGTTCAGAAACCCACCATATACCAATGATCATTGGTAGGCAGGTTTGGTAATTTCAAAAAATATTTCAATTATTTTTTATTTATGCAAGAACAATGGCTTCTATTATAGCATACTAACTTTCCAGTAATAGAAATATTGCAGTTTCTATCAGCTTGGATTCCCCATCGATGATGTCACTGTTGGGTGAGTTTCTGAACTGTCCACAGCCCTCCTCTGAGACAGACCAAAATGGTACCATATTATAATACTCCTTAGTGAGGACCTATTATATGAAAATGGTTGTAGTGGTCCTTTAAGTGTCTTTAAGGGTCAAAGAGTCACAAAGATCAATCGCTGTGCTGCTGTTGTACAAGTGAATGTGAATAAAGTTTTACATATTCATATTCATAGAATGTATTTGTTTTCCTTCAGGTGAGTACCAGACATCTTGTGGGGTGTGTGCACCCTGTGCTCCTGGTACCTTCACTGCATCACGGAATCGTGAAACCAGCTGTCACTACTGCTCAGCCTCCAGAGACTGTGAACCCGGTAAAAACAACTTTATTCTCATTACTTCCACTGTCTACCACTACTTATGACTAGTAGCCTACTCACAATTTATGATTCAAATATTTATGCCGAATGTTATCATAACATAAAACTAATCTATTTTTTTTATTATTGCCATGACAGTGGTAAATAGAATGAAAAACCATGAACAGAACAGTTATAAAAAGGACAAAAACACAACAAAAAGTGTGAATGACTTATTAGTGCAGCCTAGGGGGAAAAAATCCTAAAAGGCCCACCCTATGCTACAGTGCTAGTATTTAAATATATATTAATTATTAACCACCCACAAAAATGTTGCTGCCTCTATTGCATCATAATTGGAGTAAAAGATGAATCTTTAGATTTGCATAATGAGGACATTTGATGTGTGATGTGTGAACTGGTTTGTTTGATTATCTGTTGTACCCATATAGACTGAATACTTTTTTGTTCTGTCTGTCTCAGATTACCATTTGATGGTGGTGCAGGAATGCAACAGAACATCCAACCTCAGGTGTGTCTGTGAGGCAGGTTTCAGTTGTATCGACAACGACTCGCACACAGGAAACTGTCGAGAATGCGAGAGAGCGAGAAAGATCCCTGAGATAATCACATCCGGTAAGGATTCAAGAGAATAAGGAAATGAGATATCAACACATATTCTTAAAGGCCCAACCTGGATTGTTTTTTACTGTATCAATTATGGTCATATATTCACATACATTCTTACAGTACAAGAGTTTGATTTGTAAATGGAAAACATGCTATAAAAAGATTCAAATGTAGGACTGTTTTACTTCATTGTTTACCAGTGTAAACAAACCTACTACTGTATTACAGACCCAAAATAAAAAAATGTGTTATCTCCAGATTCTACACCAGGCCGGACAACCATAGGGTCAGGGATTATGTTTTCATCTGTTAGAACGCTAATCATGGGCACCACTGCATCAAATGGCGTGACACTTTGCACACATACTCAGTAGGCCCAGGAAGAAACTCTACCCCTAATTTTTCAAATCATAATGGTACTTCACCAGGCGGCTTCACATTTTGGCATATCATTCTTGAACTGTAGGTGGTACAGTCAAAAGGTTTTTCCGCCTGGATTCCTTGGATCATGATGTTTCCATTTTCCACTTTTCTCTCACTTTCTTTGTAGTACCTCTGCGTAGGTAGTAACTCACCTTGGGGTAACCACACCTCCATTTGAGAAACACTGCTGTAGTTATTGAACGGGGACATGTTGTGATGTGTCTGTGATGTTTCAAATGTATTGGAACACAACCAGCAGGGGGCCTCATCATCATAACTAAAACTAAAAGCATAAACCCAAGAGATCACTCACTGTCCTGATAGAGAATCAGGCCAGTCAGAATCCAAAATATTTTTATTGCCAGGTATGTTTGACAGATGATACATGTGTCTTGGTGACGTTGGTGCATTACACTGAAGCAACTGTAAAAATGTTTTTTATTTACAACAAAATATAAAGAAGCTCCAAAAATATATACAATATGCAATATATACTATAGTCTACTAGAGGCTGGTATAGCAGAGCTGGTAGAGACATTTTAATATAATGATAATTAATCATTATATTATCATTATTATAATTAATGTGTTGTACTCACACAGAGTGTAGCATTATGCAGCTAGAGTGTTTGTTCATTAACAAACGTCTCCCCATCTCTCCAGCTCTGTAGTAAACAGAGCTGGAGAAACAGTGTCGATGTTCTAGTTTTATGAGGAAATGTTTAATGTTCTTTTGTTCTAACGGACACGGTGAGTCTGTGACTGACTGTTGGTTTTCCTGTTTTCTAGTAGCACCGGATGGGATCACAATCCAGACTAGAGTTTCACTTTCCACAGGACATACCAGCACTTCCACCAAACCCTGCCAACCTCCGCAGTGAGTCCTGTACTTTGCCACTTAAACACTGAAGCCCTATATACGTTGACCGGAGTCCCCCAGGGGTCTATACAAGGCCCCCTATTTTTATCCCTATACACAAAAATATGTCTTTGCAGAAAATAGTTCTGTTAAGGTCTTCTTAATGTGTATTTAAGTAGAAGTTTAATATCAATATCTCACACAGATGTAGAGCTCAACCAGTGACAGAGAAGGAGATAAATAATACCCAACACAACACAGGTGAGTGTGTGTGTGTGTGTGTGTGTGTGTGTGTGTGTGTGTGTGTGTGTGTGTGTGTGTGTGTGTGTGTGTGTGTGTGTGTGTGTGTGTGTGTGTGTGTGTGTGTGTGTGTGTGTGTGTGTGTGTGTGTGCGCGCGCGTGTTGTGTGTGAGAAGATGTATAGAGAGATTATACATCTTCCCCCTCTACCCCTCCCCCTCTGTCTCTCACTCTATCTTTCTCTCTCTCTCTCTGTCCCCCAGATAACACTAGTGGCCAACTGGCAGTCATTTTGTGTCCCGTTGTGGCTTTGGGATTCATAGCCCTTTTTATCCTGTACTGTGTCTGTCACCCAGGAGACGAAATGTGCTTCAAGCAAGGTAAATGACTGTTTTCAAGGCCATCCTGGTGGCTAAGAGCCAGTTAGAGTGCAAAGGCCTGGTCCAAATGGCTCCGATGTAGTATATAGCATAGCCTGTGTTACATGTCATTTCTCAAGCGAACACGTAAGGCACCACCGAGCGAGCTAAAGCGAGCGAGTTGCCTGGCCGAACGTTGCGACGTTCGCTTGAGCCTACTCAGTGCCGTCCGGGTTATGTACCGATAGGCACAGAATCATAAATCATGTTGTGGGGACTGCTCTGCCTCCGGGTTGCAACCCATGTTATTTCAACGTGGGATTCGCGGCTCCTATGCACAGCTTTTCGGGTTTTCTAGTCGTATATTTACGGAATTGTCAATCCGTGCTATTTCACCGTGTTGTGTGAGATCAGGCTGGTTATGCCACCATGAGACCCAGTTGAAAAATCTGGGGTGGAGGTTCTTCTTTGGCCTACTAGGAGTCGATGTGCATAGTTTCACGCCAATAGATCCAGTGGTGCCTCAGATTAGCTGTTCACAGACCGACGGACTGACTTACGGACAGACAGACGGACTCACGGAAGAGAAAACATAATCCCCTCGGCTCCGGCCATTCCGGCCTGGCCATAAATTGAATTTCCTAATGACAATGAATCATTTTTCTCTTTTTCAGCTATTGTGAAGCTAGGTAATAAGGTAAGTGAATGAATCTGTGTATTTCCAGCTCATTACATGTTTATTTGTTATTACCTGCCCCAAACTGATTCATCAACCTTTCCTTAGGGAGAGAGAGATGGCTCCACTCAGAAAACACACCTCAGGGATACCTCCAGTGTAAAGCACCAGCCATTCCCTTTTGCAACAAATATGGGTACTGATGACTAAAATAAATAAACTATTTCTATGTGAAATGTATTACTCTCTCTTTATTTTTGGTTAAGTAATGTCTTGAGAATTTCAGCTCCTTTTTTATGCACATACTGTAAACTGTCTTTCACTCATTTGACCTGAACTATGTAATCCCTATTTTATTCAGTACTTAATAGATGATTTACAAGCTCACAATGTATTGTGATGCAATTATATAGATATTGCTTTTTTAGTGTATTTTCTGTACTATCCCCCTTTCTCTCTCTCTCTCTTTTTCTCTCTCTCATTCTTTCTCTCTCTCTATCATTCTCTCTCTCCATTCTTTCTGTCTCTCAGGTTCCATCCATGTCCATAATGCAGAGACGGTCGTCTTCAGCTTGCTCAGTCAGTTTACCGGCAAGGGCGAAGGGACGAGAGAGAGCCAGAAGAGAGGGCAGGGGGAACAGATGAAACAGGAGGAGGAGGAGGGAGGGGGAAGAAGAGCACCCACCTCCCCCAGCGTCCATCTCTCCCAGGAAGAGGCCGGGAGTGGAGAGACGGACAGTGCATTCTTCCCCTCACAGGAGCACGGGAAGGACTGCCACATGTCCAAAGAGGAGGTGCTGTGAGGAACACAGAGGATCCCAGGAGACTGGTGTTATATTCCTATAGGAGCTGATCAAGGCTCAGATAGCCAGAGTTGTCCTAAAAAAGGATCCCAGGTAGGAAGGCAACATGGAAGGACTGTGGTAGGATGGCCAGGAGAGACTCTGTAACAGGAAGTTCACGGGTCCAATTCCTGCATCATCAGCCCATTGTCCCGTTCAAGTGTCACTTTGTACAGATACTGAACCCCCTGCCCAGTCATTTTAAGTCGCTTCAGATGAGAGTGTCACCTGAGTGCCTGAAACGCAAACATATGCACAAGGACAGAGTGAAAGCGATATAGAAACGTTACTAGTTGAGTAGCAAAGTGATTGTGAAACTATTGTAATAAGAATGTATGTGGTATGTATGCACTCTGTCTTGCAATGACTCAATACAGCGTATCATAATCAAATCACAATACAACAACATTTAACTTACATCAGATCTCTAACTCACTATGATAGTATGCACAGCTCTATGCTTCCCTCGTTGTAATTAAAGGAGCACCATTTACAACCTTATCTTCATATAATATGTCATCTCTAATATACTCATTATACCGTATTATGGCACCATTTCTGTCTCAGGTGGGTTGTGCACAGTTCAAGCTTTTTTTTTTAATTGAAGAACTTTCCAGGAATAGAAAAGTTTCAATTAGCTAAGAATCCCCACCAATGATGTAATTGGAAGACAGGCTTCTGAACTGTGCACAGCCCACCCCTGAGACAGAGAGAGAGTAGACTAAAATAGTAAATGGTTCATTAATATTGCACCTTTGGCTTTAACCAAAGCGCTTTACAATGTGCATTACATTCACCCATAGGAAACCATGCAGGGCCAACCTGCTCATTGGGTCCAGTTATTGTTTAAGTGTCTCGTTAAAGGACACTTCTGCACTAACCCAGGAGGAGCCGGGGATTGAACCGGTACGTTTCAGATTCTCAAGCGGCCACTCTACCTCCTGAGCCACTGCTTCCCCTTAGATTAGACTGAAATGGTGCCTTGCTATAATGAGCATTAGTCAGTACTCCATTACAAGTAAAAGGCCTGTGTTCAAAATATTACTAGAGTAAAAGTACAAAAGTATTGGCATCAAAATATACTTAAAGTACTAAAAGTAAAAGTACTAAAATGTTTGAAAATAGCAGATCTACAAGCTCACAACGCATCGCGACGTGTTGTGAGCTTGTAGATCGGCTATTTTCAAATAGCCTATGTATAAAATAGGGCTTAAGTGGTTAATGTAGGTTTTATAATGTAATAATTTGTATCTGCAAAGTGACTAGTAACTAAAGTTTTCAAATAATTGTAATGGAGTAAAAGTACAATATTTGCCTCTGATATGTAGTGGAGTAGAATTAAATGTACTGAAAATTGGAAATACTCCAGTAAAGTAAAAGTACCTCATAATTGTAATTAAGTACAGTACTTGAGTAAATGTACGTAGTTACTTTACACCACTGGCATTAGTGAGGACTAATTATATGAAGATACAGTACTGTTAAAAATGGGTGAAGAGCTTCTTTATGTCATCCGTTTGGGGAACAGAGGGCCCCGGGTACATCAGATGTCCGGCGAGGGAGAAAATATCTCTGCATGGTAGATGCTATTATTTATTAGTCTCAGTCTTACCCAAAGACGCTCCCTATTGTAAATTCTAACTTATGAATGTTTCCTTGAACCATGCATGTACAGAATGTAATGAGTTTGCTTTGTCAATAGTAGCCAGTTATTTTAACTTGAAGGTTTCAATGTTTTGCACAAGGAGGAGAATGTTGATGGTAGTAAATTCTTGTCAAAATAAACTTCAAAGTAGTTTAAAAAAGTTTATTGTATTTCCACGATTTTATTATATATATAGTACACACAAAATACAAAATAGTGCCATTTACAAAGATTACATGTACATAAAAATCCTGTCTATTTACACATGTGTTTGCACACACATAAACTTTAAGAGGTATAATTCAATTCAATTCAATTACATTTTATTAATGTGTCAAATCACAAGTTGCCTCAAGACACTTTACAGGTAGAAACCCGACATTGTCCCACCCTTTAGCAAGCAATTTTGCGAAAGTGGCAACCAAAAACCCCCCCTTAACTGGAAGAAACGTCAGGCAGACCCGGGCTCTACGGTGGGCGGCCAGACAGAGGGAGAGACAGAGAGGGAGATACAAACAAAAATATAATACATATAATGTATAACATTTTCAACACTATGTCCACAGGACATGTATCAGATGATGACCAGATGTACCAGATAATGTATCAGATACCAAAGTACTCTTTAACGTCTCTCACTTTCTCAGACCGATACCAACAGCCGCTAAACTGCTCACTACTTCCTGTGCTCTATTTCACACTCAAAGTCACAGATGTTCAATATGTGTCATCAACGTCAACCTCAATGGCAATTAGTTGGTCACATTTCCCGCACATTTCCTGAACAGGCATGGGCACTTCTTCATCATCTGTGACTGGAGTGACATATGTCTTCTGGGGAGAACAGAAGCCTGTTGGGGTTGTTCGCAGGGGGGAAGAAGGTGTTTGGCGGTATTAGATCAAATTGATTGATATAGTGATATGTGATATAGTGATGATTTAAAATGCAAATGTGATTCGAGCACAGTAGGTATAACAGATTTAACAACAGATAGACAGTTGGGTGGATAGAGAGATAGACAAACAGTGGGACTGACCATTTGACCTGATCCAACGTAGAAAGGACTTGCACGTTGTGGTGACAATAAGTAGGCCTACTATGGTCATAGTAAGGACTCCACCAGACACCACTATCCATGTAATGTCTACAGGAGTCAGAAAATGAGTAATATGTAAGAAGGTGAGATTATCATTTGTGTTTGAAATGATATGTTTAACTTGCAGATCTTTAAAAAAAAATGTGTAGCCTACATAAAATGATAAGAAGTTATAAGAGAGTGCATCATTGAGTAAGGAAGACTGGGTACAATTGTTTCCCATTTGGAAAGATAGGGGTTAACAATTAACCTGTTACTTTTATATCATACCTATGGGTGCAGCAGGTGTGGTGACTTGTTCAGGTGTGGTGACTTGTTCAGGTGTGGTGACTTTTCCAAGTGTTGTGACTTTTCTGGGTGTGTCGGCTTCTCTGTGTGTGGTTTTAGACTTGGTGACTGGAGGGAAGATGGAGGCTTGTTAGTGGAGCAAATAAATGGTCAGCCAATCCTTTCATGTTTAGATAAGAGAAGATATAACTTGTTGTAGCAGCAACAGCATTAAATGTGAAACACAGGATAGGTACAGGTAAGAGCAGAGAGATGAGAATAAGAAATAAATACATTAAATACACTATTCATTGGTGTTAAAGGGAGCACAAAGGTTCCCATGGTAATCAATTTGGAAATGTATCCAAAGGTATATTCAAAGGCTTTGCAATGCTATAGTTTTAGCTAAATGTCAAATTACACAAAAAAATAATTCGAGATAACAGGGATGTCGCTTTCAGTTGTTTATTGTTTACTTTTGTGGGCGATTATGAATTATCTGTGAAAGTGTCACTGACTTACTTTGGGTAAGATCATGAGCCGAATCTGTAAGAAATATAAGCCATTAACTGTACCTGTAGTGGTGCCAGTGGGTCTGGGTGTGGCGGGCATTGGCTCACAATCCAGACAAGGTTCTCCTGTGCACCTATAGCCAGTCTTACACTGACACTTTGAGTTACGATTGATATCACACTGTGTCTTATATTCCATATCTGCAAGAACAAAAACACACAACAGTCATTTTAAAATGTATGACCTTATTAGTAATGTTGATTGTTGAAGATGAAGATGCACACAAATGTACGCACATTCTAAATGAGATAAGTGATCTGGCAGCTGAGTCACACAATAGGACATGACACATGTGGAGAGCCTGGTTTTATCTCACAAAGACGTTTACCATCTGTATTTCAGTTTGATAGAACATTTCAGGATTTAACTCTAAAACAGAAACTCTAGAACAGTCAGATATCAGCTGTACCAGGGAACTTTAACAAATCACAAATACTCAGAAGTTTCATTCTGTCTCCATCCAATTTGCATAGCTCATTTCAAAGATGCTGCCATGCCATTTTTAGAAAAGAAAACACTTAATTAGTTATCTAAAAAAAAAAAAAAAGCGGATCCACGCTGTAAATACAGGTATGTGGAGTAATTTTGGCCACCAAGTACCTAGATTTCATCCAATACTGTTTGAGGACTGCCACTGACTGAAAATGAGGGACAACTTGGGGATGCCAGGGGGAGTCATGCAATGTGAGAAACAACAGCATGAGTGAAATCTTCTGTGTTACTTTATCTGAGTGCAATTATTTTTTAAACAATTGTTCTACCACTACAAGAGTAGCCAAACTAACAGCCTGCATGGAGCTCATTTTTTTTACAGATCAGATAAATGGATTTATTGATCAAAGACACCATATGAAGATGTAAATGTCTTATTCACCTGTGTAGTAACAGGAGTAAAACAGTGTAATAAAATAGTCTTCCATTTTGCATTGTGATTACCTTAATTTGATAATTAAACACCTCATTCAGCTACATACTGCAGCAAGACACCTGATATTTAGCTGATGTGTTACAGATGATTAGTGTCATATATGAGGTCATGACTTTGGCTAATCAAAGAAGACCAAAACCTTTTCGTCTGTCATAGTGTGTTTCCCCAGTTCCTTCCTAACCTTTAAATGTATTTGTATTGCTCCCCTGTAGCAAAAGCCCTGAGCATAGTGAGCAATAACATCAAGCAATAACATCTTCAACCCCCTCATGTCCCCTCTGTCTGTCAGTGATAGGACATGACACTGACGATATCACCATGAAAGTACAAACTTCAGCATCTCTGCTGCCAAAACCCACCCCATGATAGGCAACCTAAACCCATGGGTGCAGTAATCACGCCTGTCTGTCTGATTGTATCCCACCATGTCACAGGGGGAGTTCCCTTGCTGCTGTGGGTTTCCACACTTAAGATACATAAGCATTTGGGTTTAAGATGTGTTTTGTACACAGGAATTTGTGTTGATTTTAGATTGTGAAGCGATGAATCACACACACACACACACACACGCACACACGCACACACGCACACACGCACACACGCACACGCGCACGCGCGCGCGCGCACACACACACACACACACACACACACGCACACGCACACTTACACACACACACACACACAGATTCCCACACTTACTGGCCATGTTGCAGTTATCACAGATTTCACAGTTGGCCTCTACATTGTAGGTCTCTGTGTACGTTCCGCTTTCACATCTTTTACACTGGGTATCCTCAGTGGTTTGGGTTGAGCAGCGCTTAACCCGGTATTCACCTGGAATACACACAATAGTCACTGTACATTAACGATGGTGTGTCATAAATGACTAGCAGTCTGGTATTGTGCCACAGACTGGTGAAGTTGTGTAATAACCCCATAGTTATTGTACTGTCATCGTGAAGTGGCAGCCAAGCCAAGTGTAGTCAGCTTTATTTTGTCGTCTAACATCTAAGAATATTTCAATGGCTGCTCTGTATAAATAGAACAATAGACAGTTACACACATACTAAGACATTGGTAAAATGTTATCCTATGCCGATACACCCTAACTTATACTTTTCAAGCTGTTACCTGGTTTGCACTTCTTACAGCAGCGTGTGGGTTTTTGTATTGGCCAGCCATACTCATAGTCACTATTGCATGGAGGAGAACTGTCAGAGAGAACGATGGAGAGATGGAGAAAAAGGAAAGTGATATAATATAGAAGCTGCATTTCCTGGGCAGCAGAGAGAAGGAGGTGGAAGGAGAAGAGGAAAACGAAGATAAGATTATGATTCAATGGACTAGAATACACAGCCACACAATGACAGTACCGGCTATAGCAGTGCTGAGGTGCTGTAATACTGAAAATGTTAATCTACCCAAAATGACACCAAACCAAATATCCATACCTTTTAACTTCTAACCACAAATTAACATGTCAAACTTGTTTGACATGTTTAAGAAATGTTAAATTGACCATTGTAGTACAATGTATCATGACTTACCATGGTTTAGAGAAGATGTGAGTTTGGATGTGAAGATGTGAGTTCCTGAGGCAACGTGAGACCCTCTGAGTGTGTCGAAACAGAAGTGTCGGTTTTAATCAATCAGTGACTCATCTCACGCTCATGTTTTGACCTCCCTACATTTATCTCACACTCTCTCTCTCTCTCACTGTCTCTCACTGTCTCTGTCTCTCTCTCACTGCTCTGTATCAACGACCCCCTTGATGCTCATAACTGTGTGGGATCCAAACCTCCTCCACCACACCAGCTATCTTTCTTTCCACTGCTTGCTGCCGTTAACCCAAAACCCAAACTTTTTTCTTTGTTCCAAAATAAACTTTAATATGCTATTTTTGTCTCAGTCTCTATTTCCCTTGCTGTGTCTGTCTCTCTCTACTTTTTCATAGCGTTGTATGACACAGATTTCAGGTGAAGTGAGTGAGTCAAATGCAAAATAACAGTCAACTCATGTTGTTACAGATTCTGATGAGATCCAGATTATGTAAGATTAGATTTGTAACATTTCTCAATAACCTTATTTGGGTGTCACATACCATACAGTAATAATACTTTGTTGAAATCTGATGGCACCATACAATAATATTGTATAATAATGATAATATTATTCATGATAATAACATTAATAACAATATTCATAATAACAATAATAACAGCAACAACAAAAAACAGGTCAATGACCTTTTTAACATGAATTACGGCAGCTTTATTCAGTTGCATTCAGGTAATTGAGTCATTCCAGTACTTGAGTCATTCAAGTATACACCTGGTAAAATATTACTTGGTGGCCATATACAGTAGCGTCCCATATCACATAATTCAAAATAAAACAAACACAAGATAATGTAGTCCAAGTCAAATATAGTACCGGTACCTGAATAGAAAGGGTTGGTTGGATCAGGGCTTATTTTATCTTATCTACAACCACTTGGTAAATATCTTTGCAGAATTTCCGTTTTCTTTCCGTCAGTATCTTGCAGCCATGAGGTGCTTATAGTCATCATATCATGTGACATCAATCATATGACATGACTTCAGTCATCTATGCCATAGTTTCTATGGCATACAGACAGTATCTATGATGATGTTTCAGCCTGAGCAGAGCCTCATTGACTTCTATTATGAAGTTAAGTGTTTAAAAAAGTTTCACTAGTACAGACCACGCTTTCAAACCAAATATTGTTTAACGTTCTTTATTTAGAAAAGAAGGAGATGGACCGGTCAGGAAAAGGGATTGGTTATGCATGGATTAGATGGAGGGATGGAGGGGAGGCATAACCATGTGGCTCCAAAGGGGGTGGAGACCCTGAGTATTTGGCTTGGGGTCTGAGATAGGCATACATCAAGGCGTCATCTGTGGACATCTCTGGACACGCTACCGCTCTGAGACCCCCATCTGGAAGCTGGAAACTAGGACAGATCAGAGAGTACTGAAGGAAAGGGAAGGGAGGGAGGGGAACCACTGATCTATTCCTATCCCACATTTACCCTTATTCCATTCTCTAACTTTATCCAACCTTCCATTAAACTCATGTTAACTGATATACTAATTTGTATCTTATATGTACTCGATCACGGCCCTCACATCTAGGCCCGATCCGAGTTTAGATGTTCTCCTGCACGACGGAAACACTTGGGCTTGGCGTTTCGGGTCCGACGGCCCAGAGATAGTCTTCTTTTCCGTGGCATGGCTCTGTAAGAGATATTTCTGAACCACGACGGCGACCTGGCCTAATTATAGCTCTGCACACATGTCATGCCGAAGTCCGGCCTCTCTGGCCCCTCCTCTCCTCTCGGCTCCTCTCCTCCCCGCTTTGCTTTGCGGCCCTAACCTCTAGTCACATCCTCCAAACCTCCCAACCTCGTCATGTGATAAAGAGGTCAGACTTCCTGTATCTGGTTGCTATGGCAACCTGCCAGATTAGGCTGAGGGTCTGATAGGCGAATCAGAGAATCAATCAGACCGAGAGTCCGATCACTGATCGAGGTGGGGTAAGATGCCTAAAACATAGCCATAGCTCTGATCAACAGTCTGTGACGGGTCTTGGAGGCATGTGGAGTGATCCACGTGCTTGCGAATCGCTGCCGAACATTGGAGCTTTTGTCAATTATATAGTAGTAAGATGAGTGACCAGAAACATGCAATTATATGGGCACATTTCCTAATAATGATGACTCAGTCAGGCAATCCGGTACACTTCCCCTTCTTGAGAAGGGTAGGGAGGAAGGGAGGTAGGGGTGAGGATGTGGGAGTGATGAAGGGGCCGATGATGTGTGGACAGGGAGGTGATGATGAAAGGGGTGAGGATGAAAGGGGTGATGACGAGGGGCACAAATTATTAAGTGAGGAGGGTAAGTGAAGGATGTAAGGTGTGAGGATGCTGTATGGATGACTAGGATGAGGTGAGCTGAAGGGAGTGGGGAGGAGGAGGAGTGAGGATGATGGTTGCGCAGGGTAGATATACTAATTTGTATCTTACTAGACGGATAGGGCGGCCGGGCCGCTAGCCGCGCACGGGGTACCAAAATCGTGCGATAACAATTTCCACCCCCTGGACCCCCTGGGAGTGTTGGGACCCCCGCGGACCCCTGTGGAACATGGCGGACCCCTTCGGCTGTTTTTTTTTTCCATGAAGGTGTTTGCTTGTTTCTGGCGCAAATGTGGCAACACTGATATTCAATATGGGGGACCCCCGGGTCTCCTGGGAGTGTCGGGACCCCCGCCAAACATCGTGGACCCTTTTGGACCCCGCGAAACATCGCATGCAAGAGGTTGCACATGAACTCTGCAGCCGCACTGAGGCGCTCCAACACAAACACTCTGATGCTCCCCTAAATCCATTCCAGGGTTTGAAAATACCCACTTGACAAAGGGGTGACGTGCATCACCGTTCCAATGACCAATAAACTCCACTTCGGGATTTCGCAAAGACCCACAAAAGCGTGCAGTAGTCCACACACACACACACACACACACACACACACACACACACACACACACACACACACACACACACACACACACACACACACACACAGCGTGCTGACAGCTAAATGGAACTAACCTCGTGTCACCAGTCTTTCCACCTCGGAGGAAATAAAAGGTAACAAAAGTGGTGTACACGAAATGTTGTCCGCCTCGCGGTGTTTGGGTCTCGCTGGGCGGTGGTCAGCGATGACGCTAAGGAACAACATGGCCGACCGTAATGTTGTGAGTTTGTGTTGGCCGCAATTAATTATGCTTCGAGGGGGCAGATGTGTTCTGAGCAGTGAGAAGTGGCCTACGGACTGCGTGAAGTAATTGTGCGCGTTGTGGCTTGTGTTGTTAGTGACATTGATATGTTGTTTTTGTGTTTATTCCGACACAGTGACACGGGGAAATTATGGGTTTTGGTTTGTGCAATGTATTATAGGATATGTATGAGTGAGCGGAAACATGCAATTATATGGGCACATTTCCTAATAATGATGACTCAGTCAGGCAATCCAGTACACTTCTTGAGATTCTCCCTTTTCTGTGGAATTTATTGACCTCCGACACCCCAGACACTTAAAATTAACTGACAACATTGACGCGTCATCATAGGTCACCAGGTAGGCACTGTTCCGTGGAAGAAAATAAATAAAAAATCTTCACTTTCCTGCATTACTAAATGTATGGTCAGGGACCACATGCAATACCTTCACAGACCACCAGTGGACCACAACCACTTTTTTCACTACTTCTTAAACTTTTTCTTTTTTTCCTTTATGGAAATATTATGATTTTTAAATTGTATTCATGAAATACTTTTGAATTGTTTTTAATTGATGAAAAGTTGTGATTTTTTATTTCTTTTTGTAATCTTTTGAAATAATCAAATGTTTTTTTTAAATGTAGGAAATTGAAAAAAAATAACATTTACTCGCGACCCATACAAATTGGTCTGCGACCCCCTGTATGGGAAACAGTGGTCTAGAGCCCACCTACTTTGTCCGGTATGCATGCACTCACATAAATGCATGCACTGTGGTCATAGTCAAAACATCAAATCAAATGGATCTCAGGAATCATACAGTATGGATCTCGGGATCCACATGGGAACGGTGTGGTTCCCATGCAGATTTCTCTCTCAGACTTCATGTGACCAGGCTGTGACATCAGTCTATATACTGTATGACATATGACTCCACATCTGAGCAAGGTTTCAGCTCGATCAGAGCCCCATTGACTTACATTATAAAATTAGAATTACATTTTTCAAAAAATATAGCATTTATGAGATGGCTAGTCTCCTGTAGAGTCACACGGTAACATCTAAGCACAACAGCCACTTCTAAGGTCATTATATTTATATTTTATATATGTATATAAAAAAAGGGTAGACATTTCAAGTTACACTCTCATGTCATGTAGCCATCTCAAAAATGGCATGGGTTTGGATCCTCTGTCATGGTGTACCTCGCTGTGGCATCCAGTCACTCATCATCCTGTCTGCCTCCAGACTTTATTGGAGACACCTGCATGGAAACTTTCAGATGATGTCTTCAGGCGCCTCCATGAGTCTGGTGATCTCCCGACACTGTGGTCTGACAGTAGCCTCGGAAACCCATGCTTTTTTTTTGTTAGTCTGACAGTAACTCAGTGGTATGGATATGCAGCCTATCTCCTGACTACATGTCTGTGGGAAGGTGTACCGGCGAGTCTTGTTGATGACTTCAGTATAGGGTCCTCCTCCTCTGTGTCGTGTTTGTTTTTTTGGGGGCTTGGAATTTTTATAATTATTTCTCAACCATTTTTCTTTTCTTTTCAAGATCTTTTTATTGAGATTGTCAATTAACAGAATACAATGGGTTGGTAATTTGGGCATATACAAATTGCCCACCCGTGTGGGCATATGCAGTAGCGTCCCATATCACACCATTCAAAATAAAAAACATAAATGAATAAAGAAGCCATATGAGTTCTAAAGTCCCACCCAAAGGGAAAAAAGAAAATAATCATAATCCCCAATTTAGTAGTTAATAATAAGTTAATAATTCCTAAATCCCGACTGCATATTTGTTCAAGGTTTCAGCCCAATCCGACCACCATGGGTTGGTTGTCTGTGCTAGAAAATGATTGATCCAAAACAACTGGCCTGGATGTACCCCCATTCGCCAACGGCCTCCCCTCTCTGCAGCTCTCCTGTCACTGGTTCAGTGTGGGGCTCAGCGAATCGTGTATCTGACGTAGGGCACATCAACATCTTCAGCCTCAAGGTTGTTGCAGAACAGGTCAAACACCAGGGTTCTCACATGGTTACCCAACGTCCTTCTGGACACTTGAGACACAATCTCGGTCATCGGCTGCCCCAGTCTCTCTGTAAGTTGGGCAGTTGGCATAGGAGGAAAGTCAGTGTAGAGCCTGGACACTCCCTGACAAAGCATGGTGATCTCCAACTTATGCTCATTCCTGAAGTAGTCTAGGAACTGGTTGAGTGTCATCTCTTCACCGGTGGGCTGCATTCCGTTGACCTCAAATCGATCCCATAACGTCCAGTCGATCTCATAGTACTTCTGGCTGGGAGCAGCGATGGGATCGGAGAAGGTGAAGAAAGGGAGTGCCAGGTTCATGAAGCTGTTCTTGAAGGACTCCAACCTTTTGTGTCCCTGCACAATCTTAATGAGCTCCAGACACACCAGGCCTACCACAGAGGCTGTGGTGGTGGCGATGGCAGGGATGATCTTGCCAGCGATCAGTTTGCTCTTATGCCTGTCTGCAGCGGGAATGTCATAGTTCCCTGCCCTCAGGTTGGACGCCGCCACAATGAAGTCCATGTGGAAGTTAGTGTCGTCATCCTTCTCAAAGTAGACGGGTTTGAGCTTGAACTGGGAGGAAGACTTGGAGAATGGGAGAAGAAGAGTCTTCAGCTCCTCCAGTCGGGAGTCGTCAACAGAGGCAATAGCACTCTGCGACTCTTGATCAGAAACCTGGAATTTAACTCCAGAGCAAGGAGTGAAGGTCGGAATGCTGACCTCCTGCAGGATCTTGGCCACTTCTGCACGGTCAGTGCTGCCAGGAAAACCATATGTCTGGGCAAACAGGTTGGCTGCTGCCATTACATAGTCCATGTGCAGGTCATTGCTAGTGCTGAAGTCTAGGGGATGAGGACATCTCTTGGGGCCAGACCAGAAGGGGGCACCAGAGCTGTTGAGCTGATCTGGGGGGAAGCTGTGTAGTAGTTGACGGATGTTGTTACTGTATTCAAACTGCCAGCGGTTGCGTGCCCAGGCTACACAGTCAGCCCAGTTGCGGGGACAATCCGAAACAAGGCTCTTGTACACAGATTCCAGCAACTCCAAAGCCTGAGCTCCAGATAGTTTAGTGTCTCTGAAATTAGGATCTGTTAGGTATTGGATGGCATTTTCTGGTGGCTGCTTGAATAGTTCATCAATCTGATCACGGGCCCATTGCAGTGTGTGTTCAATGGCATTGGGGAAATTCTTGAGGGTGCACATGGGGATGGACTTCTCTGGGGGGTCATGGCTGGAGCTGTAGCACTCAGTGAGGAAGGGGATGACCACCTGCACGTTGCCCTTGGTGCCCAAAGTACCAGACTCCAGCAGGGGCTTCTGGTAGTACACACATCGTTGGTCCATATACCGACGGCCCTCAACATTGTCCAGTGCATTGGCCACGCCATCAAGGCCCTCAAAGAAGCCATCATCATATATACTCTCAGTGTCTGATCCCACCCTGTTCTGGTGACTTGTGATTTCCATGGACGGGTTCATCTGCTTTACGGCTGCTGCCGCCGTCTCACTCTTCATTTTGGTGACATCACGGGGTCTGAAGAGGAACTGTCTGTTGAGGTTAGACTTCTCTATGGCATCCATGTCTGTTACAATGACTTCACCGTCCCCGCAAGCTAATCCCATCATGGCAAAATTCTTCATCAGCTCACAGCCAATGGCACCGGCCCCAACCAAGAAGTAGCGCTGTTTGGCAAGTGCATCCTGGAGCTTGGTGCCAAAAACTGCAATCTGGCCATCATAACGACAATTCCTAGGAGTGCATTCCTCCTCTGGGAGCACTAGGCCTTCCTCTTCAGGCAGGCACTCCAAGGCATCAAAGTACAGCCACTGCATAATGGGCATAAACTTTCCTGTGCACGCCTTCATCACTTCCTGTGCGGCCAGTCCACCAATGAAAGCGTTGACGGGTGCCAGGTCACCAGCAGAGACAAAGGCCATTTTCCTGATGAGAGCTTCATCCAGTTGCTCCACTTTAGCTGACCCCGTCTGGGAAGAGTTCACATCTTTAGCCAATATCACTAGCTCATCACCGTCAGCCTGGTTCCAGGGCTTGGGGAGGCGGCTGTTTCTCTTCTGGAATGTGTGGAGAGCCTGGAAGGCCACGTGCAGCTGTCCTGGACGATCAAACTTAGCAAAGTCTGTTATTGTAAACTCTGGCTCAGCCATGGAGGATGAGAGAGATTTGAAAGAAATATTTTTGGGTATCTTGACCTGGGAGACAATCCCCCCTCTCTCGTAATCAGGAAAGTCAGTTGTGTCACAGATACTGAAGGTGTAGGGACCTAGACAATTTATTTCAATGGGTTGGCAGCTGTTGAGTTCCGTCATACCCTGAATCTCGGTGAAGGTGACATAGTCTCCACTCTCAAACCCATGACGAGCTTCATCCAGACATGTCACAACACCAGCAGTATCCTTTGTGATCATGGCAATCATGGCACTCAGAGGCTGCTCTCCGTTGGTGTCATACACCACCATGTCCTCACCAAAGTCGCAGAACAACTGGCCAAACAGTCCCCGTGTGTCTGCAATGACCAGCTTGATTCCTTTGCTGTGGCAGAGTTCACCTACATGCTGCTGCTCCTCCAGAGTGGAGTTAGTCAGCACTACCACCTGGAATTGAGTCAGGTAGTCCTCTGTGAGCGCCCCGGTGTAAGCTGCCACTGGGACATAGCTGTTGAGCTCAGCCAGACGAGACTGACTCACCTCTGCCCTGTTCTTACCCAGGTCCTCTTTTCGCAGGTAGAACTGTGAGGAGAGGTCTCTCCACTCTGCAACACCCTGGTCGTGCACAATGACAGATTTGACTCCTCCCAGGATGACATTCTTGGCGATCTCCACTCCAAGCCCTCTCATGCCAGAGATAAGGACATTGGACTTCTGCATGCGCTTCATAGCATCCAGGCCCAGCACGTAGAGCTGTCTGGAGTACAGGCCTTCATCGATCTCAGCATCACTGCCGTTCTTAGCCATGCTGTCGGCAGGTGTGTGGGACAGTTCAGTTATGACAGAGTTAGAGGAGGAGCAGTGGGAACCCATTTCCATCCCTGTTCCTGACAAGTTAAGCTTCTTGGACGATGAGGTTGATGATGCCTGAAGAGGTCTGTGGCAGGATCCTATTGGTCTCGGTGACTTTCCGTGAAGAGCTGGCCAGCTGTTATCTGCAGCACGTTTCATGACAGTCCGTTCAAAGCAAAGCAGTCCCAAGATCCCGTCTCGTTATTATATTGAGAGGCCTGTGATGTGATGTAATGTGACGTCACCAGCCATGCCCATAATCAGTGGTGATAAGCCTGCGAGAATAGGTGTCTTTTCAAGGCAGCCTTAAAAGAGTCCAGTGTTGGAGCATGGCAAATCTCCATTGGTAGAGAATTCCAGTGTGGGTGGGGGCTGCCACATTGAAGCCTCTGTCCCCCAAGGTTCGCTTGCTTGTTTGGGGGATAGCGAGGAGGTCCAAGTCTGTGGACCGCAAGTTCCGGGGTGCTCCTTCCATTCCGACATCTCGCCACTCCGACTAGTGGCTTCCGCGTGCGGTTAGGGTTAGGGTTAGGGTTAGGTATAGGGTTCGTTAACGTCGGAAAGGCGACATGTCGGAAAGGCGAAATGCACCCGCAAGTTCCGTGACAGAGGACGTTTATGGAGTTTATGTACTCTGTTCAAATTAAAAGGCCTGTATTCAAAATTGTACTTTAACAAAAGTCAAAAATATAGTATCTATTTAATGTGTACAAACGAGCAGCATTTTGTCTAGGTTCCATATTAGTAGATTTACTATAGTCTAGTAGTGTGAAACTTTCAAAGTGGTCAACCCGGTTTGTGGTACAAACCAGGATCCCATAAGCTGCATTAACCATTCAATACATAGGACCGCAATGGAAACAAGTCCTCAGGACTTTTTTGTGTTATCCTTGTAGCCCAAGTGTATGACTGTGCCCGTACAGTTTGCATTTTTGTCTAATAAAGTATTCAATCAATCAATCAATCAAAAACTAAAGTGCCAGGCCGTCCAGTGGGCACCTAAACTGTTCTGGTTATCCGTATATGTATGCGTATTTAACATTGTTTGCAAATGGGCCTTTAGTGTGTCCTCTGTGAAAAGTACTTCACAAATCATACCAAGCAGCCAGCAAGTCAATACATATAAAGCTTAAATCCTATCGGTATTTTGTTTGGCTCAATAGCATGTGGGCACATAGTTACAGCTGGCATCATGAGTTTTGTTCATGACTTTGCAGCCCCACCCCTACAGTCACATTAACACAAATTGTGTTGGGAATGTTGGGAATGTTCTAATTCTTATGTTCTAATTCTTACAAAAAATAGAACATGTTACTGTGTCATAGTAACATGACACAAGTGTCCTATCCGTCTGTATAACTGTCCTATCCGTCCTGTCTGTATAAGTGTCCTATCCGTCCTGTCTGTATAAGTGTCCTATCCGTCCTGTCTATGTAAGTGTCCTATCCGTCCTGTCTGTGTAAGTGTCCTATCTGTCCTGTCTGTGTAAGTGTCCTATCCAATTGTTACAGTATCCGCCATTTCTCAGCCATTTCGTGATTATTCCTGTCTTACCTCACTTTGAAAGAGGCTAAGACTCTTTCAAAGTGACACGTGTATTTATAGGCCGCTATACGTCACTAGCCAATCAGATCACACTATTTCACCGTATTGTCACGTGTCACGTGAGGCTTGACCAATGTTAGCTTGGCCGAGGGGGGGGGACGGAAAGTGAAAACAATGTCTCCTGGCGGAGACAACAACAGAGGAAGAAAAACAATGCTTCATTTGTGATTGATAATCATGCTTGAAAATAATTTACTGTGCATTTTGTACATCTTCTACAGTTGGAGGAGTATGAATGCATTGTATGTTCTGTCTTCACAGGGCACACATTTGCTCTTATAGCCCTCTGCTGGACACTCTTCCTTCAGTTTAAAAAGAACCTGTAAAGCAGCAGTTGAAGACATTAATCTCTCCAATAGTCCTATTTCAAATGGTTTTAGAACTAATGTGATAAAGCAGGGTTTTACTTTTGTGCAGAATAGCAGAATAGAGGTGAAAGGTAACCCTGTATTCACAGGGTCTCACAGCGATGCCATAGTTTATAAAGAAATGTTTTATGTCCAGTGTGATATAGTTAGGATGGGTTAAATGTAGATGAAAATCTCCAGTTTGTGCAAATGTGCTCATTGGAGGAGTGTTTCAGTATTGCCAAGTTAAGTGATTAAATGTGCAACACAACTTTATACTTGCACGATTTTACACATTTCATTATGCACTCAAAATGTGTGATTTTCGTTCTATTTGTAAAAGGCAGAAATCATTGTTGTTAATGTGCATACAAAGTGATACAATGTCCTGTCTGTCTTACAAGCAGTAGCAAAAGTACTTCTGATGTTTTAAAAGTCAGCCATGACATGTGCTTACATTTCATAACCATAGAAATTACACAATTACATGGCAATATACAGTAGGCTACTAACAACAATAATATGGAGTGGGCAGGAAGGTAAATAATGTGTCCTCCTTGGTTTTGTTGAACAGATGTGTACAGCAAAGTGCAGTAGAATACATCACAGTACCTGGATGGCACTTGTTGCAACAGATCCCATTGTCAGTGAGATAATCCCCATGACTGCAGGTCTTCTCTAAAATCTCTCTAAATACCAGCATTGAGTAGCCCATTTACAATCATCCAGTGTCCTACTTGAATGTTAACCTCAGGTTAGTGCGGGTAATAATTCTGCAAAGGAAAATAAGAACAGTCAGGTTTGAGAGGCCTTTTGTGCCTTCAGCACGCACACGTGTGCGTGCGTGCGCGCGCGTGTGTGCGTACAGTATGTGTGTGTATACTGTACTTGGTAGTCAAAAGGACTATAAATAATACACTGTATGAAGGTTTATTGACACATAATGTTATCAACCAAAATATGTATGCACCAAGTAACCATGTTGTTGTCGTTTTACCTCTTTTCTAAAAGCTGGCTCTGTCTCACTTTTGCTGCCATAGTCTGTTGGGTGCATGTGAAGAGGAGAGATGACTTGCTTTGACACAACAGGGTAATTTGTCTTGTTTGTTGAGGCTGCATAATGTACATTTAATGATCGTAATGGCTAATATGAGACAGATACAGCAAATCAAATTACACAAAGACTAAAGACAAGCCAAGCCAAGTTTATTTTGTATAGCATATTTCAACAACAAGACAATTCAAAGTGCTTTACATAAACAAATGAAGAGCATTAATACACAGTGTGGAAATCTGACAGAGTCTACACAAGAATGCTGCGAATGGCTCTAGGTGTCACATGGACAGACCACATCAGAAATGTGGTCCTCTATGGAGACCTTCCACGGGTCATAGACAAGGTCAGAGAGAGAAGGATGAGGCACTGCGTCAGGCACCCGGAACTATATGGCAAGTAAACTGACACTGAGGGGACCCAGGGCACAGCGGATAGGCAAGAAGCGCACCACCTACGTAGATGCACTGTGGCTCAACAGTGGAGCTAACAACTGCAGAACTCAAGACCTCTCAAGACAAGATGGTGTGGAGGGCAGCGATTCAGGAGTCCCCAGGTGGCATTGGCTAGACCGCACTCTCGCATCGCATTGAATACAATTATAATAGTTATTATTAAATAGTTAGAAGAATACAAAATTAGAATAAGTAAAACAATAAGATAATAAAAATACAGTGCAGCAAATTGAAAACATCAATAGACGGCAGCATCAAACAGAAAAGTATTCAGCTTTGATTTAAAAAAGTACGTGGCAGACGTACCCCTGAGTAGCTGTAGATCAGTGAAGGCTCTCTGAATATCATTCATAAAGCCTGTATCTGCCAAAGCTTGATAAAAAATAAAAAAGATAAAAAAGATACTTGTATGTGTTGCATAAAAACTGAATGCTGCTTCTCCATATTTAGTTTAGACTTGGAGGACACAAAGCTGACCTCTCCCAGATGACCTAGAGATATGGATGGTTTATGATACTTATGTAACTCATAACTCAGTAATGTATTTTGGCCCTAAACCATTCAGTGCTTTATAGGACAACAGTAGGATATTGAAATCAGTTCATTGACAGACAGGGAACCGGTGTAAAGCTATAAGACAAATAAAACTAACTTTAAAGATTTTTTAAGCATTTCTGCTGTATTTGCATAGAGACAGTGAACAGAGAGGCAGAAAAGGCAGGAGAAAGAGGGAAGTCAATGTTGACCTTCAATACAAAGCATAATTATCCCCTTGGAGCCTAGGCTTGTGTATAAATTGACTGGAAGATCTTACAATGTTAAATTGCATACTTTTACATATATGGGGCTCATGAATAGACTATGTGGGCACTTGAGGGGGCATGTATGGGGTTTATTGGCAAATGCTTTCAGGGGAGGGGGTGCCAGGGGGGCCTACTGAATTTATGCCCAGGGGCCCAGTGGCATGCTCTCTCAAAGGTGGGTCTCGTCTTCTCCAACTCCTCTTTTTGGCTGCAATGCAGAATTGATTTGAGCAAGTGAGTCAACCTTTGCCGGGCCCTTTTTTTGCACAGAAAAATCTTAAATAAAAATTATTTCTATTTTTGAAGCATAATAATGAACTACTAGAAATAGAAAATAGAAATAATTGGAAACGTCAAAGGTACAGAATATGAAGTGCAATTACATTTTCCTGCAGGGACAATATCATCAACTAACAACAAACAAACAAACAAAATACCTGCCGATCTACACACATGACCATAGTCTGATCCTGGTCTATGGAGTTCTTCTCTCTGCATCTGAGTAGACATTTTGAGAAACATAACCATAATTAGGTTAATTATGCTTTGTTAATTATAACTTTGTTTTTTTACAACCAAGGTTTATATTATAGCTTGTAATTAAAGTAAATAAAAGATGAGTGTTGTTTTTTTTTTTTCATTTACTGCTTTCTATCCACCTGTTTCCTAGGCTTGTGTTTTCCACTTCCTGTCGGATTTCATTGGATATCATTAGTCATCTGACCGGTTTCATTGGATTTCATTGGATCAAAAGACAGGAAGTGGAACACAGTGAAAAGCCTAGGAAACAGGTGGATAGTTTTAGCAATTTTCGCATTTTTTTTTTACAGTGGGCGGGGGCATTCTGTCCGGTGGATAAATATGCCATTTTTTACACAATAAAAAAGGTCCTGTGGTCTTTGATGGCCAGATGTGAGTTATTGGGGTCTAGAAGAGCTACTGTAAATAATAATAAAGAAAACGCTGGGTTATTGTGTTAAAAAAAAGACATATTTAGCCACCGGACAGAATGCCCCCGCCCACTGAAAAAAAAAATATCGCGAAAATTGCTAAAACTATAGAAAGCAGTAAATAAAAATGTTTTAACACTCATCTTTTATTTACTTTAATTACAATCTAAAACATAAACCTTGGTTGTAAAAAAACAAAGTTGTCCTTTAAGGTGAATTATTAATGAAGGCAATTTAATATTTATCAGTTAAAATAAAATAAAAAAGCATGCAATTCTTGCAAACATGACAAAAGAACACACTTACAGCTGTTGAAAAGAAAATCTATCACTGCACCTGGGAAATATCCTTGCCAAAACATAAATGCAAAGGGTAATACCAGTCAGAACCACAATGATGGCTTTCAATACTTCAAAAATCCTGAAGAATCCTTCGGTTTGAACTAGAGGGACCAGAGACAGAGGGTGATTATTGTCCTCTATCATATTCTATTTGCTGGAGTCAGGGGTCACAGTTTTTTAATAAAGACATAAAGACAAAATTAGATGTTTAGAGTCTATACAAATGTTCCAAAATAGGATATGTGTTTTAAATGTACATGTGTTTACCTTCTTCATCTTTTTTGATGATGATAAGTGTCTTATTTATTGTTGTCACATAATTTTTGCTGAAACACTCAACAGAAGTGTTGTAGTGCTCTTCAACAGTCAGGGAGAAGGTACTGTTGACGGTGTTGTTCAACACTGTGGTCGTGATAGAATACACTCCTCTGTTCATAATTAATGGCCATGTGATTGTAGGTAACGGAACCCCCTCACTGATACACACACAGATCAGGGTTCTCAAATGGAGAACACATTCAGATCCATTGAGGATCGTTGGAAAGGCTGAGGACAAACAAACAAAATTGTAATCACATGAAAGAAAAATATCTATGTAATGTAAATGGTAAATGGTTAAAGGACCACTTCAACCATTTTCAACCTATCTTGATATAATTGGTCACGATAAAATGGTATCATTTTTTTCTGCTCGGCCTGTGTCTCATGGAGGGCAGTGGACACTTCAGAAACCCGGCTACCAGTGACATCATCGTTAGGCTGTGTATTTTTTAACAAGATTTTCAAATGTTTTATTTTGATTTTTCCAGGCTAATTAGCATTTAGCATGCTAATTTTCCAGGAATAGAAAGCCCGCAGTTTCTATTATCTTGGATTCCCCATCAATGATGTCACTGGTAGGCAGGTTTCAAAACTGTCCAAAGGCCTCCTCTGAGACACAGACCAAGTAGACAGAAATGGTGCCAAATTATAATGAGCATTAGTGAGAACCTATTTAATGTAACTTTTCGCACACAGAGCTGGAATCGAACTCCGGTCTCCAGCTCGGCAGACCAGCAGGTAACAAGCAACGCCAAGAGAGCTAGCTCCCTTGGAGGAGCAAGTTACGGCCGGGTCTTTTGCGGGGTCGCTACAATATGAAGATAGGTTGAAAAGTCGTTCTTTAAGCTCTTTTATCCAAAGCCCTTTACAGTATGCGTTGATGATTAATGTGAAGGGAAATGTTCTCTCAAAGCAGTGCAGCGTACTTACTTATGAAAGTTATATTAGTAAATGTAGTCAGAGTGTTGTTCAGATGTTGTGCTGTACAGCTGTACCTCCCAGAGTGTTCTACTGACACCATAGGAATGACTAGCGTGGCCGTCTTAGTACCATTCATAAGTTTGGTGTTAGAGTCCAGTTCAGTCCATATGATAGTGGATTGGGGGCAGCTTTTAGCATCACAGGTCAGACTCAGAGTATCAGCTTCTTCCACTGTGGTATCCCCACGGATTCTGGGAATCTGCAGGTCTTTGACACAAATTGACAACAAATTTGACACAAACTAACACATTGGGAACCATGCCTGTTGGGAACGATGCATGTTGGGAAGAATGGGAACGATGCATGTTGGGAACGATGCATGTTGGGAACGATGTCTGTTGGGAACGATGCATGCCCCTCCAGTTAGTTTTTAATCACTTTTAAAGTGGATTTGAGTGTTTAGTTTTACAAAAGGCTTAGTTTTAGTAATATGGATTAGTCAGGGGCAAGATTCAACAAGATCAGGAAAAAATGGCAAAATAGCAACATGTCATGATGTGACGCATTGTAAGCTTGCAGGTTATTTTTGTAATCTTGGACGATTTTCAACAAATGCTAAAACTAAGGAGATTTTCTTTATGATTTTAGTTAGCTTTAGTTAGCAAAACAGTTACCAGTTTCTTTTGTAAAGCCTGTGACGTAACTCTCCTTGAATGACTCTGGTGTCAGTTAACTAACCATGGTCATTATGACGTCATATTGATGACATCAGGGATCAATATATGGGGAGTTACGTATTCATAAATACTTTTGAGAATCGCAGATCTGAATTTCTCAAATAGAAGTTGATAGTTTAATAAAGCCGTCAAATACGAACAGAAAATAAATGGTGAAGGAAATATGGTTTATGAGTGACAGTGAACTGGCTCTAACCGTCCTTCACACACGCACGCACGCACACACGCACACGCACGCGCACACACACACACACACACACACACACACACACACACACACACACACACACACACACACACACACACACACACACACACACACACACACAATTTCACACCAATAAACTGTGGGAAATCTGGTTATACATTCTCTTAACTATTTCCTGGTTCTCGAGATACAAAAAAAAAAAAAGTATTCAAATACGCGATTTAGCGCAAGGACCATAGGTGCAAAATTCCCCTTTAACACATCATTTCCACTTAGATGAAAGAAGAACATCTATTCCTGTTGTATTTAAACTGCACATATTCCAGCTGACTGGTGTAATATTACTGGCTATCCCTTGGCAGGTGACAGTACAGTAGCTAGCTACTGTACAATTACATCAGATGGCAGATATGTTTTCAGATAGTCCAGGCTCCCAAAAAAACTAAACACTGACATATGCAAATGCAAAAATGCACTACACTTTAGTGTAATTATTTCAACTAAAAATAAATAAATAAAATACAATAAATATACAGTATACACACACACATATTGACTCACTGTCATGCTCCACCATGCTGTGACAAATACATAAAACATAAAACTAATTTGGTTTGGAGGGATTTTTTCTATCACTCACCACACATATTTATGAGACACTGAAATATCTCAGAGCTTATGACTTTTTTGTAAAACCTGTCTTTGCAGCGACAGACAGCATCTTTGATCCTGGTACATTTCAATTCCTCCTCCTCGTTATTTCTCTCTGTAGGGGAGGAGAATGAAAGAAGATATTATCATCATTAATACAAATTACAATTACAACAAATGACGAAAAACAATAATATTTCAATAGTGATAGACAATTATCTGCTTGATAATAATTTACCGTTGCATTTTGTACAGCTTCTACAGTTGGAGGAGTAGTTTATGAATTCATTGAATGTTCCGTCATCACAGGGCACACATTTGCTTGTCTGGCCCTCATCTTGACACTCTTCCTTTAGTTTAAATCCTGTAATGCAGCAGTTGAATACGTTTAGACCTCACAGAATCTCTCCAATAGTTACTTTGGTGCATAATAGAGATGAAAGGTAACCCTGGGTCCACAGGGTCTCTTGGCGATGCCATTGTTTATACATTTTATTGCTGATAGTATTGTGTAGTATACCAACAATAGTATTGAGTGGGCAGGAAAGTATAAGTAATCTGTGCCCCTTGGTTTTGTTGAACAGATACGTGCAGTAGAATAGATCACACAGTACCTGGATGGCACTTGCAACAGATCCCATTGTCAGTGACATAATAAATCAAAATCAAATGTTGATTTGCATGATTTTACAAATTTCAATGTGCAACAAAAATCACAAAATCATTCTGTTTGTAAAAGACAGATATCAGTGTTGATAACATGCACGCATACTAATGAACATTTAATAACTTGTGCTGCTTGTTTTTGTTGAGATGTGTACAGCAACTTGCAGTAGAATACATCACAGTACCTGGATGGCACTTGTTGCAACAGATCAGCTGGTCAGTGAGATAACCCCCTTCTTCCTGGCATTTCTTCTCTAAAGATTGTGATGACGATAGGCCAGAGGTGAGGATTAACATGTACTGCAGGACAGACAGACAGAAATAACAGCAGTGAGTAGCCCTAGCCCATTTACAATCACTACTTGAATGTTAACCTCAGCTAAAATAATAATAATAACAGAATTGCATTAAAATAATCATGTATTATAATTATAATTTTTTTTTTTCAAAGATACATAATAGAAATTATTTTACAAAATAGATCTGTGGATTAAGCAAATTGTCTCTCACCAAGAAGACTAATGTGTCAATAATAGAGGCTTTTTTCTTCCATTTTCCTCTGTTACCAATTCCATCCATCTTCTCTTGCTGTCTCTCAACTCATTGAGCCCCTTTGCTAGTTTAACTACACATAGGCAAACTAGTTCACACACCCTGTTTCCCTAAAGTAATGGTTTCTTCCAAAAGTTGTGCAACAGCAGGTACACATGCGCACAGCACTATGTTGTGCATCAATGCTAGAGGGGATTTGGCTACAGCTTAAACTCCCCTGGCCGGGTCATACCAAAGACTAATTAAAGGGTTGGATTGGGGTAAATTCCGTCCTGCAAGCGTTATGTCCAGAGGCATGATGGCTGAAGGATGTATACATCAAGCCGCCGCTACAGAAACAGGAGATAGGCTCCTATTTGGAGTCATCAACATGATGTCATAGTACGAACATCAAAGACTGGCCTGGACTCCATATTTGGGCATGGCACACAGAACTCCATATGAGCATAACAGGGACACAGACAGACAAATGGGTACAATGGTTCTCTGATAACGGGTAATGCATAACCGGATGAGGCATGCAGTCCCAACTTGCATTGTTGTCGACTTGCATCATTCCCGAGTAGGCACCGGTCTAGTATACGAACATTTTTCAAGTAATTTCAAGTAATTACTACTTTGATTTGGGACCAAGGGCCCAGCATCCGCCTTTGAAATTGAGTCTATAGGAAGTGACAGTTCATATGAATGGCCTGTAGTTTCCCTGTTTTACCCCTGCTGGTGTCAGAAGAAAGTGATACGGTATGCTCTAGGGGCGGGATGATTTGATTGACAAGCTACACAACCAATAGCATTCATTCCCCGCCCCTGCTCTTGATTGACAAGCTACCCAACCAATAGCATTAATTTCCGGTTGCGTAGGATATGACGCGATATAAAAAGATGGTGGATTTGAAATTGCTGAAAAATAGGCTTCATTTACGGTCAGTAGAGTCTATGGGCGTAACACTGTCAATTATTTTCTACAATCTATGTTCGGGACCCAACAACAAAGCTAGATGACATCATGTTCTGCAGGTGATTAGCTAGCCCAAAGAACTTCTGAGGTTGATGGATCATACCGTTCAACCGAATATTCCTTTGTTTTGCCTCCAGCTAATGCCATGGTATAATCATGACGTATACTGCAGGCAAAAGAAGGGTGTATAATTAATTTTCCCCCTTTTTTTTAATACAGAGGTGGAAATAGCAGGACTCCATAAATAAATATGGATGGGTGGCACAAGTGCACATTTCCTTTAATCCACCGGCTGCCAGAGCATTCAAACATTATTCATATTTCTATCCTATATTCAAATTGCCATGCGGGTGGGTGAACGGTGGTCGGAGGGCATCACGTAACATGCCCATTTATGGAGATCCCTTAAAAATGATTTTCAGGCTGAAAATCTAATTATTTATATTTCCAAAGGTTGCCACTATGTACTCTGATGTTGCGAGGGAGAACTGCAGATCTTGGAAGTATAGTATAGTTTCTGACCAGATTTGTGATGTCACTGGTACATGGAAAAACTCCAGAATGTTGTCCAGATGAGAGTATGGGGGATGGATCCAAAAGCACTGGCTATAGGACCAGGAATAAGATGTTAAGATCTCTTCCTTCCCTTTTCACTGCTTGAATCTAATGCAGCGTACTGTACATACGCTTGAATGAGCTGAGCAGTACAGTGATGTCACTCTGTATTATAAAAGCTAAAAGAGGGGCTGGTGATCAGCTCCGTGAGTGAATGGCTGTTTATTTTCAGCCGTCTAATTACGCGTCAAAGAACAAAAAATGTATGCAGAATAATATACACAGCATGTAAAAACTTTACATAATACATCTGATGTAAGCTACCACCACCAAGCTTTCATCTGCTGAGGGTCAGACAATAATATTACTCTATCTGTCAGCTGGAATATTTACTGTTTATCTAAAGTAGGTGTGCTTCTTTCAGTGGAGATGTTGATGATGTTCTAAGAGACGTTAGAGATGGTTAGCGATTAGAATATTTATAACCACATTTTCCACCGTGTCTTAGTGTGTGTGTGTGTGTGTGTGTGTGTGTGTGTGTGTGTGTGTGTGTGTGTGTGTGTGTGTGTGTGTGTGTGTGCGCGTGCGCGTGCGCGTGTGTGTGTGTGTGTGTACCGTCACTCTCCACGGTCTGTCAGGTCGTCCTCTTCTCTGCTTTACCATACATTTACACAGAAAGGTGTGACCTCACCGACCATGGTCAGGTCAGGGGCCGCAGCACCACAGCCTTTCCTGACACAAGGGTCAACAATGAATCCATGAAAGAGTTAAAACTTACTTGGGCATAGAGATTGATGACAAGTTGAAGTTAATTGAATGTGCTAAAATAAAACTGCTGTAGCGAATGTTCTTTTTAAGGAAATTGCACAGTTTTAATGTTGATCAATATGTCTTAAACTATTTTACTAGGCTAAACTACAGAGAACCCTGTCCTTTGGCCTGATTTGTCAGTTTGGTTGTTTGTGCAACCAACACCAAGATAGGTGGAAGGACTTATTGGCGAGTAGGGACATTTGGTGTGAACAGATGTCAGCTGTGTGCAAAGACCTTATTCTGAATGAGGCTGATTGCATCCTCCTCAGACAGTGATCCTACTAACCCCTCCACACAACAAGTGTAGTGCATTTTTGCATTTGCATATATGTCACTGTTTTGTTTTTTGTGTATCTAAGGCGCCTGGACCACCTGAAAACATATCTACCATCTGATGTAATTGTACATTAGCTACTGTACTGTCACCTGCTAAGGGATAGCCAGTAATAGTATACCAGAATATTTGCAGTTTAAATACAGCAGGCCTAGATGTGCTTCTTTCATCTCAGTGGAAATGATGATGTGTTAAGAGAACCAGGAGATAGTTAAGAGATAAGAATATTTATAACCAGATTTCCCACAGTTTATTGGTGTGAAATTGTGTGTGTGTGTGTGTGTGTGTGTGTGTGTGTGTGTGTGTGTGTGTGTGTGTGTGTGTGTGTGTGCGGACTGTGCGCGTGAGTGCGTGTGTGCGTGCATGCGTGAATGACGGTTAGCACTCTCCACCATGCTGTGGTCACACTCTTCTCAGTTTTACTGCACATTTTCAAGGAAGGCAGGACATGGCATGCGACCTCAGTGTGGTGGAGAGCCACAGTCAGTAGCAGCAGCAGCAGGGGCCTCAGCTACAACAGTCCTTCCTGTGAGCCCTGTACAGGAAGCATTCACGGTGTACACGGATGACTGGGGGCGTTACGATATGACTATAATTCTGACTTAGATTAAGCCATGCCGCTCTTTTCAGCGATAGTTTCAACAATACACCGGTGACCATAAGCACTTCTCGCACGTTTAGAGTAACATCAAAGGAATCATTGACAGGAAGAATGATGACTTAATTAAATATAATTGTGAAGTGAATAGGACTCGCTTTCTGAATGTTCTTCCTAGAGTGCTTTACCTGATGTCTAACTTCATTTCACAAGTAATGTTTTTAATCCCCTCCCCTCCAGAGAGCAATATCATTATTCATCTGAAACAAGAAACGTCCCACCATAAAGCTGGAAAGACTTGACAAATGGCAAAAGCAGATTTGCTGTTCCTAATTTTCCTAATTATCACCTAAGTAATAAATAAATACATAAATAAATACATACATGAAATCATCATCATCATCATAATAATAATAATAATAATAAAAAGGTCATACTGCCAATGGGAGCTTGTAGATCGGCTGTTTTCACCTCCTAGTAGGCTACAACCAGTACAGTTGTACCCTACCTACCCCTCAACCTCTACATGTATTTAGCTGATATCAAGAAATTAAGAACATTTAAATAATCACATTGTTTGAAATAAAATCAACTTTTGGTATGCGGTGTGGAAATTCCTAGGTGAAACATTTATGGAGATATGGAGAGACTATAACCCAAAGCTGAAAACCCAGATCAGCTCTCCCAGGAGATCTGAGCTGGGTTTTCAGCTTTGGGCCAACAAGGGATTAAGGAAAGCTCTGGACTTAAAGATAAGATGTTTATGTCATTTTACTTATAGTAAAATGTGATTCCTAGAAAACCTGAGCTTCTTCAAGGCCGCCAAGAACCATTGCCAAAGCCTATCAGAACACCCTATTCACTTTAGATGTGGTGGCGTCTGGTTCAACTGACGTGAATACTCGGCTAAAACTATTACTACACACTAATTGGCTGATGTGAACATCCTGTTAAGTTGAATAGAACGCATCCTGATAGATGCTACAAGTGCAATCACTCCAAAGGGACTCATGGGACTGTGAAAAAAAATAAGAATTTTATAAGGAGGTATCTCATGATATCCCAAATAGTATCAGTAAATCTGCCTCTCCATCTCAAACACATAGACATGCGTTTACTGCAAGCAACATACTTTCTAACTCTCACCTGGAAAAGAATGAACAGGCCTAGTATTGGCTGATGTCTGAAGAAAATGTAATCTAGCCTTACAATGGAAAATATAACATGTATGGTTATGGTAAACAAGATACTTTCAAAGAGGTTTGGGGAGCATTTTTGGATTTTGATGAGCAAAGTGATGTGATGAGTGCTGGCTAATGGGGTGAGCCTTGGGTGATATGCTATTCTTTATGTGCCAAAGGGGACATTTGAATGATGTCCCATGTATGTCCATCATATGGAATCAGACCACTCTAAATTATAAATTAGTTTATTTTACACATGCGTTTAATTTGTGAGGTTTCATTTATGTTATGTCATTTTTATTTGGTTGTTGTGGCTCTTGCAAGTTGTTTATATTTTCCCGTTTTGTTTTGTATGCAATATCCTTTACATTTCCAAAAAAGGAAAATCAGTAAACAAAAAGTTTAAAAGGACAAAAAGCAAATGCAAGATCAAACTGCTATCACATGAGCAGAAAGAAGACAAAGGAAATAGCATAGAAGAGGATTTACATTCCAACACATGACAAAACTCAAGCTCTAGATGGCGTCCTGTCTCCAGGGGAAAAGAACAGCTGCAGTCTGGTTGTAGGCTACAGTATGTGAAACACAAGTAACATAATTAGGTGCTTCTGTTACTGCATATGGGTGTGTACTGTACTTTGTCATTTGAGTGTGTGTGTGTGTGTGTGTGTGTGTGTGTGTGTGTGTGTGTGTGTGTGTGTGTGTGTGTGTGTGTGTGTGTGTGTGTGTGTGTGTGTGTGTGTGTGTGTGTGTGTGTGTGTGTGTGTGTGTGTGTGTGTGTGTGTGTGTTTGTGTGACACAGAGAGAGAGAGAGAGAGAGAGAGAGAGAGAGAGAGAGAGAGAGAGAGAGATGGTTAAGATAACCAGGCAGCAAATTAAAAGGAAGAATGTGGTTTTCCTGAGGAAGTACTTGTCTCTGCTCTGCTGAATGAGCTCCTAGTACACCTGCTGGCAGCTTACTAAATTACATTACATTACAACACACCACTACCATAATATAATATAATATAATATATTATAATCTTGTTATGTTTAAGTTTGGAGTATTTCCAATTTTCAATACTTTTACTTCTACTCCACTACATCTCAGAGGCAAATATTGTAGGCTACTTTTTACTCCACTACAATTTTATTTGAAAATACTTTGTAGATTTTGATATTACAAAACACAGTAACCAATTGAGCCCTATATATATTTCGCCCATTTGAAAATAGCAGATCTACAAGCTCACAATTCATTGTCGACTATTTTCAAAAGACTTTTATAATTTTTTTTACTTGTGAAATGGACATTTTGCACAATGAGTACTTTTACTTTTGGTACTTTAGTATATTTTGATGCCAATACTTTTGTACTTTTACTAGTACTTTTTAAGTACGTTTTGAAACGGGGACATTTCTACATTGCAGTATTGATACTTTTACTTAAATAAAACATGCGAGTACGTTTTCCAACACTGATGATCCAATCCAGCGTTGCTTTCTGCAAGGCAGACTCAAGCACTGAGTCATGCAGATGCCCTCTGACACCTGGAACCTGTGCCTACCTGTGGTTATCATCACAGCCCAGATGTTACATCGCAGTCAGCAGTATATATACACCAGTGGTTCTCAAAGTGGGGTCCGGGGACCCCAAGGGGTCCTTGAGGGAGTTCCAGGTGGTACCCAGCTAAATGATGGATAGTAACCAAATGGACCCTTATATGTCTGTAACTCAGTGTACAAATGGAACCAAATGGACCGTTCCATTTGTACACTCTCAGAGTTAAATCAACATTGATTTGACAATATAAATGGGGGTCCCAGAGATAGAAATGCCGTTAAATGGAGGTCCGTATAGCCTAATGCATGTCAAACTGGGGGTCCTTGAAATTAAAATGGTTGAGAATCACTGCTATAGATAAAAAATCTTCTCATATGGGGGTCCCTGTCATATCTTTTCAAATAGGGGTCCGCGGGCTAATAAGTGTCAATTTGGGGGTCCTTGACATGAAAAAGTTTGAGAACCACTGATACACACAGTATAACAAAATCATAACGTGTAATCACATCTGAATCTGAGATGTGTTTCCTCGAAATGAAGGCGTGACCAGCCCAGCCATTTCCCGTATGTGTCCGCCTCCTCTGTCTCCCGGAGAGTCGACGACGGCAACACAGGAAACACGGTAGGTAACACTGTCTCTGCTGTTAAAACCACGAAAAATGTGATTTTAAAGAGTTATATTATTATGGACCCGAGCTAAACCACACATCGCCCGACCACGTCGTGGCGGTCAGGTTAAAGGTGATGGTAAACCTGGCGTGTTATTATTGTGGGTATAGATTCATATCAGACTGGTGGGCGTCATGGTTGTGAATGTGGGAACCGAAACCAAATACTTTTGATCGCATGATTGATTGAGTGAGTGGCGACTTTTAGGATTTGATGCTGTAGAATTGTTAGCTTAGCTATTGTAGAATATTTCACTATATATTTTTTTCTGAAAACGTTTCAGTGTTTACTTTGATTGAAGCAACAAAAACGCTACTCAAAAGTTGTGAAAAAGTTGTGACCGCTGAGCAGTCGTGGAAGAAGTACCCACATTTTGTACTTAAGTAAAATGACCAACTACCAACACACCACAATGTAGAAATACTCTGTCACAAATAGAAGTTCGGTATTCAAAATGTACTTGAGTAAAAGTACAAACAATCTACAATGTAACTAGTAACTAAAGTTGTAAAATAAAAGTATAATATTTGCGTCTGAAATGTAGTGGAGTAGAAGTAAAAGTACCAAAGTATTGAAAATTGGACCTGCTCAGGTAAAGTAAAAAAAATACCTCAAAATTTAACTTAAGTGCAGTACTTAAGTAAATGCACTTATTTACTTTACACCACTGCGTAACACTATTCAAAAGTTGTGTAAAAGTTGTGACCGCTGAGTGCCTATTTTAGACCCACATAGCTTACTGCATTATTAACCTACTCTGCATTATTAACCTACCGTACTGTACTACTGTACTGTTGCATAGGGCATGACTTGACACGTTGACTACCGTTGGTCCTACTTGCTACCAAATAGGCCTACTCCACACATTGAAAGAAGTTAAACAAGCTGTCAAGAAGAGAAATAGTTTGCACTACTAAAGCTAGACAATCAAACTACAATGTAGAAATGGACATGAGCATCTGCAATGTGATACAGCATATAGCCTGTAACCCCCTTGTTTTTGAATAGCTCAGCTCAGCTGTTAAACATAAAACAAAACATCTGAATAAACATGGGTCAATCAGATTTATGCTGTAGAACTTCCTGGCAAGCAAACATTCTTGAACTTATTGCACTCTTGGCAACAATGGGCTGTAGCCTCATAATCCCCAAATGCATAGCATTGCAAATGCATGTGATTTCCAGGGGGGGTGGGATCCAAACAAATAAAGTTTTATTATTATATTATTATTATTATTAAATGGGCTGAGCAATAGACCAGATTAGTTGTTGGAGCAGAATATCTTATTTTGACAACGCATGATGTATATGTCCTGTGCTGGACAGTAATCAGGAACGAAGTGGTTCATATACAGTAGGTGTTTGTATATCAACAGCACAAAAAATAAATTCCTTTCTTTTCCTTCTATAACCAACTATGGACACAGTTTATTACATCTAACTGTCAAATATGTAGGCTAATTAACCTCTACAATCCGAATAAAAAACAAAATATGAATTTTGTTGAACTACCAGCCAACTGTGGCAAGATGTGATTAAAATAGGCTAGCTAGCTTTATTATTTGTAGTTAAACTCCACAACACTTGCAGGGGGATTCAGATGGCTTGACTGACAGCTGTCAAGAGGATGGATGGAATTGGCACTCGAGGGAAATGGAAGAAGAAATCCCTTATTGACACATTGGCTTTCTTGGTGAGAAACAACAATCTAACAACAATCTCCTTAATCCACAGATCTATTTTGTAAAAAATAAATACTATTCTGATATTAGCATTATTATTTTAGCTGAAGTTAGCATTCAAGTAGAACACTGTCTTTCTTTCTTTCTTTTTTTTTGCATTTCAGAGCACTTCGCTGAGAAGAATGCTATGCAATTAGCATTATTATTTTAGCTGAGGTTAATAGGACACTCTGTGTCCTCACTGAATGATGAATGATTGTAAATTCTCACTGCTGTTATTTCTGTCTGTCTGTTCTGCAGTGCATGTTAATCCTCGCCTCTGGCGTATCGTCATCACAACTTATAGAAGACACTCCTGAGAAGATCTTAGAGAAGAAATGCAAGGAAGAAGGGGGTTATCTCACTGACAAGCTGATCTGTTGCAACAGGTGCCATCCAGGTACTGTGATGTATTCTACTGCACGTTGCTGTACACATCTCAACAAAAACAAGCAACACAAGTTATTAAATGTTCATTAGTATGCATGCATGTTATCAACACTGATATCTGTCTTTTACAAACAGAATGATTTTGTGATTTTGGTTGCACAATGAAATGATTAAAATCATACAAATGAACATTTTCAGTTGCACATTTAATCATTGAACTTATGGGCAGCTACTGAACGGCAGGGGAATTTACGATCACAGCTTCTTGTCATTTCAAGATTTATCATCGCAGCCATACTTGTGCTGACCCAGGGGAGATACAGATTGGAATTATACATCCCATGAAATCATATCACACTGGATCTTTATCAAGCATTTGACTATTCTGTGAGGTCTAAATGTATTCAACTGCTGCTTTACAGGATTTAAACTAAAGGAAGAGTGTCAAGACGTGGGCCATACAAGCAAATGTGTGCCCTGTGATAACGGAACATACAATGCATACAGTAACTACCAGCCCAACTGTAGAAGCTGTACAAAATGCAAAGGTAAATTATTATCAAGCAGCTATTGTCTATCACTATTGAAATATTATTGTTCTTCCTCATTTGTAGTCATTGTAATTTGTAATAATAGTGATAATGTCTTCTCTCATTCTCCTCCCCTACAGAGAGAGATAATAAGGAGGAGGAATCGGAATGTATCAAGTCCAAAAATGCTGTCTGTCGCTGCAAAGGCGGCTTTTACAAAAAAGCAATTGACTCTGAGGCATTTGATTGTCTCAAATGTACTGAGTGTGGAATAGGAGAGACACCAAAAAATAATTGTGAGTATCTGAGTGATAGAAAAAAGACATCCAAACCAAATCAGTTTGATATATTTGTCAAAGATCAAACTTCCTTCACCATCTATTTTCTATGTGATGTACTGTAAATATGCGTACTATACAGTATATTCATTCACTTTTTTCATGATAAACATATGGTGCATGATGTATGTCACCATTGTACTTATATGTACGTATAATATATAATATGTTTTTATAGTCTGTAATAATTATTGTATTATTATTGCTGTCCATAGGTACACAAGAACGCGACACTGTGTGTAGATGTTCGGACGGCTACTACAAAGACAAAAAAAGCAAATGCCAACAATGCGAGATGTGAGTGATTTTTTTTTTTTTTTATTATTATTTGGACGTCTACAACATTTCTGTAGACTGTAGAGGGTGGGGGTGGAGCAGGGAATGACACGCAGTACAAAGTCATGACCTGAATTCCATGATGCCATAATGTTGTATACCAAATCTAACTAGCTGAGCCGCCAACATAACCATAGGATTTAAGCTTTTGACCTCATCTTTGACTTGCTTGGGACGATTTGTTGAAGTACTTTTAAGAGGAAGTTGAATTGAAACTCACAACTTGCAGCACAACTTCCGATGTTGTTCAATCTTTCCATGGGATGCCAACAGAGGTCACATTGATGACTAGGTGTGGATTACTAACCTATTAGCATTTATAATATAGCAGTCTATAAAGAGTTTGTATTGATTATGAATAATGGCGAACAAATTAGTTTGATCACACTATGTCCAAATATGTTGCCTCTTATTAATCACATCAGGGGTTCTAAAGGAACTGAAGCTTTGTCCATATTCCAGTATTCTGTGGCTGTTAAATGTGGAAACTCACTGTATAAGATTAACCGTGACTATATTGTACTGCTCTCTAAGATCAAGATGATACCTGTCTTTCGAGCAGTATCCATTTCTGTCACAACAGGCACTTTAGATGTGTCATGCAATCCTGTTGAGAGAGTGCAGTTTCTGTCTCAAATACTTCCTCTCTGGACGTGTTACTTCCTCTACACAGTAAACTGAAACTTCCTGTATGTTCTCCACAGCTGTACAGCCGAATGTAAACATCTCTGTCCACGAGCTTCCGCCTGTGTGGAGGATCCAAACTGTGAGTTGATGACATTTATGATGCCTACGTCACAATCAAGCAGGGGAAGGGACAGAAGAGAATTGGTTAGGTTGTCAATAACTTATACGCTATAGGATCCAGCAGCTATTAAATACAATACATATTTAAGCGTTGTTATACGTATCATACTATAATTCTAGTAACCTCTGTCTGTAGTGGGTCCGTAGTGGGTCCGTAGTGGGAGTAGGTGAAGCTACCCGGTTCTCCTCAGTGGCTGGAGCAATTGCTCTGATTTTGCACACAGCCATTGACCATTACCATCTGAACTTAACTGTGAAGCCCGTTTTTCAATTTCACCAAATCTCAGCTTCTTATTAGCGTTTTTGTGTCAAACACTGTCGCCATGGTTACGGGGCTGCCCAGCTATGGGACGAACTGCCTCCCGGGTTGCCAGATCATGTGCGCATATCCCCCCACGGATGCGTCGACCGGGTATGGTCTAGTTATTATAGATAATATATGATAACTTTTTGTCTTATTAGCAGTACTAGTACTGTAATAGTAGAAGTAAATGTAAGTAATAAGCAGTAGGAGTTGTTGTTGTTGTTGTTGTTGTACAAGTCATAGGAAAAGTAGTATTTGTACCGTAGGAGTACAGGCTCTGTAGAATATCTCTACTGCAGGAGTGTCAAACTCGCGGCCCACGGAGGAGTCCAGTGCGGCCCGCGGCATGATTTACAAAAAAGAAAATCATACTTCAAGTTCCAGTATTATTACTTAAACAGTAGAGTCTACTGTATATAAGTAATGATATACTGGAACTTAAACAGGCATGTAGTGAAATTCACTATATGGCTGCTCTTGGTTTGCATCACATTTCATGACTCCTTCCTTCCTTGAAGCTCCGGGTTGTGAACATGACCGGAATGACTCCAACAACTTTTCGACAGCCTTGATCATTGGAGTCAGTGCGACGACAGTGTTGCTGGTGGTGGTTGGCTTCATCACGTACAAAGTGACTAAAGACACAACTACAAGGAAGCTCAAAAGCACCTCGTCCGTCACAAGCGCCTCCACCGTCCCTACAGAAGACTCTGTGGATTGCACCTCGGTATGCCAAAGGAGAAACTGAATTTTGTCCATTTCATTGGCCTGTTTTGTCCGTCATTCTTTCTTTTTTTTTAATTTTACTCTATGAAAATAATATGCATAAAAACACAATTACCAATGTGCATATATTGCCCCCCGCAGATCCTGATAGAAAGCTTCGAGGAGCATCCAGACAAGGTGTGCGACAAGGCATTTCCTCCTAGCTCTGTGTCCACACAGGAGCCCAGCAACCTACCTGACTGCATCCCAAAGAGTATGTACTTGTGTGTGTATGTGTGTGTACAGTGTATGTACTGTATGTATTATGTACACGTGTATGTATATATGTATTACACTGTATATGTGTGTGTTCCCATATGTGAGTGTATTTATAGACGTGTTATTGTGTGTATGCGTGTGCACAGGTGTGCCATGTGTTCGCTGGCAAGTGCAGTCTGAGATCTCACAGCAGCCCTTTGTGTTCAACTGCCCTCTCATCTATCTTTTTTTCTCTCTCTCTCTCTTTCTCTCCACTCAACACTCTCCTCCTCCAACCCCCTCTCTCTCTGCAGTCTCTGAGTTGATATACACGGTGCTGCATTGGGTTCCCGTGCCGCGGGTCAAAGAGCTGGCGCGTAAACTGGACGTGCCAGACATTGAGATCGAGCGGGCGGAGGCTGACCATCGGTTGATCAAAGAGGCTCACTACCAGATGCTGAAGGTGTGGGCAGACAGGGGTTTGAGGGCGGGTGGATCAGCTTTGGTGGGAAGAGGTGATGTTAACCAGCAGCCCTGGCTGCAGGAGTTGCTAGGTAAACTGGACGACATGAATCTGGGTCAGGCCATCCAGGAGTTGGAGAAAAAATACAGCTGCCAATGAGAGAACGTGTTTGAACGTGCAGACACATATACGTATGCATGCTGTATGCTCTTTCTTCATCTGTCTTTGTATTTCTGCCTTACACCTGTTGACTTAAGGCTGCAGCATACGTTAGTGGAAACAAAGTTTGGCCAGGTCATTAGAACAAAAGGACGTAATTGCGGGGGAAATCGAATGAACGCATTTCTTTGCCAAAGTTCGGGCGATTTCGGGAGATTTTATAACTAGCCAAGCGTCACACCAGAAGACACCAATGTAACATTCTATATGATTGGTCAGAAATTCAAAGTGCTAGTGATCTATTTTGATTTATTTTCGGTATCTGACAACAACGTACCAATGGACAGTTTTGCTTTTGAAGCACGGTTGGCTGAGGATTTTGGACTGCTCAAACCTCTAAAATACCTCTCTGAGGTACTGCAAGTACAACCAAATAGCAATTCATTCATGGAGAGAGATAGCACTCACTTTGTCCACCAAGACAAGTGACGAAAACAAAGAGTGGAGATCCAGGTGGCAAAATCACTGTTCCACTGTTTGACTTCTTTTGACGTATGCTGGCAGATTCTGACTCTCTCTCTCTCACCCTCTCTCAAACACACACACACACACACACATACGCACACGCTCGCACGCACACACACTAGCACTCTGCTCGCAGAAAATGGAACAGTGGACTCTTGAGACCAAGTATTGCATTCATTGAACTACTGTACCAAACAGCCTCAAGCACACGTTAGCCTGAGGGACTTGGTGCTACACACGTTGAGCAGAGATCTAAGTAACCAGAACACCCCCCTCCCACCCCTTTGTCCTGCATGCCAGCCACTGAGCAGGGGTGGGGTGGGCATCAAACTACTGAGGTTATGGTTGCAACAATCATTCTAATTATTTTTGTCAAGGTGCGTGATCCGATCATTTCATAATATGGAAGAAAGAAAAAATATTGCACATAGTGAATATTTTCGATTGCGGAAACATAACATTGGCACAGACAGTTCAAATACATAAATAGTTATAATTAGTTTTGCAGTCAAACGTTTATTCAAATAGTTAAGCCTGGACAGAAAGTAAGTGTGATGGAACCAGTGTGATAGCAGAGCTATAATGTTAATTATAGTTACAAGTGACCCAGGAAAGCCAGTGACAACACTATAGTTTGACTGTTAAAGTTTTTTATCAAGGTGGGCACCTTGATCTTCAAAATTCTAGACTTATTTAATCAAAAAGATGAAAATAAATGACTTCCTTCTACAGGGAGGTAACGGTTCACGTTTTGTTTTGAGCCAAACTATGCATTTCTGATCCACAGTGCTTTCTCATCAGTGTAGTTGTTGACATTGTTTTTGTTAATGAACATTTTGTTACATATAGGCCAGTTGAACAAACTAGTTTTTCTATTGTCAGATATACTGTATACTTTATCTATAGACTTTGTTGAGGCATGTGTTTTAACTTAAGATGTGATGAGTTTGTTTTTTTAAATCCTGTATAGGCGACAACATGGCAAGCTATTTTAACATTTATTTCCAAGGCTTTACCAGTGGTTGCAATTTTTTTTTTTCAAACAAAGAATAAAGTAGTCTGCAAAGTACAAAATGCAAACCATGTGGAAAATCACACGCATGCTGTCACATTTTAATGTGAATGCACATTAAAATGTGTATTCACATTTGCAACATCATTTCTAAGAAAGAGGCTGTTTGGGGGGGGGGGGGTATTTATTGCCACATAACCAAAATGAATAATACATCTAGAGTAAATGTAAAACATAGCTTGTCATGTGTCATCTGATCAATTTAACTTTCATTCAAACAGATTTTTGTTGATTTTACCGTTGATTTTGTGTGTATTTTATAGATTTATACTGCATAAACAATCCTGTGCAGGTGTTCTCTAGGAAGAGCTCAGACCCCAGCTATTGTTTTTGCACAGTGTCATTAGCATGGCTTAAAGCTTCATCATACTAGCATTATTCATGTCTAACTCACACAGAGATAGACAACAGGACACACCCTGTCTCAGTCTGTCTCAGCCAAAGAGGTTTTCATGATGCCAGTCTCAGCTTGCAGCAACAACTGGGTGATCCTCTCTGAAAGGTTGTTGTACTCTTTGACCATATTCACACGGTGGCCAGTTGCTCTTACGACATACTCACGAGTATATGTTGGTTTGTTATTGACACATGTTATTTTGACTTTATTTTATTGTTTCTTTACCATAAAATGCTAAGAATGTTATTTAGGTAGCATTTTGTTACAGATGGTATTCTAGTTTCTTGGAAGCACTAAATTGTTTTTTTTGCACTCTATTTAAGGACCCTATTATTTTGTTGGAGAGCGTTCATGCCGTTCACTCTAATCTTGCGCTTGTAAGTAGATGTAAGAGCAAAATGGCCTCCAGGTGAATATGGTTAATGAAGGTGTGATTGGTGAAAATTGTTGATTTTCCTTCCACCTATATATAGTTATGTATTACTATATGATAATATATATATCCAGGGATAAAACTAATAACTATTATCCAAAGTCTGGACATTATAGATATACTTTTCACTTTATTCTTTAAAATGTAGTATGAATTTAAATAATGTTTTTGTAAGTGAGAGTAACCTGAAGGCTGCAGATCTAATCTAATGTCTAAAAGGTTTTTTTGCTCAAGGGCATGTGTTTGTATTTAGTTTTCTATCAATGCTTTTAAGCACTTTTTTATTTTAACATTTTTGACTGATGAAAAAATATATATTTGAAACAGAAACGGAAAACAAGCATGTATTTTAAAATTACATAGAATTATATTTTGATGAGCAAACGAGCAAAGTTGTGGCTGCAATATATTGTATATTGAGATTCATTGTTTTATCTTTGAACTTTTAAATAAATAAATACTTTATATATGTGTAAACAGTGGTAATTGTTGTTAGGAAAAGATGCAACCTGTCATCGAGGCATTCATTTAGGTGTGAGTGTGTGTGTGTATTGACTGTGAATAATAATTTGTGCGTTTATGAGCATGTACTGTAACTGTGTGTGTGTGTGTGTGTGTGTGTGTATAGTATATCCTCTGGCATGCTGTCTCTCTACATTCCCGCCAAGGTAGCAATAACACTTAAACAGCACCTCCTCTAACCCCATCCTTCCCTTTCCCTCTCGTACTGCTATTTTATTGGCTTTATTCCTCCAACCCAGTCTTTCCGTGTCTGGTTTCCGCCCTGTGGATACAGTCACTGACCTTAATCACTTCCCCATAACTGCGTACATGCGAACCGTCTCAGCTTTGATGTCAATCAGCTTTCATTCTCTCTGCACATGACCCTGAAAGACATACTGTATGTATGTCTTTGCCCTGTTATGCAACACACCTGAAATGACTGCGCTCACTACAGAAAATTGCACACTCGAGGTACCTCCTCCTAAAGCTATTACCTCCTGTTTGTTCATGGTGATCAATAAGCCTGATTGACATCTAACGTCTGGAGTAGTCAATTATCACCCAGCCAGGCAAACACTCAGTAACAACACATTAACCCGGACTGAGCACTGATTTGTTGGCTCTGTAATCCAGTTGTTCTTGTTGGGCCAGTTGCAAAGGGCAGGGGTGCAGGTGAGAGAGAGTTAGGGAGAGCGAGAGAGAAGAGAGCGAGTGGGAGGGGACAGACGGAAAGAGAGAGGAAAACTGGCAGAAACCAAAGATGACTGCGTGAAACAACATGGATCTAACCAAGCCCAGGTGAAATGTTATTTATTCATTATAAACCTATGTATTAATGTAGAGCAAGAGACAGTGATTTATATTTGTGATGTTTTGCCTTAAGTTACAGTATGTCTTCACTTGTTGATCCACATGTTGGTGTTGTTATACTGCTCTGTGGGACTGTATTGGATTGTGATTGGCTCAATTTATATATTATTAATGAAATGAAACTAGAATCTACAGATTTGTCTTTTTCAGTCAGATAGTCGGAAAGAGTCGAGGAGTTAGAATTCCTATGTTATCTAAGTTCAGACATGTCCGGTGTTACAGTGAGATATTTCTATTCACTGAGAGTCACTTGTGTCAGTGTGCTTTGGAGCCTGGCAGTTTAGAGTTATTGTAATAGCAGGAATGGTTGGAATATAGCCTACAGCAGTGGTTCTCACTGTACAATCAGGAAAGCCCCGGGGGTCTTGATGGCCGGGGTTTCAGGGGGAAATGATTGATAGTTATTTTATTTTTTTAAATAATTATTATGGTTACATATACAGTAAATACAACTAGAGAGCATACAAGAATGGCTATTTTGATCAAAGTTTCACTGTTATCTCTATACTTACCGTACATAGACGGTAAAGGATTTCTGGAGCAAATGACAGACTATATCGGACCAATTCATGTCGAACAAAATAAATGCTCTTAGATTGGGATTTTTTTTTTAGTATCAAATGGGAGTCCATGGTCTAATGCATATCAAATTGGCGGTCCTTGACATTTAAAAAAAAATGTCTGTGTATGGGTGTGTGTGCATTTGTGGGCAGTGCTGGGCACGTAAATGCATGCATGTTGATACAGTTGCATTATTGATGAAGTTCCACACAGCCTGTTTATATGAATCTACAGAATCAGAGCCACAAAAACGGTGTAGGCCCTATGGCCTATATCAGTGGTTTTCAACCTTTTTCGCGTCAAGGACCCCCAAATTGACAAATATTAGCCCAGGGACCCCCATTTGAAAAGATATGCCAGGGACTCAACCATTTAGATTTCTTGGGGGTCCCAATCTACACTGTATCACCATCATCAGTGTTCATTTAACTCTGAGAGTGTACAAATGGAAATGGACCCGTTAGGGTCCATTTGGTTCCATTTGTACACTCAGAGTTACAGACATATAAGGGTCAATTTGGTTGCTAACTATCAATTTGGCTGGGGACCCCCTGGAACCCCCTCAAGGACCACTGGTGGTCCCCGGACCACTGGTTGAAAACCCCTGGCCTATATCACTTACTTAGACTGGCCGAATAGTTTGTACACTACAGCTTTTTATTTATGCTTCTGTGAATGGAAATGGAAATGGTCAGAAATTAGGCTTTAATCAGAATCAGAATCAACTGTATTGTCACATCATAGGTTTACAGGTGTAAATAAGTGGGTGACATGAGCACGCTCCATCATTTTGTAGTTTTCCATGAGAAGGGAGAGGATAGACATACAGTAGAAACAGATCAAATAATCAAAAGATATACAGTACATAATATAATACAGATATGTAGGAGCAGGTTTGTACATGTTAAAACGTTCACACAGTCTTTCTCCGCATAGATTAGCTTGTACGAACAATAATTAGCTGATGTATTTGGACTTGATTCTTGCTGTGGAGATGGGCAGTAGCTAGCATCATAGCAGGAATACTTCATCAAAATAAGTCATAAAGACCTAAATCACATCATCCCCTCTAATGCTTCTGTCTCCACAGTGCTGTCTTCTTAAATACCATGCCATACATATCTTTCAAATGATCATTAAGTGTTTCCTGAGAATCACATACATTCCTCTGTGTAACCAAACGCTTCAGTCGGACATTGTGATGCTACTGTTTGGTATGCAGGAACTGATGAGAAGGCCATACTGTGCGGCCTCTCAGGGTGCTGTGAGCCTGTGACGTCCTATAACATGCAACTATCAGTGTCATATTCACTGTTTTGTAAACTCTGGTCGATGCTGTCACCTCTATGCTATTATGTCACTGTCAGTCTTGGTTGTCACTGTTGGGTTTGTAATGACATACACAACATGGAAGTATCTGATTATAAAAAATAGGTACTGTAACTTTAATTAATTTTAGTAGTACAGAAAGAAAATCCATTCATATAAGTACAATCACATTACAGATACGTATGTACTGTATGAAAAAGTAGAATATTATTTGTTGGAGCATATCACTGAAATTGAGACCAGCGATATGATTAGCCTATATAGGACATTTTAGACATCTTAGAATATTGATTTATTGCACTGGGGCAAGAAGTGGCACATGATAAAATCTGTCCCGGCGTATTAGTTTGTAAATAATTTATATTATCTGACTGACAGTCCCACATAGGCTATAATGTCCAAATTGAGAGTATAGAGAGCATATTATTATGCTTTTATCCATTTTGAGAGTAAATGACAGGCACATGAATTGGGCAGCTCTTTCCATTCTTCTTTGAATTCTCTATTTTCACTGTCAACTTTCCTGTTAGACTTTTGGATGAAAACGTTATCTTGCGTATATACCCCCCCCCCCCCCCCCCCCCCAAATATATGTATTTTCACATGCCTTAATGCAGGGGCTCTCAAATGTTTTTGACTTAAGTACCCCATTTCCAAGATTTCCAAGTACCCCCCCCCCCTTCCCCTTTCTCTGACTACAACTAGCAGATTCTATGAATGAATGATAGAATAACATTACAAAATAAGAAATGGAGTGAAAGAGTTGTAATTAGTGCCTCCTGAGCAGATTTATTTTAAACTGTGGCCATAACATTAAGTCCAGTGTTTATGTCAATTTATGTCAACAAATAAGTTTAATATTTTATTGGCAGGATCACATAAAGTCTGTCAATATTGTATCATTAAACATTACAATAAATGACATCTTTCACTTTCTTTCACGTACCCTCTATAGTACCACCATGTACCTCCAGGGGTACACATACCCCTATTTGAGAAACACTGCCTTAATGCACTGTCTCTCTCCGAAGAGACCTTGAACAATCAAAGAGCTCCTGTTCTGTGAAAGAGCTCTTGTTTATCTCTATTCAAAAGGGAGTATGACTGTCTGTCTGCAGATAAAATAGTCTTCTTTTTCCCCCCACTTTTTAATCAACTAAATGTCCTCACATTCAAGGATTTGGCCTTCACACAATTATAGTTTGTAAAGTATGATTACACACACAGTATGCCATTATACCACACAAATCTTTATTTATCTTTATTCATTACTTTGCTTTAAACCCCATTAAAACCGGGATCTGTGTGATTTTAGATTTTAGCTATACAGTTTAGCAACATAAGTTTTTCAAAAAACTCTTAGGATTTAGAACGGTGGTTCTCAAAAATAACAGATATACAAGCTCACAGCGAGTCACTTTGTACCGGCGAGCTTGCACATCTGCTATTTTTGAAAAATCTTGAAACTGTTTGAAAGACTTTGAATAATGTTGCTTTTTTTTTACACAAATCTTCTCTTCTTCTGGGGGTCCCTGGCACAAAATCTTTTCAGATGTGGGGTCCGCGGCCAAATACATATCATTTTGGGGGTCCTTGGCACGAAAATGTTTGAGAACCACTGCTTTAAATAATGTTGGATAGGCCTCCTGACTGCATGGTGTGTAGTCCTACAAGATGGATGGCATCTCTATAAAAGAATCACCAGTCCACACTGACATGATGACTCATGATTCTCATGCACCACTCACTCACACGCAGTGATGTGTGAGCGAGTGGTGCATGTTTTTCCACTATTGCGCCACACACACACACACACACACACACACACACACACACACACACACACACACACACACACACACACACACACACACACTAAAAGTGAACCGTGCATATACAATCATAACCTACTTACTTCCCCAATTTGGTTTCTTCTGCTTTGAAAGGATTGTGCTTTGCATTTCCTTCCTGTTCCATATTCATCTGTTCACCATACTACTGTATTTTGTAGGAAGATTTTGAAAATAACTTCCTCACCTCAAATTGAAGGATATTAAATAAAATCCTACAATGTCTCTCAGTCTGCCGCTGGTCACACATTTAAAAGCAGCAATGTTGACTTTACTTCAGCTTATGTTCTATTACTTGTATACAACAGTTTGTATAGGCCTACATTTTTTTTCATTTAAACACTGAAATATCAAGTTTTGATGAGTTATTTCAGCTCTCTATACTGTATATACAGTATATTATACCTGTATAATTATGCTAGTCTAAGCAACTCTTAGCTCTCCACAAATCATATTGAATGAAGACCATGTTGCTTGAACAGGCCAACAACCAAACCTCTCTCTGACTGTTACTCGGGTCAAAGTTCAAGTTCAAGTGTTTATTTATCAAATCATGTAAAATATAGCCAGTAGTCATCGATGCAGAAATGTTTGGGAATCTATACGGTTTCCTCAACAGTGCAAAGGTTGAAAGCTGGAGTTTAAAATAAGTCCAAAAGATAAAGACCAAAAGTATAGGCTCTCTGTCAATGGGTTCAAATGGATAAACAGAAAGTGGCATGTTGACATCACTATGAATGCCAGGTGTACTGTATAAAGTGGCTGCAGTAATAGCTTGTACTGTAAAAATACAACACAGAGGGATTATCGGTGGAATGTTCCCTTTATAACTTCCTATTCTCTTATTAGGCAATGAGTAACCCTGTGTGTTTATCCTCTTCAGCCTCTCCTATAGAGCGCCATATGTAAACAATGGCGGGGAAAATGAAACGGCAGTGGATGAACCAGGAGTGCCTTGGAGAGACGCATGGGAGGGAGAGAGACAGAGAGAAACAGAAACCAAAGAGACAGAGCCTCATGCAAACGGCACAGCTCCGCCTGCAGAGACTCTCATCCACCGCAAGGGGTCAGCAGACAAACACAGGTTCAATACTTTGGGCTACCAGGCAAGTTGTGTGTGTGTGTGTGTGTGTGTGTGTGTGTGTGTGTGTGTGTGTGTGTGTGTGTGTGTGTGTGAGAGACGTGTAGGGCAGCAACTCCTGAAAGCGACACTGACTGACAGCTTAGTACAGCAACAATGATATGAAACTTTTATATAACACTGGAGCAGATTGACAGCCTTGAGCAGCAACAATTCCATGAAACATTTATGTAACTGACTAACAAAAGCTGTGCGTGCATATGCATGTGTGTGTGTCAGCATGCATCAATTATACGTACTGTACTGATCTATTGTTCGCCACTTATCAGTTCCATTTGTAGCTAATGGGACTTAAGTGCCTTATCTAGCTGCCATCAGTATTTGTCCTTCAAAAGGTTTTTGGGATGTGTGCAACTTCTTTTGATCTTGCCTGTATGCGTGCACATTCCAGAGGCGTACAAGGCAGAAGGTGGTGACAGATATTGCCACTGTGAGCAAGGCAGCATCTGTGGGAGTCAAACCCAGAGCCGCACTGAGGCAGGTCCTGTTCAACCAGGGAGTGTCGGAGAAGAACCCTACGCCTGAGGTACTGTTCACATGACGTCTTACACAGTCTGAATGCACACTGACTGACACAGCACAACTATCTGAACACACACTGACTGACACAACACAACTATATGAACACACAGTGACTGACACAACACAACTATCTGAACACATAGTGACTGACACAACTATTATCTGAATACATACCTACTGACTGACACAACACAATCTGAACACATAGTGACTGACACAGCTTCTACAGTATCTGAATACATACTGACTTGACACATGACTATCATCTCAATACATGCTGACTGACACACAACACAATCTGACAGTGACTGACTCACAAATACTATATGAACACATACTGACACACAGCTACTATATGAACACATACTGACACACAACTACTATGAACACATACTGACACACAACTACTATATGAACACATACTGACTGACACACAACTTTTATCTGAATAAATACTGAATGACAAAACTAAAACTATACAGCTCACACAACGACTGTCTTGGCTTTACTGAAAAATAGACATACACAGAAAAATCTTTTAGTTCTAATTTAACTTTGAAAGAACTAGAACTAGAATTACAGTAGAGTGACATTCATACTGAGGATACTGTATGATGTTTTCCCCCCTTCGTTATGTTGTTAACTAATTTGTTATTCTCTCTGCATTCTTCCCTCCTTCTTTCGCCATCCTGCTTTTCCGTTTCCTTCATTCTCTCTCTGTCTTTCTTTCATTCTGTTGCTCCCTTGTTCTCTGTAGGTAATAGTTGAGCCCTGTTTGGTTGCTACTGGGCATGCTATGGTATAATTTGACTTGTCATTTCTTGTTTCCCCTCTCTCTTCTCTCTGTGTCTCTCTCCACCCATCAGGACCGGGGTCAGTTGGACTTGTTGAAGCAGTCACTGCAGGCCTTCCCCGTGCCGGTCGATCTGAGGTGGAGATGGGAAGAGAAGCTTCTTGGAACCAAGCTGGAGAAAGGCTGGACTGAACTCGTGCACTCCCATTCGGTACGGCACGGCTACCAGACCCTATAGAGCAGTGGTTCTCAAACGTTTTCATGTCAAGGACCCCCAAAATGATCGGACCCCATCTCAAATATTTTGTTCCAGAGACCCCCAGAGGCAAAGATTTGAGTTACAAATGTTAAAAATAAATATTCAAAGGTTGGCACAAATGTTCAAAAATAGCAGATCTACAAGCTCATAGCGCGGCACTCAGTGCCGCACTATAAGCTTCTATATCTGCTATTTTTGAATAGCCAAAGTATAAAAGGTTAAAGTGGTTAAAATGATTGTGATGCTATATTAACACATTTTGCTGGGGACCCCTTGGAACCCCCCCACGGACTTCAGAACCAATGCTATAGAGCCCCCCACACCATTATGTATTAATGTATTCATTAAGCACTGTATCGGTGCGTACTTGGAATACTTTTACATTAGTTAAACCACATGTTAATCAGTGTTGATTTCGTTGACTAAAACTATGACGAAAAATGTGTTGCGCTCTGAGAATAGCAGATCTACAAGCTCACAACGCGTCACACTGCGACGCGTTGTGAGCTTGTAGATCGGCTATTTTCAGCATGCAACCAACTGTAAAATCCGCCATTACGACGCCATCAAGGCACCACCAAAATACATTTTAATCGACTAAATCAACTGTAGATTTAGTCAACTAAAATCTTATCATATTTAGTCAACTAAAACTAGACAAAAACTAAAACATTTCAAATGACTAAAATATGACTAAAACTGAATGAAGTTTTATTCAAAAGACAATGACTAAAACTAAATCAAAATTTGCTGTCAAAATCAACACTGATGTTAATGCAGTGTAATAACAATGATACATTACAGAATTGCCAATTTCAGTTCCATTTCTTAATTATACCATTCTTGTTTCATGCATCACAGCACTTTCTAATATGCCTTAACCACTACATCAATACTATTCAGGTGAAATGCCTTGTCTGTCTGTGAGTTTTGTGTTTCTGTAAGCATGATTGTCCTCTTCTCTTCTTATGGCCAGACAATGTCTAAGATGCAGAGACACCAGCAGGAGGCGCTATGGGAGTTTCTCCATACGGAGCTCACCTACATCAACAAGCTCACTGTCATCAAAGATGTAAGAATACAGTCATTCAGTGCCCGACCACACTGCATCCTATATTACATTGTGTGGAAAGTAGTTTTTACTTGAACAGTACAGTTTTTGTCTCTTTCAGCTGGTTATTGCCGCCCTGGTCAACTTGCATCAGCATGGATTTCTCCTGGAGGTCAGTATGCAGGAGCACGCAGGAGCTCTGCTTTGTTCTAGATCTAGAAGACTGTTGTCCCAAAATATGGACAGGGAATAACATCAACATGGACAAATTACCTATTAAACACATTAAGATACAGAATTAAATAAACAAGACAGGGCCTAATAACAGCGTGGTTGTGCATCTCAAACTTAATGTGAGCAGTGCCAGTCTGTGAAATCACTAATTTGATGTCAGTCGTCTCCACCAATTGGGCAAAGGTTTCAGCCTGATTCGACCACCATTCACTTTGAGTATAAAAAGAAAGAAAAAAGGAAATTCACAGTTTGTGAAAAATATTCAGGAATTTACTTCCTTGGCAGCATGATTGCTGGTGTTAGTTGACAATAAAGTGATTCTTCTTCTTATAGCCATACACATCAGCCCAACATAAATTCTGCAGGCTATACTTTCCACTGCTCTACATACCGCTTACATTCTAAAACACTGAGAACATCCGTTGTGACCAAGCACACAGATAGCAGTGGAACATTGAGCTCAAGAACAATAACATCAACAGTCATTTTAATTTAAATTTTCCACTGAGAATGCGGAAACTGTCACCCAAAGTTAGAGAGTACAGTAGTACATCATTACATTTTTAGTTTCCTTTTCTGTTCTTCTGTCAGGTGACACCTGAGCTGCTCTTCTCCAACCTCCCCTCCATTCTCAGTGCCCATCGCCTATTCTGGCAGGAAGTGATGTATCCCATGTTAAGGGAAGTTCGGAGGACTGGGAAACCCTTTGACCCCCTGAGGTTAGAAGCTGGGTGTCTGCAGGTAACAGTTAGTTGTTATAAGTTATAGAATAGAATAGAATAGAATGCAAGTAACAGTTAGTTGTTAAAAGTTATGAATAGAATGGAATAGAATAAAATATACCCCTCTTCCTTCCTAATCTCACCTATACAAAACCATGGGTGTCTGCAGGTGACAACTGGCTATTAGATATTATTACTAGAATACTGTAGAATAGAACATGTTATTTAGTCTCACCTGTCCTGCACAAAACATGTTATTCTATTAGAAGTTGGGTGTCTGCAAGTAAGATGTTGTCCTAGAGTAGAGTGTCCTTTGTATTTATCCTCACCTGCACAAATTATTATTAAAGTCTTTGTTCTGTTGTCTGGTTTATCATTTCATTTATATGTTTCCTTGAAACTAAACTAAACTAAACTAAACTTCCCATCATTTTATCTGCTTCTGTACACAATACTTTTCAATTCTTCCTCTGCTTTTCCTCTAGTTCCACAAACGTTTCTCTTCCTACTTGCCATATTGTTGGGAGGAGGAGGACACTCTAGAGTTTACACGAAGAGAGATGGATACCAAACCTCACTTCTTTACATACGTCCAGGTAACAATACATACACTCAACCTGCATGCATTGACATATACAGTACACATACACACAAAGAAAAATATTATTCAACTTTATGTGCATGAGTCCAGACAATACTTAATACTGCATGATGACACAGGCCTTAACCACATTATGCTCCACAGCCATGAACAAAGGACGATGTCTAACCCATGGTGTTATTGTTGTTTATGATGTGGTTTTGCGCTTTTCTCATAACGTGTCGGTTATCAGTCAGTCCCAGAAGGACACACCAACATCACACCAACATCCTCTCAAAATGACTCAGCCTGCTCTGGTAACTGTAAGGCGTTATTTCTGTAACATCGGCAAGAATTTATGCACTGACAGTTTATTGACAGAAAGTGTGAGGCAAGCATCCGTGCAATACTTTCTTTGAATCGCTGGAACAGGCTGTATCTAGACTTCATCTTTCTATCATCTGAATTTATGATGAGAAAGGGCCACTGGCAAGCTTGTGAATCATTAACTGAAGTATATTGTCTAGTATATAAAAAATGTAGTCTAGCACCTAATGGTGATGTCACTTTGACAACCAGGAACAATTATCTTTTGTTTTAACTGCTGTCACAGGTGTAACAGAACAGGTGTCATTGTCATTCTTTCAAAATATATTTTTGAATTGTGGATTTCATTTGCAATGCATGAATGACTGACTGACTGACTGACTGAATGCATCTGTATCTAAGGTAGCCACTGACAACCAGATCTGACTTCAGGGTTTCTCTGGACGTATGCTTATGTCATTGTCTTTAGTGGGTGGAGACACACCCTCAGTGTGAGCGGATGCGTCTGGGAGACATGCAGGCCAAGCCCCACCAGAGGATCACCAAGTACCCCCTGCTGTTGAAGGCTGTGCTCAAAACCACCCAGGACCTACATGTACAACATTCAATACGACACATGGTGAGAAGCTACAATTTCAAGAGGGAAGGGGTGGCATAGTGGCTAGGTGTCCTGGGTTCGAACCCAACTGCATGGGGCCTTTCTCTGTGTTGTTGTATGTTCTCCATATGGGTTTCCTGCCACACCTAATTACATACAGTAAATGTTAGGGACATACTGAATACCTGCCAGGGCCCTTGAGCAAGGCATTATCCTTTGATCTGGAGCTGGTCCCCTGCTCAGTAGCTCCCCACTTCTCCAGTTAGGACGGGTTAAGGCCAAAGGGCAGAGAACAGGTACTGTGCAAATGTAGTCTGCAAATAAAATTAATAAACAATGTAAAGTTGGATCAATCTGTAGTTCCCAAAGGTTTAAGAGTTTTCTGAAGACTGACAACACCTCTTCTTGACAACACGTCTTCCTTTGTCTGTCCTCCAGTTGTCCAGTGTTAATGTTTTTTTGGAGAGCATCAACGACTACATGAGGCTGAAAGACGAGGAGCTGGCTCTGTCTATTTCTGCCCAGAGAGTGGAGGGATATGTGGTGGAAGGGATAAATGAGGAAATTGACAAGGTAAATTTCATGGAGTCCATCCCACCTTGTTCTTTGTGGGATGGAGGGGTGAGAACATGAGAGGAGCATTGATGGGATCCGGTGTTAAGGTAATGGCTTAATTTATACTTCATCCCATGAATATTTGGACAAGTGTCCTTTGACATATTTTCAACTGAAACTGAAATCATATTGATGACGTCAGTCTTACCCAAACATGGTGGGACGGCGGGATGGTGGATCTGAGATTATAAAATATTCACACACACAAAGAATTCACGATAGGTAAAAAATAAATATTTACTTCTTTGGCCTGCTAGTCAGGGGATATTAAAAAAGTCTTGGAATAAATTCCTTACCAAAAGAAATCTTCACCAATGTGTTTGCAAAGGTGTCTAGTAACACATCTCACAAAGACTGAAATTCAGTATCCCTAGGAGAATTTTTGACAGCTCCTTAAAGTTGGGGTACCCACCATAACTTTGGTTAAAAAAAAATCCCCTCAAAAAATCAAAATTTAATTCTGTTTTAAGTAGCATGTGAGGTGTCAAACTAGGGTGTATTTATGATTCTGAATCCATTGCAATCATTTGTTTTGCACCAAAACCACTCCTTGGGCTAAAAACGTCCCAATCTCAATGGGCTTTTTACACAAAAAGTATACATGGCTATGGCCGTTTTTAGCCCAAGGAGTGGTTTTGGTGCAAAACAAATGATTGCAATGGATTCAGAATCATAAAAACACCTTAGTTTGACCCCTCACATGCTACTTAAAACAGAATTAAATTTGGATTTTTTTGGGGGATTTTTCTTTAACCAAGGTTATGGTGGGTACCCCAACTTTAAGGAGCTGTCAAAAATTCTCCTAGGGATACTGAATTTCAGTCTTTGTGAGATGTGTTACTAGACACCTTTACAAACACATTGGTGAAGATTTTTTTTGGTAAGGAATTTATTCCAAGATTGGAAAATATTCTGCTAATATCCCCTGACTATGCTGGCAGTGTGCACAAGACATTTGGCAGCGATCGGCTTAGTGGTTTGTAATATTAGCCGTGCACACACACACACACACACACACACACACACACACACACACACACACACACACACATTGATGTCATTATCATTATCAATGAAAATTGACCATCATTTCCATCATTCCACAGCATGTCCGAGAGGTTTGTCAGTTTGACTTAACGTGCCCAATGAAAGGAGTGGATCCCGGGATTGTACGCAAACTGCTTCTGGAGGAAAACCTAAAGGTCCGCGTTAGGAAGGACAGTAAGGTGTGTACTCAATTACTAGTTAAATGTTTGATTGATAGATTAGATAAACATTCAGAAATGTTTATGTCTTATAAAAGATAACTGCACCTAAAATGAAATTTTAGGTGAAGTTTTTCCCAGATCAGATAACTTAAGTAACGATTACTGCTGTTGCTGTTTCTATATACTGTTCTATCTATTCAGTATGAATTAAGACCTTAAATCTCTTTAATATGTCTGTGTTTACTCTGTCATGGCGTAATGTAGCTGGAGGTGGTGGTGGCTCTACTCTTCTCAGATGTCCTCCTGATAACCAAAGTTCAGAAGAAGGCGGAGAGGCTGAAGGTAGTGCGTCCCCCATTGGCCTTGGACAGAAGTCATTGTTCAGCGCTCAGAGACGGCAGTAAGTATGAACCTCTTTTATTTCACCTTTCATCCTGGGGGCGGCTCAATGATTACAGATTATTCTTTCACAAAACCACTCTGCTCCACACTACATGAATGCATACTGTGTGAAAACACATTGTAGTCAAGTGTTGAGGCGCTATATAAATGCACCATTTACCATTTATCTTGAACATCCAGGAACTGACATCAGTCCTATAATCCTGAGCACATACATTTTTCAACCTTTCTCCTCCACCTCCTCGTTTTGTTCTCTCAGGTTCCTTTGTTCTCGTGGAAGTCAGTGAACTTGGCTGTGCCATGAATGTCTACATATTCTCTACAGCCTCACCAGAGAGCTGCCCCACGTGGGTTTCCACCATTCACCAGGCACAGGTTACCACAGACAATTCTTACCCTCATCCCTGATGGGACAGCAATCCAATTGTTTTTATTTGGCAATCACTATTGTGGCAGTATTGTCGCTCAATTCAGAAATTCCCAACTTGAAAATATTTAATTAATTATGTCAAACGAACACATTAATAGAAAACAAAATTAAAGAGCGGACATGGGTGAGCTATTAATTAAAGATTAATTGAAGTCTGTGTACTGTACATTTTATTGTGAGTCTTGTTAATTGACAGGAGACGCTGAAGGGACTCAGAGAGACCGAGAACAACAGACAGATGGACAGCCAGAAACTCCAACAATCTGAGACCATGCTCATTGCGGAAACCAATATAGCACATAAGGATCAAATTAAACACCCACTTAAAAAATCTGGAAATGAAACATTTGTAGATAACCTCATTGAAGAACCAGTTTTTGCCCAATCAGTTAGTGGGATGTTGACATCCAGAGTGACAGAGACAGCGCACCGGCACTCAGACCCGAAGGTCACCAGTAACGGTCCTGGGTTACAGCAACATAAGTTCAGTGGCACTCAACGCAAATCAGCGCATGCAAGCTTTGCCCGTCGGGCCCTCAAAAAAAGACAAGAAATGGAAGGCAGGGAATGGATAGAAATGGGGTTGAGAGGAGATCAACAATGGGAGCAAGAGGAGTTTGTGGTTGAATTTCGGGGGATTAAAGAGCGGAAGGCGACCTGGAACCACAACAGACAATCAGCATCTGAGTTGAGCAATGGCGTTCTGCCTACAGACGAGGCAAAGCCTTTCAGAAGCAAACCCAGTGGACCGCACTCTCTATTGATTGGTGGAGTGTACCCTGATGTAGACTACCCAATGCCCCAGTCTGTCACTTCACTTCCTCCTTACAGAGAGCACCAAACACTGAGTTCTATGCGGACGTCTGAGTTTCAAGGGTTCCCCGCAGGAGCAGGAGGGAGGTCATTGCGGAGGCATTCAGAGTCACGGCCAGTGTACCAGGAGCCCAGGAGAGACTCTTGGCACGGCCATTCTGCAGAAGAGGGTCCCCCGTCGGACTCATGGAGCTTCTCGAGCAAGCTGAGGTCTCCTAGATTACGGCGGAGGAGACCAATCAGCAGCCATCATGGTGCTCCTCCTCAGATGTCCAGCCAGCAGCAGTTGAGAGGGTCAGGAGCAGCCGTCTGGTCTGCTCATGCCAACTCTTCCTCCAACTCTGACTCGGATTGCAACCACAAGCTCAAGGGACACTCGGTTTCTTCCTCTAGACAGAACACAGACTCCCACCTGGTGCTCAAGCTGGGATCCTTGAAGCAGCTGAACCACAGGGTGCTGTGGGACGCGATTGGTGATAGGGTTTCCCCAGACCTTCAAAACCTTTCTGAGCCTGAGCAGCCCAATGACGTGCCTGAGCAAAACTCACAAACAAGGAGGCCCAAATTAAAGGCGCAGAGGAGCGCCTCCATTCCCGACCTGGTCACTCACGGTGGACAGGGACTTCGTCATGAGTCTCGTAAGAGCAGTCTGCCAAGAATGGACGCCCCTCCTTATCCTGCTCTAGGTTTGAATCCACGAGCACGCACCTCCACTCTGGTGGGCCTTCTGGAACGAGCCAAGGAGAGGGGCCAAACAAACGGGAAACTGCATGCCAACGTCAAAACATGGAATCGGCCTCCTTCCCCTTCTTTCTCCACCACTCCGTCACAGTCACCCAGTGAAGGAGACCGGGATACAGAGTGGGAGGAGGTGGAGGTCATGAGATGCAGAGCTCCTACCGTGAGTAAAGGATGGAGGGAGCAGCTGGTGGACGGAGATGAAGATGAGAAGAGGAGCAGGTAAGGATGAGAAGCTGATCTTTTTTTTTTGGAAGGCAGATTCTATTCTATTCTATTGTAAAGAAAAAATCACACCCAGTGTGAAGTGGGCGGTGTGTGGTCATCACAACATGACTCACTTTAAAAAAAGGATAAATAACTTTTTTTAAAGTCCATACTGCTATTCATAGGGCTGCACATGTGTCATGTGTTTCGCTAGCCAATCACAGTCCTGAATTTGCAAAGTCAGCCAATCACATTACAGTTAGTGGTGATGACACTAGCTGTAATGTGATTGGCTGATATGAAAAAAGTAACGATTTGCATTAACAATGGAAGGGTTAGGGGGTACACAATTTTTTTGGTCGGTGTCCAAAACTCACTTATAGGGGGCGGCTACACCGCCCCAAAAATCACACCCTGTGTGAAGGTAGCGGCGCCTTTCATACATTATGTCATCGATGTGCTAAAAACAATATATTCATGACATCATAGTCTATATTCTATATTCATGACATCATAGTGATGTCATGAATAGTCCCCTTGCCTGACAAATCAGAACCTTGACGGGCCTGACCAATCAGAACCTTGACGGGCCTGACCAATCAGAACCTTGACGGGCCTGACCAATCAGAACGTTGACGGACCTGACCAATCAGAACCTCGACGGGCCTGACCAATCAGAACGTTGACGGACCTGACCAATCAGAACCTCGACGGGCCTGACCAATCAGAACGTTGACGGACCTGACCAATCAGAACCTTGGCGGGCCTGACCAATCAGAATGTTGACAGACCTGACCAATCAGAACGTTGACGGAAAAGCCAGGTATAGAGCAGGACCGCTCTATACTATGTATAGAGCGGCGCCAGCGCCGCTAAAAACGTACCTAGAAGGAGACTTTAGCCAAATGAATAATAAAATGAAATTACTAAATATTTCTAGATATTAGAAATATTTACGTTGACAGACCTGACCAATCAGAACGTTGACGGAAAAGCCAGGTATAGAGCAGGACGGCGCCAGCGCCGCTAAAAATATGAATATGAATTTAGTAGATAATGGTACGTCTGTGTATGCATTTATTTTTGGTGGAACAAAATGGTTATCAGCTGTAAAATCTTGTCGTTTGCAATAAGTTATGAGTGGGTGGACAGACAATGGCTATCAAGTTATGATTGAATGGAAACTAAATGGTATCTATCTACGCTGTTTGGTGGCACTGCCTACTTATCGGCCTATGTAATCTGATTCTCGATTTGAATCTTAATACAGAATGAGCCACGCAATGGAATTAGAATGAAATACAAGAAGGTCCACCCCAAACATATTTTTAAATATTGCTCAGGTTTGGATTTTTATTTCACAGTACATCATGAAGTGAATAACTGTGGATCACAAACATTATATTGGATTTTAGTTAGTTAAATATTTTTATAATACTTTTTGCAACTCCAATCCCTATAATTAATATCAAAAACTTGTTTTGCCAACACTTAATGTAAATGTAACTGATTGATACAGATATGTTCTGGATAGACAGCTCAACCTTTTGTTGCACTTTTTTGATATTTAAGACATGGGTTTAAAATTAGGTTTATAAAAATAAATACGGCCAAGTGCATGGGCAACATTTTGCTATGTTCAAAGAATTAAGCAAAGCTGTATGACATGATATCCATAGCATGAGGTCACATAAATGAGGAACATAACAATTCTAATAATAAGTAAAATAATGAATGTGATCAAATCGGATTATGATTGTTATATTTAAGTACAGTGCAGTATGTGCATGTTTTGATCACTGAGACCGATGTAATTGTTCTGGCAAGAACTAAGAAGGCAAGGCAAGTTTATTTGTATAGAACATTTCAACAATGCAATTCAAGTGATATACTCAAAACATTAAAAGCAACTGTGCCAAAGAAACACATTTATACAAGGTCATTTAAATATAATAAATAAATAGTTATTAAAATGTAATCGTATAGAAAATAGACATACTGTAAAGGCAGCCAGTGTAAAGATATGAGAACTGGAGTGATATAATCCACTTTCCTATTAAGGACAAGAGCAACAGCGTTCTGAATCAACTGCAGGTGTCTGATAGATTTCTTTAGGGAGACCTGTAAAGACACTAATGAAGATAAATACATGGACAAAGTCCTTTAATCCTTGATATTATTTATATTCTTAAGGTGATAGTAGGCTGACTTTGTAATTGTCTTATTGTGGATGTTGAAATTCAGGTCTGTCTGAGTCCATGCTTTTAAGATTGCCGATTGAAGCTGAGCACAGATTTTTTTATTGTTCTTCCCTGCCTCCAAAAATAATGACTTCAGTTTTGTCTTGAATTGAGGAACATATTGGCACATCCAAGTAGCACAAAACATCATATTGCATATAGTTTATTGTGACTCCTTCCCTTAAATATTAAATACATAGAGATCAGTATTTATTCTCTGTCTCACTTTCCTTATGATTATTTCCTTTTCAAATCTCTTGAAGAATCTTGTTTCAGTACAGGTTTACATAGTAAAACATCCTGTGAACGTTTAGATTCTGTATTTCAATTGTCTTTGCTTGTCAGTCTTTTTTTATCTTGCGTTTATATGTTCAAAACTTGACTAAAGGCTGATGCACACCTAAAACATATTAATGACAGGTGCATAGGACAAAAGCAAAAACAAAAATATCCTGCGCACTGCCTGAAACTTCTAAATATTACAAAACAACGTTTTGGTCCCTGTAAGATCTAAGGACTGAAACGTTGCTTTGAAAGAAAGATTATTTATTTTGCACGTTTCATTCAGAGAGTATGCAGGATCGTTCCCCTTTTGCCTTTATAAATCGTCTCTGTCGGGTGGAAACCTCATATGTCCAAAACAGTTACTTTTCAGGATTCAAATTCAAAAGTAGAAGATCTACAAGCTCAAAACAAGTCGCTTCGGGCCATGTTTCGAGCTTGTAGATCTGCTGCTTTTGTGTCACGCTGTAGTATGATCAAGTAGGGCGTTAATTTAAAAAAAAACACAGAAAGTTAGAATATGGAGATCAGAGGTTTGTCTGTCTGCTCGACAGCGACAATATATTCAACCAATGTATGAATAAGTATATTTCATTCCCATGTCCCTCCTTCTGTAGCTCTGTCTTTGCGGACGGCGTTAATGTGGACTGGTCAGGGTGGTGCTTCGATGATGAAGAGGTCATGGATCACCTGAACCCCGGGGATTACACCATCGGAGGAGGTGAGGGGCTGTTGGAGGGCATCAGCAGAAGTCTGACCGCATGGGACATGAAGAGATTCACAGAGCAAGAGGAAGGAGAGTGTAGCCAAGTCTAGTTCTGATGAGGCAACAGAGACAAAGGGGAACTCTCTCGTACAAGGGCACTAACCTGCATGAGAGTGTAAAAATTAGGATTTTACCTGTGGGACTCAGCTAGTGCACCCACAGTCAGTGATGGAAGAAGTACTCACATTTTGTACTTAAGTAAAAGTATCAATACTCCAATGTAGAAATACTCTGTTTACAAGTGAAAGTCCGGAATTCAAAATTGACTTGAGTAAAAGTACAAAAGTATTGGTATCAAAATGTACTTTAAGTACCAAAAGTAGAAAGTACTCATTATGCAGAATGTCCCGTTTCACAAGTTCAAAATGTATACAAATCTTTTGAAAATAGCAGATCTACAAGCTCACAATGCATTGTGAGCTTGTCATTTGGAAATACGTCATACGGAAATAAGTCATACGGAAATATGTCATTTAGAAATACTACTGACATTTGGAAATACTCCAGTAAAGTAAAAATACCTCAAAATTGCACTTAAGTACAGTACTTGAGTAGGCCTACACGTACTTAGTTACTTTACACCACTGCCCACAGTGGATTCAAGTGTGTGTTCCGAGATACACGCTGTCATGCAACTGATGAAGTCCCAAGACAGTTAAGTTATAAGTCTTACACTGTGCCAAAGTTCAATCTGTGAGCTTGATTTATAGTACTCCTCTGACCAGGTTTAACCTGCCTCATTTCCAGATGCATATTGTCGCTGTCGGGCAGAAACCTCTTATCTCCATATAGTTGAACTTTTTGTGTTTTTTTCGTAAATTAATGCCCTACTTGATCATACTACAGCAGTGGTTTTCAACCTTTTTCATATCAAGGTCTGTTATTTATTCACCATTTGAGCCGCGGACCACCGTTTGATGAGATTCAGACTCTCAGACCCGAAACTTTGAATATTTTGTTATCGTTGGATACGATTTCGTCCACAATTCCATGCTGTATTGATGTTGGTACCATAGGTAGCGATAACAGGCAAAGGTTGATCAAAATAACAATTATTTAATTAAGTAATGCAGATGTTTAACAATAATTTAACTCTTGAGAGCGTAAAATGGAGGTTTCATTTTACATCTCAAGAGTTAAAGATCTCTAAGGGTCCATTTGGTTACCAACTCTCCATCATATAGCTGGGGACCATCTGGAACCCCCTGAAGGAGGAACATTTTTGGACATATGAGGTTTCCACCCGACAGAGACCATATACTGTACAGTGCATATACTCTGAGCATAAAGGGAGCACAGATCTTTGCAACTATTCTGAGATTTGAAGTAATTCAATGTTGACAGTAAACAGCCTAGGCTGCTTCTGCATAAGGATCTCCAATTCCAAATATGCTAACACTTTCTCTGTAAATATGCATCACTATGTCAAATAATGTAACATATTATTTTTTAAACTTTTTTTTATTAAATGCCAATATGCTTAGCCAATGACTTGTGTAAATATCATGAGCTTATTCAGTTTTTATTTATAATATGAATAATAATTTCACTTTTGTCTTATTCATTTCACTTAGAGATTCCAGGTTGTATATTATGTATATAATGAAAAACAGCTTTAATGAACATATATATATATTTTTTATTATCATCTTATTCTCAAGAAATATAGCCTACTACAGGCTATACAGAAATACACATACATGGCTGGAAGAAAAAAGGTTACATTGAAATGAATATTACAGTATACACAAAATGTCAGATACTGTATATTCTTTCTAAATACAGGAGCATGCATATTGCTACAAATGTCTGCTGGGCATGTTTACAATTTATACAAATATGTACTGTACATCTATAAAGGTTATTGCAGGCAATACGAGTCTAGGTTCTCTTTATTCAACAGTGTTGTGACATTTGGCGGCAACAGTTGAGATGCTGTGGTGTTTAACTTGGTTCCGTTCTTTCTCTTCTCTTTCATTTGAGATCGAGTGAACAATAGACTCCAGCGCAGGGTATTGCAAGATCCTTTTCTTCTGCACAGAAAAAGACATGGATTAAATTATTAACAGGCAAAATTGAGCACACACTCTAGCTTGAATGCATTGATGGCAATTTTATGCACTGAAACCCCACACAGACAGTATACAAAATGTAGATGTAATTGTATTCCAATCTCATTATTTTATTTTTCTCAAAACAAGTGGGGAAATCTGCCAAAGACAGAAGATACTGTTCTTCCAAAGCATCTTGAAAGAAAGAGCGTATTTTTTCTTATTTCACAATATTGTAACAATCTACAAACTACATTAAAAAGATACATTACCCCCCCCCCCCCCCCCACACACACACACAGATTTAAAAACATTTACCAAAATGAAATTACATTTTTTTAAACGTATAGTATAGTACATATATTATTACATATAATTTAGAATAAACTAACCCGTTGGTGGTTCTTGAACATCTGTAACAGGACCAGCAGCAGTACCATGAGAAGGACGCTAAGAAGGATTATAGTGCCGGTGTCCTTGTTGGATACTCCTGTCTCACTGGGCCTGGCCCCAGTCAGACCGCCTGGGGAGCACACAGAGACAGAGAGATTTGTTTAGACTTTATTCGGTTGTTTTTTATACAGGAAAAACTGACTGAGCATGGGCTTCCTTAGTAGCAACATTATGTTTGGCACCACTGTCCCATATTCTCGCAGTGCAGTACAACCACTACATTCTACTGTCTTTCCCAGTGGGGCAGGTGTTTACCATTTGTAGATTGTCCATATGGGCTATTACTGCCCCAGATAAAGGCTCAAAGTGTAATTCTACATGAAAATATAACCGTGATTGCCTTTGCATGCATTTGTAAATGAATACACCAAATAGCTGGTGTGTATGCTGAGTAAATTATTCTGAAATGGCAGCAGTGGCTAGAGAGGGCAAACATTCCATCAACAGCCATAGGCTCTTTTCGATGTGTCCTTGAGCAAAACACAAAGAACAACCTTTCTCTCACTTAATCAATATGTGTAAGCTTACTTGTCTGTTGAACGTGGTATGTTACTGTTCCCAGCAGGACTTTTTTCCTGTAGAAACGACAGATCCATTCCCCAGAATCCTCTTGTGTCGCTCTGTGGATTTGTATAACCTTCCCCTGTACAGAGGAGTTCACTGACTGAGTGCCGTAACTGAGGGTCATGTGGGCCCACTCATAGTCAGTGACCTCGCTAGGATCACTAAGGTGACAGGTCAATGTCTCGGAGCCTGGTCTGGCTGATGGAGTGTTGCTCTCAACTGAAAGGAGAACAAGAAAATGCATTGTGGTTATTGAGTGATGGAATGGAGCTAATCGTGTAAAGAAAGAAAATGCACTGTGAGGTCATTGATAGACTGGATTATTGCTCACTGTGAGCAATAATTAATTACTTATTTTCTATCCATTACACACCCCATAAAGCCTTGAATACATTAGCATATTTCCGCTGGTCATCAAATTATTGGCTTAGGAATGCGACAAAAAACAAAAAATCTCCATGAATTCAAGCCTTCATGGGGTGTGTAAATAGTTTCAGTCATTTTTTTGGGGAACTGCTCCTTTTAAGGTGTTTCTATTTCATTTGGCGATATATAGACGACACATTATAAGTAAGCTCATAATGTTGCCACTACATATGTACCCATAAACAAAAATTTGACTCATAAGCATAGTAGGGAACATCCTTTTTAAAATGGTTCTATATTGAACCATTAGAGGTGCCTAAACTAAGCTTAAGAACCAGTTCAACAGATACTTTGTATGACAGTGGTGCTTATATAGCACCTCAACCATCCTGAAGAATCGCTGAAGAACCAACACTTTTGTCTGCACACAGTAGGAAACACCCATAGACTCACCTTTAGCAACTACAAGCTGTAGTGTTCTAGTCAACCTCTGTCCTTGTATTGTCCCAGAACATCTGTAGGTGCCTCCATCCTCCAAGCCCACCTCCAACAGCGTAGCGGACCTGTCCCAGGGGTCCAGGGAGGGCATGCGTGACAGGGTAGACGTGGGCGAAGGGGGGCTGGAGGGAGCAACGGTTTTTCCTTGCTCGTTCAGTTTCTCCCAGGTTGGGTCCGAGGGTATCAAACCAGGGGCAAAAACACAGGGGAGGGAGGCTACCGAACCCACTGCTGCGTACACCTTGGTGCTGTCATTGGATGGCTGGGTGATTCCTATGAGAGCAAGGTGACGAAGGATAGAAAAGAGACTATAAGTAGTCATCTCACCCACTCTTCTTAGCGCTTTTCTGCATTCTTGGACGTAACACTTTCACCTTTCATAGTCTAGAAGCACAGATATTTGTCAGAGCACCATTAGTTCTGACCTGTGTACTCATTACTGGTTAGTGGTGGTTTTGGAGATCTATGATTTTAACGTATTTCTTTGGCCGTAAATTACTCAACACGTCAGCTAAATGCAGAAGATCCAAGGCCTGATTTATACTTAGTTATTATGCGCCAGTGTAGTGCACCTAAAGTAGAAAGCTCACGTTGTGAGCTTTTAGATCTGCTATTTTAGGCGAGTGACACAACGTGCAACTAAGTATTAATTATGACTAAAACATGAAGTTCATGTGTGATCATGCCCTCACCTCTCACAGACACACACTGTGTCGCTTGTCCTCCCTTCCCCTGGTAGTCTACAACACATGTCCACCGTCCCGTCAGCCTCTGAGAGGCCCTGCCGCTCCAGGCGCTGTTGGAGTCCAGGTCGTCATGTGGGTTGAAGGTCTCCTTCATCCCATTTTCATTGACAGGTGTATACGGCTTATCATCCAGCTTCCAACGGATCATGGCCCCTTTAGGCCAAGGGTTCACCTTACAGCTGACTGAGATGTTATCTCCTTCAAGTGGAGCCGATGGCGAGATGGACACTGTGACACATACAGGCAAGAGTGAGATTATTATTATTATTTCTATTATTATTATGACTTGTACTGCATCACTGATGGGGAGTGTAAGTGATTGAATTGCATATAATAATTTATTTTACAATTTACAATTACAATTTAGGCATTTAGCAGACGCTCTTTACCCCGAGCGACTCACAGTAAGCCAGGTAAACACACACATCAAATGCAGAGAGACAGTGTAGTGCAAAGAAAATTGTTGGCATAGTAATATTGGCCATGTCATTGTTGTCAAATAAGCTTGAGCTTGTAATTTTTGCATTTTGGAGGGGTGGGGGGTGTTAACAGCCATATTGCAAAAGGGTGGCTGAAGCCAGAGGCTATAGCTATTTGGGAGGCCTTGGTATAGAAACATTTAGGAACCACTGATCTAACATGTCATAATAAAACCACGTTTTTTGTCTTGCTATGCATGTCTACAAGGAGTCTCTCACCTTTGATGACCCTTAGTATGACCGTGTTCTGAACGTGTGTCACTCTGTCGTCCACTGTGCAGGTATACACCCCTCCATCCTCCTCCGTTATGTCTTTAATACGCAGGCTGTGCAACCCTTTGACCGTGTCTGAATGGAAGCACCGTGTCTGCCGGGTCTCCAGACTGTAACAGGCTTGGCCCCAGGTCTCCAGACCGTTCTGCCCCTTCCTCCAAACTGTGCTGTGGGAAGGTGAGTGGAGAATGTGGGAGATGTTCAAAGCGCTACAGTGCAGTGCTTTTACTTTCATGATTATGGATAGATAAGATAGAATGGACCGTGATTCTGAGGGAAAGATTAAGCGATGGAGCTGGGATGGTAAAGCGAAAGAATGTGGCAGGTGGATTGTTTAGTTTAGTTTGGAAAAACTAGCCTGTGACATTGAAAGAACATCAAGGGATTTATAAAAATAAAAAATAAAATGAAACGTCTCATCTCCAAACAAACTTAAAGCAGCACTATGTAACTTCCCTATTCTACCCCGGATTTGAACCTGGCTTCCTGCTTAAAGGGCTAGACCACTTTGTTAGAGGTTTGGGTTGTGTATTTACCTTGCCATGGTGTAACTCCAAAGGTGGACAACAAATCAAAAATGATTGCTCCATTGATTAGAAATTGATAATTCAAAATATGTTCCTCATTGACTTACATTGTACGGTGAAACAGCTCTCAAAGTCACTCTTTTAGCACATAAACGAACACAAACAAAGCTGATTCAGAGAATATAGAACATCACCAAACCCAGTACTGTTTGTTTTTTTAATAAAAATGTCAACTTCCTGTTGATTTTACTATTTGAAGATCCGGATCCGGATCCGCGGATCCAGTCCGGGTTTTCTTTTAAATAAAAATAGCAAAATCAACAGGAAGCTAACATTTTTATTAAAAAAAAAAACAGTACTGGGTTTGGTGATGTTCTATATTGTCTGAGTCAACTTTGTTTCCGTCCATTTACGTGCTAAAAGAGTGACTTTGAGAGCTGTTTCACCGTACAATGTAAGTCAATGAGGAGCATATTTTGAATTATCAATTTCCAATCAATGGAGCAATTATTTTTGATTTCTTGTCCACCTTTGGAGTTACATAATGGCAAGGTAACTACACAACCCAAACCTCTAACAAAGTGGTCTTGCCCTTTAAGTGCTGAAATCTTTACCATTGAGCTAATAGAGCCGGCCTGCTTGCTCGGGGGATAAATTGAATCTTGTTGAATTTGTGTCTAGGTGAGACATGACCTTTGACATGATCTACCGTAAATGTCTCAATAGAAGAGTTGGGAGACCAAATACAACCACCCCAATTGTATATGTTATATTGTCAACGTAAACATAGCCACAGGGGTTCCCAAACCTTTCAGGTCATGACCCCCCAAATGATCATATTTGAACTGGGGACACCCCACTCTGACAAGCACTTGGAATTGTAGTTTAATTTAGTTTGACTCGGTTCTTCAGATAAACATAGTGAAAATAGCCGATTTCTTGCGTAACATTTGACAATTTGGCCAATTTGGCATTAAAAAGGTCTTAAAAGTCATTGAATTGTGACTTTAGAAATGTGCAGATACCATGTATACACTTATACTGTATGTTGGTTTGTTTACTGTTGGGTGAGAAAACAATGTTGCACATTAAGCTAATCATCTGGGGACCCCCCCAAAATAAATGTATTTTTAGTTATTATTATGTAAAAAATAATAACTCTAAATGACATAATATTAAGATCATCCTACCCTCCATTCTTACTCCAGATGATTAGAGCTGCAGACTGTGCAGAGCGGGACTGTACTGCGGGACGGCTGCACTCACAGGGTAAGTCAACCTGCGAGCCTGACTCCACAAACACCTCCATGTCCTCACACATAACACCTGGGGAAACACACACATGCACACACAAACTCTATTGTGTTAGAAAAACCTACCAGAGAATATACCATAACTAAATTTAATTAAATTAGATTAGATTTTTCAAATCTGAATTCACTCAATGTAGAATTTGTGAGAAAAACAATGTATAAATACTATATTAAAAATAATATAATAATACGAAAAAGTAATTTTCCTACAGTGTATATGTACCTGATAGCAGGGTCATTCCGCACCAGATGAGATATCTCCACAACATCTTGTTCTCTTTCAGTTGTATTAGGCTGTACATTTGAATCTGTTGTCGAACTTGTCCTACAATTAAACGTCTAATATCTTACTTTGACCTGATCCTCTATTGAAATCACGCTCTCTGTACCATGTTCTTGATAACAATTCTTTCTGTTTTTGTTTGATGTACTCTGTGTGGGTTTTGTGTGCCTGAGCTCAGTTTTATATAGTCGTGGGGGAGGAGGGTAGTGGTAGTCCCCACGTGACTTACATCTACTGTATGGTGCGGTCTCACTGACTGACGCAACATGGAAACTACAAGACAGACAGGTAACAAGGGAGAAAGACCCACACACCCTACCACGGATTCCCCTTTGCCCCACCCCCTCCCCTACCCCTTTCATTAATCAGTCTTTCAAGACAACATACATGACTAATAAAGATGTCACACTGACAAGCACATGCTCAGTAGAAGTCAAGTTACTATATATTGAAATTCACAGAGTGAATGAGTTTTAAGCAACAACAAAAACATGATTTTCTTTGTGTGCCATGAGAGTAGTTCATCCATTTTATTCAAACTTGAGCAGTGGCTCTGGGGTAGAGCGGCTGGATGGAAGCCGTGAGGTTTCCAGTTCGATCTCGGGCTCCCCCAGAAGAGTTAGTGTCGAAGAGTCCTTGAGCAAGACACTGAACCCCTAATTGCTCCCGATGAGCAGGTTGGTGCCTTGCATGGTTTCCTCCGCCATCGATGTGTGTGTGAATGGGTGAATGTAATGCACAATCTAGGTGAAGCGCTTTGGATAAAGGCGCTATATAAATGCACCATTTATTTACCATTTATTATTGCAACTTCCTAATGTGCAATGCGTCTTCATTTACTTCTGCATTATTTACAGGAAACGCATGCTGTTTCGAAGAGCGGTTTTGGAAATGTGAAGAACAATGCGAAACTATCTTGTCCTGCTTTCCTTGCTGCCAGTCAGCTTTCATTCACAGCTTTCATTGACGTTGATAATAGAATTATAGGCCATTCTGGTAACGGGAGTAGGCCCATGTTGATTTGAAGAAGATTCGTCATGAGGCTGAAACTGATTCATCCTCTCCAGTTTCGCTTCACACATCTTGTTGTCCATTTTCAGAGCACTGTGATTAAAACAGCTCAGCACACCTTGCTGATGTCACATCTAGAGTTCTGACGTTGGCTTCATGGCTAGATTTCTAATCTCCTGTCGGACTGCTTTCATAGAAGACAGTGCCCTTTTGTACGAATCAAACCACATCTTTCTCTGCCCTGCTCTCATTCAGTTACAGAGGCTAAAGCAACTGTAACTGCTTTTGGTTGTTTTTCATAGTCCCTGTCACTGCAAACTCTACCGTTTGGTCTTGTGGAGGGTGTAGGCTAGACCCGTGGTTCTCAAAATGGATTCCAGGGAATCTCTGGGAAGTTTAGGGGGTCTAAATCTAACCCGAACGTCTGTAACTCTGATAGTGTACAAATGGAACCAAATGGACCCTGATGGGTCCATTTGGTTCCATTTGTACACTGTCAGAGTTAAGGGGAGACCTTGAAATTTAGTTTGAGAACCACTGGCCCACATGCAACCACATGCAAGGAGCGTAACACGTGGGGGAACACACTATCCTTCCCAGTCCCACTCCCTAAAACAGGCCAACCTTTAGGAGTCGCTAATGTAGCAACAGAGATCACCTTCCCACCCGCAAACATGTTAAGTCCACTGTTAAGTCTGGTTCTATGACACTAGCATGTCTATCCCATGCATGTCATGCCCTTGTGTGTTAACTCACTAGGATCAATTGAAAGGCTGTTTAATTGGTTAATCGCACAACATTCTAATCATTAGCATATTTGTAACTAATTATGTACAAAATTTAAACTGTCATTGTGTCGAGATGAATGTGTTGGTTAATTTTGGTTGTCGTCCCAAAAGTCTGGGCATGGCCCTGCATACCTGCATACAGCACATCAATATACATGGTTTCATACAATAGAAAGTGTACAGTAGGTGGAAATTGAGGGTTTGTTCTTTCAGCAGAGACATTTTCCCGTGCATGGAGAAAGTCACGTGCCTGTGACTGATCACTGATAAGATCTCTTATATCAAAGACTCAACGTGTTGTAGAATGCTAATGTAAATCTCTTCAAACCACATGGTTAATGTGTTTTTCTCAGCTCCTTGGCACAGAGTTTGTCACTAAGCCCAATATAAGACCACGATGTCAGCCCCCTCACTCTCGTCTCTGTCTCCGTGTTAATGTGAGTGTACGCGTCTGGGGGGAGGATGTGTGTGTGTTTGTTTTGGTTGTTTTTTTGGGTGAGGGGGCTGGGGGGGTCATACTGTATAGTACAGTACGTGTGTCAAGTGCTATGAGGTGGTCTTTCCTACAGGTGGTCTTTAGACGCTTGTACTGTATTGGAGTGCGGGGGGGTGACAGAAATGATGAATAAGAGAGCCCCTCCAATGGAAACAATTAACAGCACAGAGCTGGTTAGGAATGCAGATGAACATTATGTTAATCTGGAAAGCCCCGGAAAATATTCAAATCTTAATATATATATATAAATATAATATTCAAAGCAAGTGAATAGTTTGTTCCTGGGCCCCTCTCTCTCTCTCTCTCTCTCTCTCTCTCTCTCTCTCTCTCTCTCTCTCTCTCTCTCTCTCTCTCTCATCACATCACATCACACCATATTTCAGTTCTCCACTGTATATATAATAATAAAACTGATCTACTGTATTTAACAGGTAGCCATTGAAGAGAGGTCAGTAGGGAAAATATGGTCCCTCTTCCTAGCGTGAGTCAAGAGCCTATAGCAGCCACATAATGGACTAACTGCAACCTTTTCATCTCAAGGACCCCCAAATTGATATTTATCTGGCTGTGGACCCCTGTCAGAAAATATTTTGTTCCTGAGACCCCCATACAAGATTTGTGTTTTTAAAATGTTTCAGAAATATTCAAAAATGTTAACATTTTTACAAGATTTTTGGTAAACAGATCTACAAGCTCACAACACGTTGCAATAATATATGTTGTGAGCTTGTAGATCATCTATTTTCAAAAAGCTGATGTATATAGGTTTAAAGTGGTTAAAGCCTCACTATGTAACCTTTTTTTAATTAATAAAATGTAATTTTGACCAATCCGTAACCCCTGGGGGTCCACGTATCCCACTTTGAGAACCACTGATGTAAAGGGACTTGCAGAAATCAACACGGGAGGGAATAAAAGCATAAATTCACAGGAAAGATATACATTTGGTGATGGCTTTTACAACTTTGCTTGTTTGTCAAATTTTAGGGCAAAATCAAAGATTAAACTAATATTTTTTGCATGTACATCTATTCAAGACTAAACCTATGATGGAGTCAGATGGTCCACATTTGATAACCTCCACCTTTCTCTCATTTAATTGTACATTGTTTTTTGCCATCCGACATTTGCAACCAAGAAGATGCTTAGAGGAGTGATCATCACTGGGTTTCAATGGAAAGTAGGGCTGTGTGTCATCAATGTAACAGTGGTATACAATATTATGCATTATGGAAAATAGAGCCCGGGGGGAGCATAATCAGAGAAAATAAAATAGGGACTAAACTAGAACCTTGGGGTACTCCCATATGGGTATTCCATAGGATGATAGGTGCAGTGTAAGAGTCAAAGCTCCCAAATCTAAATATAGCATACGGTAAGTGATATGGAGTATCATTCCAAAATGATCATATCCGATACTTAAAAAAGCCATTATCTGACATGCATTAAGTTAAGGTAACTGTTATCTTGCAGCTGTGGTTTCAATTTGTAAGAGCCTGTGTATTTTTTACAGTGATTATCTATCTGAAGTTCAGTAAGTTTAGTAATCATAATCATAAACTTACAGTGCCTTTGTCAGATGGTGAATTCTGATGGTCAATGGTTTTTGGCACCGCAGAGAGGAGGCAGAAGACAGATTATAATCAAACATTTGGCAAGTCTGGAACATTCTTTTGAGCATTTAGTTTTCCTGTCAATTTGACGGCGGGGTGTGATAACAGTATTTGCTATGCAATACTTTAGTATCATGGCCCAAATAATAGGTGGTATGGCCCACCTATTATGGAAGAAACACTGCCAGCACTAATATTTCTTTTCAGGCTACGCAAACTGGCAGAATCAAGTAGTTTAAGTGTCTTATTTTTGGCAATTATTGGTAATTCTGCAATATGCATATTTTGTTTATATTTATGTGAGTCTAACTTTTACCATGGTTTGATGCATTTACATTTTCACATGGAATCACTGACATCAAATCAAAATTAGAATAAGATCAAGTGTTGCAGCAGTTGTTTCTCTGAAATTGACAAGTTATTCCATAGGCGTCATCATTACACTAAGACTGAAAGTATCATAATTAAGCTTAGTTTGCGTATGCATGCGTGTGATAGCAAGAGAGAGAAGAAGGCAGGCAGGCAAACAGACAGACAGACAGAAAGATAGACAGACAGACAGACAGACAGACAGACAGACAGACAGATAGATAGATAGATATATACCTAGAGAGAGAGATGCTGACAATGATGACTGTATCTAGATTACAGCTGATGTGAATCTGCATTAGAATAGCATCAGACTGTCAGTCATACAAATAGGAATCATACGAATTGTCTGACATTGTATCACTGAATATAACTATTTTTTAAATCAAAACAAAATTGAATAATTTCTCAACAAAAAAACAATGATAATGTAGGCCTGTGTACAGATCAGTCACACTGGTTCTCATAATAGTTTTGTTTAAAGTCACCTCACTGGCTCCTCCTGGCGGTTGAAAAGTAGCTTTCGCAATGCTGCAGTTTGCAATTCAATGTGAGGGGAAAAAATACAAACATCCAAGGCGTTTGATCTCAGTGGTATCGAACTGACTGGTGCTAGACTAGACTATAGATAATATTACATTTTCACAAATTTGTTTTTATTTCTGTGTCTACTAGAAACATAGCCATACGGACCAGTAGGCTATTGCATTTCTATTAAATAGAAATGCATTACAAATCTGCATTGGTGGAAAGTAACTAAGTACATTTACTCAAGTACTGTACTTAAGTTCAATTTTGAGGTACTTTTACTTTACTGGAGTATCTCCAAATGTCAATAAGTTTTACTTCTACTCCACTACATCTCAGAGGCAATTATTGTACTTTTACTCCACTACAATTATTTGAAAACTTTAGTTACTAGTTTTTTTTTAGATTTTGATTATTTTTTACAAAACATACATTACTCACTTCAGCCTTATACAATAGCCGACATTCTGCCTAATGAGTACTTTCTACTTTTGGTACTTTAAGTACATTTTGTTTTGTACTTTTACTCAAGTCCATTTTGAATTCTGGACTTTTACTTGTAACAGAGTATTTCTACATTGCAGTATTGATACTTTTACTTACGTAAAAAGTGTGAGTACTGTTTAAATTATGTTTGTCATATTTGCTTGCATTGCTTGCAGGGACTTGAAAGTTTTCTGCACTTCTTCTGTCATATTTACGGTAACGGCGCTATGCTTTCTGGGATATTTAACAACTAAGATGGAAGCGACCACAGCGAGCGTGTCAGATTGTCAATAACTGGTTTAAATCACAACTGTGTTGCTTTATTGAGTCTTTTGTGGCCGTAGAGACCACGAGCGATTCGGTGAGTGTATGATTATTATGTACAGACTTAAAAACGGGTAAGATATGTCTCTGTTATTGCTGTCTAGGCTATTAAAACTTAGATAACACTAGGGGTCAACGCAACGAACTAGGTAGTGTCTGTTACAGCACCTTCGTGCTTATTACTTTTTAAACATTTTGTTTAATTCATGAAAAATCGGTTCTTGACTGCACCTGTCAATTCATGTCATTCAGATTTAGTTTCCTCTCTGTCTCTATTGTTCACACACACAAAATAATGTACACTTCCAGTCTAATGTGTATATACTGCATTAATATCAGTACATCATCCTTTGCATCAATTGTGTGGCCTTGTTTAGAAAGCCATGGAGAATAACATGTTACTTGTTCTTGACTTCTGTTTTAGGAAACTAAGATCATGTCAGTTTTTGGAGGGTTTCTAAGAGCTGGAGCATCTCTCTGTCAGTCTTCTGTGACTCTGTTACAGACTGCTAGACACATATCTACTGGTACGTATGGCTTGGTTCTAAACCCATATCTACATAGCTGTGTTTGTAGACACATCTAGTTTTATGTATTCTATAGGCTGTTTCTAAACAGATCTATTGGGATGAATGGCTGGCTTTGTTTCTAGACATATCTACTTGTATGTATGGTTGTGTTTCTTGGGAGTTGGGGTTTTGATTCAAAGGCTTTGCAATGCATAAAGCAACATGTTCTCACCAAGCCTGCCTGCCTGCTAACTCATAGTTAGTATGTAGCGTGAATGAGTGTTGAACATGAATTAAGTTCTCCTGATCGTATCTTATCATAACACATGATCATCATGTTGTCCGCAGGTGTCTGCTGCAGAGTCCGGATGCATGCCATCCCTGCTCCGAAGGTTGTGGATAGATGGACAGAGAAGAGGAGTATGTTTGGGATTTATGACAACATAGGGATCCTAGGTGAGTTTCTTCAACCAGACAAAGCAAAAGATCATGAAAGTATAGCAGGCTATATTCTGGCTTTGGATGTGAAGACTAGATGATTAGTTTCGGTCTCCAAATTAGATTTTCTTATTTCAAATTCAGTCCTATATATATGTTTAGGCTAATATTTCTGTACTGTAAATGGCCATTTATTTATTGTTCACACTGCTGGCTCGATTTTAAATGTAAACTATGAGTGAAGGAGAGCGGGTGCTACAGGGCAACGCAACACACACCCCCTCTCTCTCTCTCTCTCTCTCTCTCTCTCTCTCTCTCACTCACTCACTCACTCACTCACTCACTCACTCACTCACTCACTCACTCACTCACTCAGTCTCATGTCACAGGCACACTTTCACACAAGAGGACAATACACTGCATTATAGAGATGTGTGTAACTATTATGATAATTTAAAATGAAAACCAGGTTAAACCAAGTCACCATAGCAGTGGATTTCACGTATATTATTTTGGTCAGACATCCCAAGTTGAGATGCTTTGTTTGATTTTGTTAGCTGTAGAATATAAACAATAACAAATTATATAAAATGTAAAGATATATAAATATAAAAATATAATATAAATAAAATTGAAAGCATACTAAATAGTTGCCTGTCTTAACAGGGTGTCTGAGAGATGGGGAGACCCCTGTTACTGAACACTCTAGCAATGATTACTATTGTAAGACAGAGCTTACACTCCCTTTATAATTATAATCTCTTGTGAACACTTTAGGTGTTGCAGTATACCTTTGAGGGAATCGATGTCAATATACTGAGTGTTCATATTTCATAATATGCCAGCTTGGATTTAAATGGTATTTTTGGAAATATGTTTACTCTTTACCATCCTATAAAGGCAGGAAGCAGTACCCTTTTTATGATTACAAGTTTACAGTTCTCTCTTTTGGTAAGGTGTACCTTACCTACAGTATGCCGATAACAATAACGTTGCTAAATGACTTGAACTTCCCAAATTCAATATTCTTGCAATCGTTGCTTTGTTGTTATTTAGGGTAATATATATGGTATGGGACAGTCCTCGCCCATTCTCAGCGCTGCATCAGCAGTGTATGTAGATGCCAAGTATAAAACGTGTGCCAGTACCAGTTTCAACATCCTGTCTCCTGATTGGATGTGTCAGCCCTTCCCTATTTTCTTTTTGTCTTTGACCGCTGCACAAGCGCATGTCTTCTTGCTCTCTCTTACTGTCTTTTGTGCTCCGTCTCTGCCCCGTCCCTATACCATCTTCACTCACTTGCTCTTTTACTTCCTTTTAATGTTTTGTGTTTTCATATGCGTTTCTATCTTTTTTGTTTGTGGGTCTCGACTGTCTTTTCAAAGTGTTTCATCTTTGAAAAGAGACACACACACACACACACACACACACACACACACACACACACACCTGACCTGACTTGCTGTGTGTGCCTGCAGGCGATTTCAAAGCCCACCCGAAGGACCTCATCAAAGCCCCCTGCTGGCTGAAGGGTTTCCGTGGTAACGAGCTGGAGCGTCTGATCAGGAAAAAGAAGATGGTGGGCGACAGGATGATGACACTAGACAGACACAACCTGCAGAAAAGAATCAAATTCCTCTACCGACGGTTCAACCGTTTCGGCAAACACCGCTGATGTGGGCTGTACCAATTGGCCCATACCATATCGTTATATTATCTCCTTATTTGAACTTTTTGAGTTTTTTCATAAATGAATCAAATGCCCTACTTGATCATACTACAGTGTCACACAAAAACATCAAAAATAGCAGATCCACACGCTCAAAAGCTTGAGCTTTGAGCTTGTTATATATATAGATATGCTACTTTTGCTATTTTTGAATTGAATTTGAATCCTGAAAAGTAAACGTTTTGGGCATATGAGGTTTCCACCCGACAGAGACTAGGTGTTGTCACCGGTTCAAATTAATAGGACATTATGCCGAGCTGACACAATGTTGTATGTTGTCCACATTTGTTTTCTTTTGTATGTATATAAAGCATTATAATTCCTCCAATATGTGACTGATTTTCATTTATTTTTCTGGCCCCATAGTGTAATAAGTTCACCACAGATTAAAAAAAAAATCTTAAAAAGAATTACACTGATTTTAGGATGACATGTCCTTAAATATCAACAACCTGCTCACCTTAAATCTTTGATGCTTTGGATATGCTAACCCTGCTTGGAGATCTCTGGCATCTCTCCAGCACAAAGAGGATTAAAAGCATTGAGATGAAGCCATGGATGAGACCAGGCCAAGCCTTAAAAGCAACTATCAGCCAAATCTGGAAATCCATTTTAAAACTTATTTGGAAGTAAATGATTATTTCTGATGACTATATCTGTGCCTCCCATAGGAACGGAGTTGAATGTATTGTTTGTAATTAAGATGTGTGGTAATAATTGGTGTCAGCCAAACTGTTGCCATTAGGTAATATATATATTTTTTGACTATCAATTATACCAAAATTGGCAACAGAAGCAATTGATATTTCACTTGGTCCCCTTTATGCATTTATCCAATAGGACATTTTATTTGATCCATATGCATGAAGAGCTACAGTACAGTAATTTCCTCTATGGACGGGACATTTCTTATGCAGACAAAACACAGTTCCACTTCTGTACTCCTGGATGCCTGTGTGCACACTTCGTTCTCACAGTCATTCATCATTATTCATGGAGTTATAAATACATGGCAATGAAGCTTGAGGGCTGGGACGCCATTTGGGGCTCTAAATAAAAGACAGATCGAAGCTGTATTTGTATGGCAAATGATTCAAACGCGAGGATGGAGAGGGAATTGGGAGACTACAATCGTACTCCCAGTCAGACCCAGCCAGCGAGGTACACGACTAGGGGGAGGGGGGTGTTCGCCGAGTCAACATTCTATAGTCAACCACCACTGTACCGCAGTGTCGTCCTGCCGCCCCTATCCCATCCGACACAGAAAGCTGCAGTACTGCAAAGTGTAGGGAAAGAGAGAGGGAGGGGGAGGGAGAGCGAGAAAGCGAAGAGAGGAAGGGAGGGGGTAGGATGGAAGGAGGTAGGCTATTTCTATACCGCACCGTCGTTACGAGTCCAACTGGAGAAGGGAAAGGGAACGATCAATGTTGCCAGGTTGTGTGAAAGAAATAAGCAATCAGGTCTAGGAAAACAAGCCCAAAATAAGTAACTTTTAGGCCACATGAGCACAACACAACACATTCTAAACCTATGGATCTGCGAGCTTGTAGATCTGCTATTTTCAAAGAATCTTGAAATAAAATGCTAAATAATTGGAGGATTTTTGAAACATTAGAAATCTAGTTCTAACAACACAAATCTGGTACGGGGCTCCCCTGGCTGGCACAACGTATTTTAAGATGGGGGGGTTAGGGACAAATACGTATTAATTTGGGGAAATATTTGAAAAACACTGGTTTAAATAATAATTAGAAAATGTGGAAACAAGCCCAAATAAGCAACTACACCACCAGCCCTAAAAAGACGCAACCCGCAACTACAAATATTTTACAAGCAACCTTACAGAAAAACAAGCCCAAAGTCGCTTATAATAAGCCGAGATGGCAACACTAGGAACGACGCATTATTGCAGTATAGTACCATCGCACACTCGAGCGCAACTACCGCACTTCACCACCAGACGCGTGCACACGTCTATCCGGGAGAGGGGAGACAGACAGACAGACAGACAGCACAGAGGTGTCTTCTTCTTAACAACACATTACATTTGTTCCTGAATGGACATTTCTGCAGCTGCAAGCGTTTGGTACCCTAGTGCTCAAAACGACCCACTTTCTTGAGCATCTCTCCGTAGGACGCATCCTTGGAATAACTGTCTCTCAATATTACAAACATCCTGGGGGATTTGATCTCTAATAACGGATTATAGGAGAGAAGTGCTTTTCGCTTGAGATTGACTGTTACTCGTTTATTTTCCGTCCCCGTGGTTGTTGTGTGCGATCAGATTGAGTTATTACCCCGGTGCGCGCCTCGGTATTGCGGTACTTCAGTCAGTGATGACTTGGGCTGCAAGCGCGTTGCTGTAAAAGGTCCATTCATCGCACCAAGACCCTCAACGCTGCACTTTTAATTAGGCTACTTTCACTAACTGAACATTTTGGACTTTGTTTGGACCACTGGCCTAGACATTCCTGTCTCTTTCATCTGTGATCTTGCTGTTTCCCCCTCCTGACTGACTTCAGACCCTCCCCCTCCTTCTCTCACACGCACGCACACACGCGCGCACGCACACACACCCCGTCTCCCCCCTCCGCTGTCCGTGAGTCAGTTCGACACGGCTGCATAGAAGATGTGAGTATTGATGCGGTTTTCTATTTCACCCCATCTTTTGACAATGTGATCAGTTAAAGAAAACAAAACTGTATTACCTGAGTTGATTCATATGTTTTGTTATTTTTTGATTCCTTCCTCCTTGTATTTCTAATTGATTTGTTTCTGCTTGATGGATTTTGCTGACGCAAGTTGATTTTCCCGTCACAGCCTCACTAAATAATGTAGGCTATTCAAGGGTCGTTTTGTTCACAGCAGGTTTTAAAATGAGTTGAGAGTGTTTTCTTTTTCTTTTCTTTTTTTTAGAGCCAATAGGTTAGGCCTATACCTACTTGTTTTTCCTCCTTATAGCGAATTTACTTTTGTACATAAATAAGCTCGAGTCTATAACTGTTTTTGAGTCCAGGGGGAGGGGGATCTGAGAATGCTCAAGTCATCAGAAGATTGGATATCAATGATATCAATGTCATAATCGATTGTTCTGAGGTTGGGGCAGCCCGATGCCTTCATATCCCATTACAGTATGAGGGCCCTATAGTGGAAGGGGGAGGGGTGGTAGGTAGGCACTGACAGTTCTCTGCTGGTGGGCTACGACAATAAGAGCCTTTCCATTGAAATGTTTTATTTCCAATTGCTCTTTAAGCATTTTCGCCTGGCAGAATTCCGACTAGCGGTTGTGTAGCAACACATTATGCAAGTGACACATTTTATTAACCCTTTCCCGTTATATTCCAACTTTAGCTCAATGCCAACTCCTTATTTGGAATGCTTGATTGAAGGCCCTCTCTATACATCCTCTCTGTCCCGACTCCTGTCCACACCGCTCCTTAATCTTTTCATTTTGCAATTATATTTTACGTTTCTACTTTTAGTTTGTATTGGCCTCCTGCTCCTCTGGCCTATCCTCCTTGTCGTTCGTGATATTACATCATTTAATTTCTTCTTTTTTCAGTCCACCCCTTTCAAGGCCATGGAGTCCCCCCTCCTTCCTTGCCTTCTTACATCATTCTTCCTGCATCTTGGCCACATCCTCCAACTCTCCTACTTTTAATCTTTCACTACTGGCTTTTTACTCTTCATTTGTTACCTCTTTTGAAACAAGTCTTTGATATTACAGCTATTTCAGTAGTTTTTCCAGCACCCATGCAGTTACCGAAGAAGGCCCGGCATAAATTGATAAAAGAATATTCTTAATTGTCCTCCCAAGTCCATTCCTCCTCCTCCTTATACACTGCCATGTCTTCATCGTACCCTCTCTTGTCCTTCTCCTCTTCCTCTCCCTTCTCTCTCTCTCTTCTCTCCCCCACCTCCTCTTCCTCTTCCTCCCTAGGTCTGCCCCAGATGCCGCCGCCCCTCCAGCTGGAGCCCCTGGTGCTCCAGCAGCAGACGGCGCCCCAGGTGCTCCCCCTGCTCCACCCAACACCTCCAGTAACCGCAGGCTACAACAGACACAGATGCAAGTAGATGAGGTGAGCCGACCTCTGATCTGTCCACAGATTAAGACGAATGTGTCCTTCCTTCTGTGACCCGGAAGGGTCTGTTTGGGTCAATGTTTACACTTACACGTTACACCGAGTTAAAACACATGCATGAGTTGCATCATATGTAATTGATTAGATAACACGTCACGGTACAGCAGATGGTTGGTTTTCTACCAACATTTATCCTCCATCAAGAACACTCCTGAAAGTAACAGTATCAGCCTTTTGCCTCCATATTGCTTGGTGGGATAATAAGTCTGATTACAATGTAGCAGTAATGACGCTGGTGGCAATTTGCAAATGGATTCTGACTTCATTCTCGTATGTGATGTGAGAGCCCGATAGCTTTTAATGTATTGCCTTTTAGAAGGCAATACATCTTAAACCTCTCTCCATTCTTTTCCTCCTATCTATGCGACCTTGTGTTCATCATCCCGTTCCCTCTCACACATCGTCAACTGTGCTGCTTTCAAGATGTCCTGTCACGTATAGACTAACCCAATGTCATGGGTTTGACTCAGACCCATGCCATCACTCGCATCGTTCCTGGCACTGTACACATAAGACAATAATTCAGTTCAATTCAGAAATTGTAAATTGTTCCCCAGGGGCAATTAGGAGGCATGCATAGTAGTACTTAACAATACCACAGTCTTGTCAGGACAACACAGTACATCACAAAACTGCATAAAAGTTTAGTAGAGTACACTATAACATCAACATACTACATACACATAGTACACATACTGTGTTGTCAGAATACTAGGCCAGTCTATGATATCAGTCTTATATGATGTGAGTATCAGTGGCACAAATGTCACACATATAGATCGGCCAATCTACATATACACTGGAAGAGATTCCTGGAATTTATAATACTCAACCATACTATGTCCATAAACATACCACTGTCTTTGGACATCCAAACTTTTCAGAAAATGAAAAAAAAAGAACCTGCGTTCCAATGGATCCATTGTAGCTATTATTTAGTCACAAGCTCTTGTTAACACTTTTCATTGGTAAATATTTATATAACCCACAGACACACTTAACCACTTTCACAAAATAAAAACCAGCAAAGGATAGCTGATCTACAAGCTCAAAACGCGCCGCACAGCAACGCATTGTGAACTTGCAGATCAGCTATTTTTGCCACTTTGTACAACAACGTACACTGTAGTACGACGAAGTAGGGCATTCATTTCCCAAAACATCTATATTTCAACATGGCTTGAAGAACAATTCCCATTGTGCTCCAGGTGGTGGACATCATGCGTGTAAACGTGGACAAGGTGCTGGAGAGGGATCAGAAGCTATCAGAACTGGATGACAGGGCGGATGCGCTCCAGGCCGGAGCCTCCCAGTTTGAAAGCTGCGCAGCCAAGCTCAAGAACAAGTACTGGTGGAAGAACTGCAAGGTAAGCAGCATGTGCCAGTGTGTGTGGATACGTGACTCACAGTGCCCTCATCAGTCTAGTTCAGTGGTTCTCAAGCGTTTCTGGATCAGGGCACACTTCAAAATCTCGAAAGTGTTTGCATGCATTTTCAGACCATGTTTATTTATTTTTTTTAAACTTTGTCTTTATTTTTCAAACAGACAAAACATACGTTCAAAAAATACATTACAATAAGGAAAACAAAAAACGGAACGGAAGAAAAAGACAGAACAGTAAAAAAAACAATCCAGAAAAGAAAAAGAAAAAAGGGACAATACAGGGGGGAGGGGAGACCATGTTTATTTTAATCAATCGATTGTGTTCCGGCTTGGATCAATATAGTGGCTCCTGAGCAGATTTATTTTAAAATGTGGCCATAGCATTTCAGCAAGTCTGTTTTTGATGTCCATATGTTCAAAATAAAACTGTATAAAGGCAAATAAATATTGCTTTCTATTTGATAACTGATGTGGTAGCCAGGTTTTTATTTTATTTGCTTTAACACTATACATATTAGCAGGTTCACACAAAGTGTGTCAATGTTTTATCATTAAACATTTTCCACTTCATCTTACATGTAGTACCTCCAAGTAGCCCTAGGGGTACACGTACCACCATTTGAGACTAATGTGGCATAGGAAGTGTTTAAAAAAATGTCTCAGAGTCAAACAACAACTGAAACTGTCACAAAAAGAAGTCCAAAGCGCTTCAGCCAAATTGTGAGTAGAATGGTTCGGAGCTCATCCCAACAGGACAAGATAATATGAAAATAAAGTTACCTGGCTGGACGCTTCTAAATAGACTACCCAAATAAATGTCTGGAGCACTCAACTGGGCCTGCACGTTTGATCAATTTTCTGTGCGTTTCGACCGGCGTCTTCCTGAGAGTCAAACGGTTTGACTTTGAGGAAGACGCCGGCCGAAACATCTCTTTTGAAGTGCCCACAGGTAACTTTCTTTTCAAACAACCGAAGCTGCTAGTCCGAAATGAGCCACACTGAATTTAACCGCACAATATTGGTATGTGCAGTTTATAAGTTAGTGGGGTGGTGGATTCCATGAAGCCTGACTGGAAGCCACACAGCTCCACATTGAGGTGTGCTGAACCGAACACATCGCATCTGTCCCAAACATTAATCTGCTAATGAACGGCTGTCCGATGAACACACTGGGATGCCCTAGGGCAGGCAAACATGTGTGAATCAGAGCCATATAAGGAGAGTTGCGTCACCTCATCGGGCCAGTCTTCTACAGAGCCTTCTATTGGCGAATAGTGACAAAGCCCTGAACCGGAAGTTTACGGAATGCACTGGAGTCACTATTTCGAGTTTACATGAACTCTATAACAAGGCTCTGGTGTGAATAACACCCAGTTTTCACTACAGCTATAACAGGGATTTTCATCCTGGGCCGCGAGTATAATGCAAGTGGGCCCCCAAATAATTGGCAGAAAGTTTTGATTTTAATGATAATATAAAATGAATATTTAAAAGAATTATGAAACAAGAAATCATGGTATTTTTCCTTTAAAATCTTGAAAAGGGCATCATCATTATTATTATTATTATACCAATAAATAGGAACTTATATAGTACATACTAAATGCTGTATAGTATGTTAGTTCCATTGATTCAAGCTTGAACACAATCCATTGTTTGATCATTAAAATAAACATGCTCAGAAAATGCACACGGCCCACCCATCTGACCACTTAACATGGCAGCCGAAGGGCTGTGTTTTGTGATCCAGGAAAGGTTGAGAACCACTGAGCTATAACTCATGAAGGGAACAGTATAATGTAGTTACCCCATCATAACGAATGGCAAGGACATTATTGACTTAAACATTTCCTTTTCACTAGTTTTTGCTATTTTAATGGTTTACTGTAGGCTACTGTGTGGATTGTGAGATTCTCGAGGTAGCCATTTGAGAAGAAGTGGCATCTACCCTTTATAAGATGCTGATGAGAATGCACTATTCATTTGGGGAAATTAATTATTTTTCAGAACCTTGAATACATAATACAAAATGCCGAAATTATTTTAGGGAATGCACTCAACAGCCTTTTTGAACAATTCATTAATATACTTCATAGTGTACATCAATATAGTTTTTCTATAATGGATAGATAGGGAACACAACCCTTCATATCATAAGTGTGTGTGTGTGTGTGTGTGTGTGTGTGTGTGTGTGTGTGTGTGTGTGTGTGTGTGTGTGTGTGTGTGTGTGTGTGTGTGTGTGTGTGTGTGTGTGTGTGTGTGTGTGTGTGTGTGTAAATATAATATCTCACAAACACAAATCCATGTCCATGGAATCCGCACTTCTCAAGTCGCATTGGTTAGCTTTGATTGATTACCTTACCCTATTTTAAAAAATGGCAAAAACAGCAGATCTACAAGCTCATATCATAATCATGAAAGTTGTGAGCTTGTAGGTCTACTCTTTTTTGACTATATTTGTAAAGAAAGTTGACAATAATGACAGTCCCAAAATAGGGACACCAGGTTGAAAGTGGTAAGGTGGAGTTTATTGTGAAAAACAAAATGAAAGAGCTCATTTGATCTCCTTTCAGATGATGATCATATCGGGCATCCTTGGAGTCCTTGTGGTTGGAATCATATTCTGTGAGTATACATTACTATTACATACATGGGAGTCATAAAGTGTAGCCAAGTTTATAAATTGATAGAGGTAATGTACCTTCCTATTCTATGGCGCTCACCTACAGGAAGTAGAATAGTGTGTATGTATGTCCCCAAATCAATAATGTTTGTTAATATATTTTTCACAGGGGGGAGGGCGCTTTATTTTTAAACATCCCTAGATAGGTTAAATAATTGTTCTTATACAATTTATCACAGAGGTCATAAACACAATGATGCACCAAAAAACAATATGTAAAACTAGAAAAAGTGCTCCTCGGAGCACAGGTCTCCGCCAGGTCAGGTACGTTATTCTGGCCTCCTGGTGGCGCTATAATAGGCCAATGTGAAAAGGGTGCCATTTATTCTTAGGTCTTTCACGGCAATCAGACACTGCATTCATGATTTGAGGCATTTTGTTCCAAAAATGTGTTTTGCTAAATTAGACCTGCTGGTGGCGCTATAACAGGCCAATGTGAAAAGGGTGGCATTTCTTCCTCTGCATAGTGGGAATGTGCGTGTGAAAATTCACGGAAATCGCAAGCTGCGTGCATAGTTTGAGGCTTTTTGTTCAAAACGGACCAATCCTGCAAACTTTGGAAGCCAACCATAGGCAATGAGGATGGAATATGGGAAATCGGACAGATTCGTGTTGATCACATGACTAATGTGAAATTGTCCCTGTTCTTTTTGTTTACTGCAAAATAACTACCTTAACTTCAGAAAAAAACATGAATCATGTTGATGTAATAGTGGCCACAGAACGTATGGGTGTGCCAGGGTGGTGCTAAATGCATCATAAGAATTGTATTTTTTCTGTCAATATGGATTGTATTGTAAATATAGTTGTTTCTATAGTAATATGATAACTGTCAACAAGGAATTGAAATACGCAGATGGTGAATGAGCTTCTGCTCAGATTGTTTATGTGTAAGTGTTATGGAGGGTACGAGAGAGAGAGAGAGAGAGAGAGAGAGAGAGAGAGAGAGAGAGAGAGAGAGGGGGGGGAGGAATATCAGGTAAATGGTTTGTGTAGTTTTGTTACAGGGGAGGCAACGATGAAACATCAGAGGCATAATCTCTGCTCCAACAAAGCCATTTCTGGTCTGCCTGCTGCAGCCATTGTCTGTTAATTATTCATGGTTGCCTATTACAGTATATTATATATTGATTGTACTGTATACTTTGGTGTTTTGTAATGTAAATGTTTTTAGAAAATAATGTCCAGATGCATCGGACTAATGACTGTCTGACTCTGTCTCTCTGTTTGTTGTTTGTTTGTTTGTCTGTCTGTCTCTCTGTCTTTCAATCACTTCTCACTCCCTCTCAATTGCTGTCCCTCCTCTCCTCCTGTCCCCCTCAGTGTATTTCTTCTACTGAGCTAACCCGGAGCGTTACGGAGGAGGATATATATGGACTTCAGTATGATATAAGAGAGAGGGATGAGAATTAAAACAACAACAATGACGACAAAAAAAAGACACAAATCCAAGCACTACACTCTCCCCTCCCCTCCACTCCTCTCCGCCCTCTCCTCCCGTCTCTTCACACAGTCTTCCATCCGAACCATCTTGCACTTGTAACATGCCAGGTACCGTTAGTGTTTAGATGCCTCTGCTCTTTTTGCCCCATCCCCCCACTCGCCTAACCTCCTCCCCTTCCCCTCCTCATCACTCTCTCACTTTCTCCACTGCTATGACGTGGAGTCTCATATTCACTCTCCCCTGTCTCTGCATCCCATGCATTATTGAAGGGTGCAGCTAGGAGCGAGGGAGAGAGAGAGAAGGAGAGAGAGAGAAAGGAGGAAGAAAGTGAAAGGGTCAAAACCTGCTGGGATGGGGTTTGTGGGCGGTACAGGGGCATTGAGCAGGGGAGAGGGAACATGAGTTTGGGGCAAAGACAAAAAAAGAGAGGTAAGTGAGCATAGGAGACAAGACTGAACGAGAGATAACCAACCTTTTAATCCCCAGAAACGCCAAAGCCGGTTCATTTGACCTTTTCGACAGTGTCCTACATTTGTAAATTGATACTGACATGATCTAACCGACATTGCCCCCCTCCTGCCCCCACTGCTACCATCATTACTACTTAACTAATACAAGGTCATGGTTAGATTAAGATTATGATCTTTTTGTTGTACGTGTGTGTGTGTGTGTGGGTGTGTGTATTTGTGATTCATAGCATTGTAGCCAATAGCTTTTTCTATCCCCTAGGTTTAGCTGATAGGCCTTTACTGGTTAATTCTTTCTTTTCCTCTCCTGCCTAAACTGTCTCTCTCACTCAGTCTCTTGTTTCTGAAGAGCAGAGTACAGACACATTGGTAAAGAAGAGATTTAAACAGGGGGAAGAGACTGTGTGAGAGATAAGGAAAGGCAAGGGCAAATGAGGGAAAGGTACAGAAATAAGTTGTGACACCTTTCCCCCATTAAAGAAGTTGAAACCCCTTTTTGGACTGGGACACAGTTATAAAATAAATTAAGTTACTCTTAATGCATTATTATGCATCATTTGTTTCTAGGATTTCAGCCCCATAGGCAGGTAGATAAGATTTACAGTAGTGGCATAGTTGTGCCACAGTGAAGCAAGCCACTGACAGACAATCTCTCTTATGTATATGTGAATTGACCTCTCTAACACAGAGGATGGTCCCTCTCAACTCTGACTTGGACAGAGACAGCCATATAGACAGATGAATGTGTAAATTCACATTTTAAAACAGGTAGATAGTTGTTCAGAACTATGTGCTCACACTGTTCATTTGTTTGTTGTTGTGTAAGTTGATTATTAAGGCCTGGTCTCAGAAAACAAAACAAAAACATGTGCTGACTCTTTATTTTAGTCGTATGACACAGCTGTTTGACAAAGTCTAAATTATCCTTTAAGTAACCCCCCTGCCTACCCCCCACTCCCTGTCAACTCAACGACAGACTCACTCGCTGTCACCTACAGTGCAGTAAAGGCCAAAAAGGAGGTTTGTTTCTAACTTGCATGGCAAACGGTGTCCATAGTTTTGCCTTTTTGTGTGACCTGTATATCTGCCACTTCTGAAAACTAACTGCCGATTGTACATTGTTCGTTTCCTTTTGTCAGTGGTTTAAAAGGACCTGTGTATATTGCATCTCTGATCTGGTAATGATTGCATAGCAATGCAATGATGCTCAAGAGTTTGCCAAAATTGTTAAAATTCACTTGCTTTTGAGAGAAAAAGAATACAACTCAGTGAACATTAATTGCTCCAATAATATATTGTCAGCAAATATAGTACTGTATGAGTAGAACCATAGTACACCTTCGTCAGACTATGCTCCTGAAAAATGTGTTTATAGGTTGTTAAATGTTTTTTCTTTTTCTTTTTGAGGGGGGAGCGTTAGATCTTACTGAAGAGATCATTTTCCTCTCTTAAGACTTAAGGAATTTTGAGGTGACAAAATTGTAAAAATGGAAAACCCTACATGTAAATTGCATTTATGAAGAAAGAAAGAGGTCAATAAGAATGATCTAATGATATTGTACAGTAATATTATTAGGTAATTAACTTGATTATGCAGTGAGAGATGCAAATGGAATTGTGAGAATTCTTAAAAATGCATGCTTACCACTTTTGCTGATGCCAATAAAGAAATCATCAACAGAACTCTGCTGTGACTTTTTCATACCAGTGATTCTCAACTGTTATGCTCCGAGAGTTGATTTTACATTAGCAATGAACTCGATCTGACTGGACTAAACCCCAGCAGGCTTGTCTTGAGTTAGATATACCATGGCCATAAGCCTCCATAGCCATTTAGCCTGACATGATACTGACCATGATATTGGACATGATACTGACCTCATACTGACCATGACACTGACCATGATATTGGACATGATACTGACCTCATACTGACCATGATATTGGACATGATACTGACCTCATACTGACCCTGATACTGACATGATACTGACCACCATGATACTGACATGATACAAATATATTGGGAAATAAATGCATTTGGAAATAAATACAATAAATAAATCTACATGTATTTCTTTATTTTTTAAATATGGCAGCTCCGGCCCGCCATATCATTCATGTGCATGGTGACACATTAAATACAGTACAATACATAAAAGACATGTACATTAAGTAGCTGAATTGCCAATAATTAACAAGAGATTTTTGGGAACACTTACTGTACATATAAAACATACAGTCAGTACCAATAACTTACAATGACACACATGACTTTACTGTACACTTCACATATCTCTGCTGTCGGGCAGAAACCAGCTACAGTATGTCCAAAATATTAACTTTTCAGGATTTTTTTTTTTTTTTACAATACTGCCTCATCAAAGTTGGTAGGTGTAAATAAAAACTGTAAAGTTGAAAAATGTAGTTGGTTGCTGGTTTCTGACGACAGCGACGATGTGATTCATTTGAAAAACACCAGAACTTCTTACAGACTGATAAAAAAATAAATACACACAAATCATGGGATTTTCAACCACTTTCAACCTGGCCTCCCTTTTTGGGCACGCCATTATAGTAAAAAAAATCCAAAATGTTCCTACAATTTTCATATATAGTAAAAATAGTAGAATCTTCAAGTTGTGAGCTTGTAGATCGGCTATTATCACTATTCGACATACGATAAAGTACACTGGCATGACCAGGCTAAAACACAAATGATTTCGCTCTGACAGATTCATCTGGTTTCCAGGCTAGGTAATATAGGGTTAAAGTGGTTAACCCATTAAAACCGCGAAAGCATCTGTGTCATTTAAAAAGAAAATTGCGAACATGTATATCTGCTATTTTTGAACATTTTTGAAAAATCTTGAAAGTGTGAGAACTACTGATTTAGAAGGCATTTGTGGAATCGGCCTCAGGTCTTAATGGGTAGTAAAACGTTTTTAAAAATTACACAAGTTGACATAAAGATGAATCAGTGAATGTGAAATCCAACTCTGCAGGGACCCAGAGTACAGCAGTTTTTACCCAAGCAGTCTGATCTGAGATTCATTTAGATCTGGGACAGCAGGTGAACACAAGCAATAAACAAGTAGCATAGCGCTGCTGTCGGTCACAAACTGTTTCTTTCTTTTTCTAAAATCAGCTCCTTCCTGCTGATTAATCTCATAACATAAGCTGGTAGAAGAAAATCACAGTGACGACCAGGAAGACCATGAACATCCAAAAGGAACCTGTAAAACACATAAAACACATGGGAACAGTTGGTATTGATATATAGTACTGTAACTGTCCAAGAAGGAGAGACAGTGGTTTCAGTTATAATTATAAATATGGTTTGTTGAAGTAAAATTCATGCACACACTGGGTTAAAAAGATTCATTTCATTATGAATAATAATTAGTACTAAAAGTTACAATAAATATATTAAAAACGTCTATAGTACAAGGGTTAAGGTAAAAAATTCTGTGCCCATTGCTTATAGGGTTTGTGGTAATTGGGCACAGAGTCACATGATCAGAGTGAATCTGTCATCAGTCAAACGCAAGCTGAGCTGATCCAGAGAGGTCACATTTAAGAAACTCCAGAGAGAAAGAGAAACATATTGCCAAAGTTCTGCACATGGTTCAAGAGGCGCACACGGTAAATGCTTATTGTATTTGTGCCTTTCATTGATTTACGTGTCTATTTGTTATGTATTATTGTAATGTACAAGTTAAACTTTGTTTGAGAGACTTCAGTGAAACATGGCAATAATTGGATGCACCTGTGTGGACTTAATAATCAACAGGACTGCTTCACAATGACTGTGGACTGAAAAAATGTATGTTTATTTCTTTTATATAGTTTTCACGTGTCTTGTATGGTGTCTGTTGGGAGGAGTGTGGAGAGTTTTGATGGAATAAATACCAGAAAAGACATCTGTATGATGCGTGGACATTTGTTTAACCTGGGGAAGCTACAAGTACAGATTTTCAAAGAGGGGGATGCAGCCTCTAGTGGGTCTACCAGGGGATGCAAATGTAAAGGTAAGGGTAATACAAAGTTATATCAATTTTCTTTTCATTTTAATTCAAATTCATAACATGTCATTATTGCCAAAATGTTAACAATTTCCACATATCCACAAGCGAATGTGACACATTGTGAATTTAGGTTTTTTTTTCTTTTTTTTTTCTTATATGCAATTTCGCAACGGGTTGAATACTGACTTGGTGGTAGAAGTGTAGTTCAACAACAAGCCACATTTTGTGAGTTTGCTCTCATGTTAATGCTATTGAAGGGTACAGCTGAATGTGGTACACACACAATAGGTGTGCCATTGAGCAAGCATTGACAATACTATTGATTAATGCTTGCTCAGTATAAGCTCACTGCTTAAAGTTAATCACCCTTGTATACTTGTTAACCACTAGCAGTGTTTCCCAAACAATGGGCCCTGACATGTTTTTGTGGGTCTTCATTTTCTTTAAAAAAGAAAAGAAACAAAAAAGATTCCAATTGTCTTGTTTTTTTGTTTTCTATTTTTGCTATTCTTGAAATAGGGCATAAGTGATTAATTCATGATGTATTTTTGTAAGTTTGGATCCCAGGGGATCTTTTGTGTCTTGAGCTGAAAATGCTTGGGAATTAACCCCTACTCAAGAGCAGTTGTTCTCAAACTTTTTCATGTCAAGGACCACCAAATTAATACATATTAATCCACCGACCCCCATTTGAAAAGATATACCTGGGACCTGCCATAAGAGATTTTTTAAATCTATAGCAGTGATTCTGAACCATTTTAATTTAAAGGGCCCCCCCATTTGATATCCATTAGGCCATGGACTCGCATTTGATGATGGCATTTTATATCCCCGGGAGCCCAATCTACACTGTAAAACCAGTGTTAATTTAACTCAGAGTTGTACAATCTCGGTGTACAGACCCATAAGAGTCCATTTGGTTCCTAACTATCAATCATTTAGCTGGGGACCCCCTGGAACCCCCCACTTTGGGAACCCCTGCTCTAGAGGGCAGGGCAGGGAAGGTGATTTGAAAACAAACCTGGCTCTGGTTTTTCTACTGTCAGACTGATGGACACTGTTGTTTCCAGGGCGGGGTGGGACACCCTGCAGATGACAGTGGTCCCAGGGGGGAAGCTGGAAGGAGGCAGGGTGAGATGGGAGGACAGAGACATGGTCCCATCGCCATGCTGCCGGTGGCTAGAGAGAGAGCCCTGATCTGCTAGGACTAAAGGCTCTGTGTCTTCCGGAGAGAGGGATAACCACTCCACCTAAAAAGGTAGAGAGGAAACAAGAAAATGCGTTTAGAATTCAGGTAATTTTGATTCAGCACAGTCAGCGCACCGTAACCAAATGAACCCTACATACTTGGTTGACTGGAGGGAGTCTATACTAGCTAGGCCATAGGCCCCCACCTTTTTCCCTCTACACCAAACTTCTTTGCCGAAAATAGCCGATCTACAAGCTCTCAAGATCTGATGATTTGCCAAATGGGTTCATATGGTTAAAGGGTAGTATTCGTATTACCGGTCTTTACCAGCAGATTTACCAGCAGATGGGCATCCACACTGGCACCCTTTCTCTCCACTTGCACTGATCAAGTGCCATTTTCAAACAAAATGTCAATGAATGTGTTATAATGTGCTGTATTTGTCATTTGAATTAGCATTGCACATTCTTCTTTTAGACTTAGCCATAAATATACACTTTCATTCCTACTTCATGTAGATCATAAAGATAGATTGTAAGATTACAGCTGTACTGTGCCCAGCAGACCTGTTGAAAGAGAGAGTTATGTCATTTGTTTGATCTCGTTCCTGTTTGGAACCATTAGTCGCCCCATGGCAAGCGTTACTTCCACATCCTTCTTGTTATCTCTGAGCACACTGAAACAAATTCCAAATCTACTGTTAGTTGGTTTTGCCAATACATAATTGGATATAGAATATTATATGAATATTGTGTTTTTAAAATGGGAGTCTATTGGAGTGTTGTAACTTTCTCTCTCATAGCTCTGGTGCCCAGGTGATATTCCAGTGATCCTCGAATGACAGGCGAAAATAGCAGATCTACAAGCTCACAGCTTGTAGATTGGATATTTTCACCACAAATAGATAAGTGGTGAAGATAACACTTCTGTAGCAGCATGTCAGACAAACCGGAATGGAGGGAAGACTACTGCATGCATAGTGGTTCTATTATATAGCTTGTGATATGGATACTGAAGAATGAACAGTGAAGTGTCAAAACCTGAGCTTCTGTTCATGTTAATTGTTTACATACAGTATCAGTGTTGATGTGATATACAGTAGACCATTGGTTCTCAAAGTGGGGTCCGGGGACCCCCAGGGGTACTTGAGGGGGTTCCAGGGGGTCCCCAGCTAAACGATGGGTAGGAACCAAATGGACCCTTATGGGTCTGTAACTCTGAGAGTGTACAAATGGAACCAAATGGACCCTAACGGGTCCATTTGGTTCCATTTGTACACTCAGAGTTAAATCTATCATTAATTTTACAATATAAATTGGGGTCCCAGGCATATAAATGCCATTAAATGGGGGTCCGTACTCCGTAGCCCTAATGCATGTCAAACTGGGGGTCCTTCAAATTAAAATGGTTGAGAATCACTGCTAGAGCCGTAAAAAAATCTTCTCTTATGGGGGTCCCTGGCATATCTTTTGAAATGGGGGTCCGCGGGCTAATAAGTGTCAATTTGGGGGTCCTTGACATGGAAAAGTTTGAGAACCACTGCAGTAGACAAATGTACATGATTATAGTATGTTATTTATGCTGGTATACAGATGGTTACAACAGCACAAGCATAGTGAATAATGAAGCAATCAAAGTAAGTGATATGTTTTGGTTAAAACACTATATTCTGATAGTAATCATTGCTATAGAGTGTTCCGTAACAGTAGCAGAGTCTCCCCATCTCTCCAGCTCTTTAATAAACAGAAGATATTTTTTTAGGTAGGTGGCAGAGTTTCTGCCAATCAGGAGCAAGTACACATGTATCAGCTTCATTTCTAAAGTGGTCCAGTTCCAATTTTGTCTGCTCATTTCTTTGTCATCACTTCTAATTTCACTTGTTTAATCTGTATCCTGTCTGAGTTCTCTATCCTGACTAGATAGAATTGTTGTTCCGACCTGAAAATGCATTTTCTGTTTAATAAAGAGCTGGAGAGTCATGTGACTGAACAAACACTCCATAGCAATGAGTACTATCAGAATATAGAGCTTTTGAATTTTAATTATTATTTTAACCAAAGAAAAACACTTTTCTTTGGTTCTAAAAAACTTTTCTAAGAAAATCACCCTTTGAGATGCAACGTTAATGGAACTTTAACGAAAAACTAAAGGCTCCCTAGGGTTCATTGTGTTGGATTACTGTACGTATCTCAAGCAAGTTTCAAGTCTCTGCAAGTTGATTTTCATATCACACTGAAATGAACAGAATATAACAAGGAATATTTTCACCAGGTCTTGTGCAGCGGTAAATAGCATGGCAATGGTAAATAGCATGGCACTGAAAAATAATTCTACAACATGAAAAACCAAGGCAGCTGCAGACAGACCTGAGCATCCAGTGGGTAATAATTCTTGCAGTGACAGCTCAGTTTCTGGGGCAATTCAGACTGAAATACCAGCTTCTCCTCTGAGAGTGAAACATGGGGTGGCTCTGAAAGGAAAAGCAAACAAGCCAGTGGAGGGAACAGAAAGGGAGAGGAGTGTTATTATGGATTAACGAATTTCCATGTTTTCATTTAATATTAAAGTACACAATTAGGCATCACTTGCTTAGATTGACCAGTTTTGGAACTAGAGCTTATAGAAGTGTGTTTCTGTAAACTGATAAATCGGCTGTACTTTGGATTGTATTTTGATCTGAAAAAGTTGTAAGACTTTGTAAAACTTTAACATGTAAAACTTTAAACTTGATTTCTCAGACCTTACATTTTCAGTAAAACATACTTTATAAATTGTAGTTTCAAAATGGTTTGGTCTTGCCTGGATCCAAACCATCCACTGAGTAGATTGCTTCTCTCTTCAGTCTGTACTAGGTTTTGTCAATCTAAGCAGGTGATATTTCATATCATATGCAGTAGCATTCCACTTCGCCTCGAGGAGGGTGTCTGTTGCAAGACCCTGAAAACACCCAGTGACTCCAGGTACAGTAACAACACTGATGATGTGTCCAAGTTTGTGCATCAGTTGATGTTTTATTAACATAAAACTCTGGGAGCGGGTGTACCAGTGACAACCAGGAACAGACTGGGTGACGACCACGAAGAGTGTAGTGACATCTGGAGAGACAGAGGACTGCCGGAGAGACGGCGACCCGGGGTGGAGAGGGTTGGCAGCCCAATCCACGTCTTCCGTGAGGAAGAACCAAAAGCTACAGGCTGCGGTAAAAACTGCAGGGTTTAATCCATCAAGGAAGAGTGAGATGTTTGTGCCCAGCAACGACGACGACACAACGCACAGAAAATCCCCTACTTCTGGTCAGACGAAGGAGGAACCAGGCTCGGCGGCAACCCACAGTGCCTAGAGCCTCCTAGTGTCGCCAACACCAGCTGCAACATCTCAACTAACCTGGCCTGGCATCGGCCGGACTGATGGGCTGGATTCACAAATGCCATGTGTGAGTGGATCCGCGTTGTTCTAACCCCTAATTTGCACTGTCTCTAACTACCCCCAAGAGACAGTGGAGGCAGTAGCATGCCAACGTGGACACAGGCCGGGGTCTGATCAGCCTCAGCCGGGTTGCCTGGAGGAGGGTGTGTGTTGCCAGACCCGAAACACCCAGTGACTCGAGGTAACAACACTGATGAAGTGTCCAAGTTTGTGCATCAGTTTATGTTTTGTTTTATTAACATATCTTTTGAAAAGAATGTGAAAAATCTCTGGAAATTCAGGGAAAAATTACCTATAAAACGGTTGCAAGACCCAAAGTGGGTCATGACTGTTTGTGAAACACTGCTGTAGGCAGCAAGGATTTAGGTCATGCTATATTTTGTCAGCATTTCACCGAGTTGTATATAACACTACACAAAAGTGTCCCCCTGATGACATCACCGGGAAGGAAATATATCCATTAACCACATGAACCCTAGCGTCCCTATTATGTGGAAAGGGAAACATTCTGCAAAAATAGCAGATCTGCCAAGCTCACAAAGCGTTGCAAGGCGTAGATCTGCTATTTTTGGCAAACAGGTTTGATGTAGAGAGAAATAGGTAGTCCTAGTACAGAGACCTGGGGGACCCCGGTAAACAACGTTTATAGGTAGGTATGGTTTTTCAGAGAATACACATACATAGAGAACATGTTTAGAGAAAGACTCACGTATAACCTGCAGTTGTACGACCTGCTGGGCATGGAACAAGCCCACGGTGACTGTACAGATGTAGGCGCCCTCATCTAGCACCCTCAGCTTCGTCAGAGTCACAGACGCATTACCGGTCTTTACCAGCAGATGGGCATCCACACTGGCACCCTTTCTCTCCACTTGCACTGATCAAAGACATGGAAATGGGTCATCACATTTGACAAGGACACACACACACACACACACACACACACACACACACACACACACACACATTGCTATACTTGTGAGGACATCAACATTTAAGGACAGTTATTTTATGCTTGAAATATAAAGTTCAATGCATGAAAGGGTGCAGTCACACCAAACTTTGATTCTGCCTATGCAGCAGATTCTGCCAATGCTTTTCAATGGGAAAATTGCCAATGCATTGAAAAGCATTGGCAGAATCCGCCGCATAGGCAGAATCAAAGTTCGGTGTGACTGCACCCTAACACCGAAAATAGTCTATGCTATTTTCAGTGTACGACACCGGCATGCAACAACAGTAAGTATAAATCAGGCATAACTCGAACCCTAACTAGGGGATGCTCATAGGTAACTCCACCTGAGTGAGTTCCTCTGACCACAGAGGAACGCAACCACAACACAGTGGAATACTCTACCAACAGCCCTGAAAGTTTTTACTTCCCCATTGAGATTTAAGGCTGACCTAAAAGCATGGCTCCATGAACATTCAAATTGGACTAAATTCGTTCCCCGGCTGGCCTTCCCCCAGGGTTGTTAACGGCTCTCTCCCTGTGAGTGACATCCTCTCTGCACCATATACCAGGCCTCCCACTCCCTTTTATGTCACACTATCAAGAATTGAATCTGTATATTTAGATTTTGTATTTGTATTAGTTGTTTCTGTCCAGTTGTTTGAGTGTTGAATGTTTAATGGACCTCAATGGAAACAAGCCTCTGGCTTTTTATGTCATCCATTTGGTACTCTGACAACATACATCACTCAGGTACTCTGACAACGGGTACAGCAACGGGTACAGCAGCACCAACTGGGTGGGGAATGAATTCCCAACTTGTATCGTTACCGACTTGTGTTGTTCCTTAAGGTCTAGTAGCACACGCACACGCACACATGCTTACTCTGTGTTCTATTCTCTGTATCTGGGATCCCTGTCGTCATCTCCAACACTCTCCTCCCACTTCCTCTGTGCTGAACCCGCCACTCCACAGCCACATCCTTCTCTGGGGACCCTTTCTGCTGCCTAAAGCCACAGTTGAGGAGGATATCGCCCCCTAGAGGGCCGGAAACAGACTTAGTACCGGAAAACACCAGGAATACCACTGAAAGAAGGAGAGAAAAGAAAGAACGATAAATTAAAACAGAGAGGGGGCATAAAAAGAGTAATGAGAAGAACATGTGTGAGGATCCTGTGTGATAAATCAATACAGGTGCTCAAAATATATCAAATCTTTCTGAAAAATACAAAATAAAATAAATCTGCGCTTGCACGCGTCCGGGCTCAAAGGCCGGTGATGTTGGTCGGTCAGTCCATCCGTTCGTCCATCTACTGACTGGTTTGCCATGGAATTTACTGTGCATCTTCATTTAATCACTTAAACCCTATGTACTTGTATGTCAAATAGCGAAAACAGCTGATCTACAAGTTCACCACACATTGCGCTGTGATGTGTTGTGAGCTTGAAGCTGCTATTTTTGCTTTGCCTAATGTTTGCCTATTCTGACATTCCCAGGATAGGGACACTTAAGGTTCATGTGCTTAATGGATCCTACTGATTTTGGTGACCCCATGGTCTTAGCTCTAACACAGCTGCCCATAAGTCTTTAAAAGATATTTCACTATTACTTTTTTTCTATCGATTAGTCACCCCATGGACTTGAATTAATGGATATTTTTTTGTTTTTTTCACATTCCTAAGCCAATAATTTGATGACCAGCAGACCGGTAGGCAGCGGTTCCGGTAGGAGAGACAAAGAGTTTCCTTTGTGTCTGTGAACTATCCCTTAACATACTGATTTTAGTGTCCCTGTGGCGTTTATCGTACTTTATTTCGTTGCACTTCAATGCGGCTGCTGTTCTTTATAATGTTTTAATCATACAACATATTACCTTCCCATAACTATCTTAAAATGTCCATTTCCCTCATTTTTAACCTGTCTAAGTGTCGGGCTCTAGGGATGCCAGTTGGATCAAACAACTTTTGGTTTAGCTATCGGACCTTTTGGACGGTTGTATTGTAAAGAATGATACAAAGAGACCAGGGATTTTAAGCACACTGATCTCACCCTCAGTCAGCAGAGAACCTGATGGGCTGAGAGGCAGGCCCAGCTTGGTCTGCATCAGTGGCGGGACCTCTGGCTGGTCCTTCTCAACCGCCAAGGTCTGCAGGACCAAGGTGGTGCTGAGCCCGCCCCCTTCAATATGCAGGGAGCTGATGAAATAGGCCGGTCCGCTGCTATCCTGGGTGCCGTCATGGGGGAAATAACGACTGATTTCGCACATCACTTCCTGGTCGTTGCAGTCTGCATGTATCAACAGGTCTCCATCGGGGATCTCAGGAGACGACACTGTCATAGAGGGAGGAAGTTCTGTAAAGCAGTGACTCACAACTTTGTACATTTCAAGGACCCCCAGTTTTGATATGGACCCCAATATACACTGTCAAATCCCCAGTGTTAATTTCGCTCTGAGAGTGTACAAACATGTGTCCATTTGTTTCAATTTGTGTGCCCGTTGTTCATAATTCTACCACTGTATTTGTTGTTGGATGTTTTTACAGTCCAAATAAACTAAGCTATATATATATATATATATATATATATATATATATATATATATATATATATATATATATATATATATATATATATATATATATATATATATATATATATATATATATATATATAAAAAACGTAAAAACTCCTTTGAGCTTAGCTTAGTTTATTTGGACTGTAAAAACATCCAACAACAAATACAGTGGTAGAATTATGAACAACGGGCACACAAATTGAAACAAATGTGTGTGTGTGTGTATATATACTGTATATATATATATATATACACACACACACATATTCCTGCAAATAACCGCCATCAGATTGAAAATTGCCTAGCCTTAATAATCCCCTCATGAGGACTGATAATGGTGCATCTTCAAAAAACAGAACCATACAAAGCATATTTGAAAACAAAAAGTTAATCTAAGGAGCAACTGTGTACTTGAATCTGCAGTGTGTGTGTGTGTGTGTGCGTGTGTGTGTGTGTATATATATATATATATATATATATATATATATATATATGGACCATTCTACCGAATTGATTGAAATTGCAGTCCAACAATGAAAACAATATTTTAAAAAACAATTAAGTAGTCAGACCTTACATGTGTACTAATATCATCTTATGATCTATTTAATCACAATACATTAATTGAGTGGCTGTCCCAACCCCTTTTCTTTAAATTAAAAAACATTATATAAAAAAAGCTGTCCCATGTTTTCATGTCACTACCGAAACATAATGAGTTTTAGTCCATAGGTGGAGCCTGGTTTTAGCCACACTCCCACACTTTCCACCAAGAAATGACATAGACTTCCTGTTCATCATGGCCACCTGGTGAGTAGCTAGTTTACTTGAGTCAGAAGTAAATGTCTTCCAAAGTCTGAAAATCAGTGTGTATTTTTAAGGATTGTCACTACCGAACACATCATTTCTGCAATTATAAACTCCTTTTGGGTTTTACTTCAAATGTGATGTTTTTTTATCCATGTACTACTGCTCAAAGCTGTGTTTGCAAGCCATGTCTTGCCTAGCATTGTTGAGTTAATCTAAAAACTAGCTAAAATTGTCACTACCAAAACAGTCACTACCGAAACATTATGCTCAAGTTTCGGTAGTGACATCATTGTTTCGGTAGTGACAAAATTGGATGTTCATGCTTTTGAGACATTATTAAAGTAAGTTTTTCAAACATGTACATAATTGTAACATGTAGGCTACATTCTATTTCATCATGTGGTTTTGCAGGGAGAGATAAAACACCTAAATGCCAAAACAAAATGTAAAAAGTGGGGCAGAGGGAGACAGGCAAAGGAGATAGAGAAATTTTGTTGGGCTTCCACACGACCTCGCACCGAAGGTGATCAGACAGTAGTTATTAACTTGAAGAGCTTGAGCAAAGTTGCAGAAGACCTACGCTGTGACACACAGGCTAACGTCTCATGTATAGGAAGTCACTCCAACACACCTCAAGTACATCAGGGACTGGAGTCACATGGTGGTACCTGTGGCTCATGAAGACAGAGGACTATGAAAAAGGAATGCATGAGCATTCGATCTTCTCTACTATGAGAAGTAGAGGAGATCAGTGTCACAAAAGCTGTGATACAAAGATGTGGGCTAGAAGTGTTGTCTGTGTGCACCACATATGTGTGTCTGTGTACACGACATATGGTACACTCACAATGTCTTATCGCCTTCCATGAAACATGACCATCCTGCCATTTGTGTTCAACTTCAACCAATTATTTAGTTCCTGAAGGACAACAATCCAAACACCGAAAAACTTCTTCATCAGTGATGGGCCGGCCAATATCAAGGAAATAACCTTCCAGATGGGATTCACTGCTGTGAATTGAAGCTGGTCACAGAAAAGGGCCTGCTTATGCCACCATGCAGCTAACTGCAGAATCACAAGTAGCTAGGGGTACGAGTCCGACAAGCCCACAGCTAAAGCCCTTTATAACACACTCCTACCTCTTAAAGTCAAGCTCATCTACGTGGAAGAGTAACATATATGCAGAATAAGCGCAATCCTTCCAAAAGAGCTGCCCACTAACAAAGGTACACTGAGCATTCATCAACTTATTTGTACTATCCACAATCCATCCACGCTTCTTTTACAGCTGTGAATGGAGGACAGACAATATATGGTACTGTGCACCATGGACACGGTCATCATCTTAATCCATCCACCTGAGAAAGTCACTCAGAGGCATGTCCAAAGAAGCCCATTAGTGTCTAAAGCATTGTTCGAAAAGCCAAATCTGTGAAAATATTGATGCATGTAAATGTTTTAGTCAAGTGTTTCAGTTACAAAATACTTAATTTCAATATTAATTGCAAATATTGTTTGTCCTTCCAAATAAATGTATATGGAAGATGAGACCTATTGTTATTGCTTCAATAATGAATTACTATATTTTATTGATTTTTGATTATATTTCTAACATAAAGCAAACATATTCACTCATAACATTGTTATGAGTGAATATTTAGCTAAAAGAGTTCAGTGACTATGGCATCGCCTTGTAGACAAAATACTATGGTCACTACCGTAACAATACAGTCACTACCGAAACACCAGTTACTTTATGTTGTCAAAAATCAAAGATAGTGAGTTATCAACCAATATTTTATGATAATGATTGGTTAGGTGTATGTGTTATGTCAACAATGAATGTTTAGCAAAAAGAGTTAAGTGACTATGGCACAGCCTTGTAAACAAAATACTATGGTCACTACCGTAACAATACACTCAATACCGAAATAGTGCAGTCACAACCGAAACACCAGTTACTTTGTCAAAAATCAAAGATAGTGAGTTATCAACCAATATTTTATGATAATGATTGGTTAGGTGTATGTGTAATTTCAACTATCATTAATTCTGAAATCAATATAATCAATTTTATACATTTTACAAAGAAATATAGCATTTAATTTTGATAAATCTTAAGAATTCAATGTTAAAAAATCAGTTAGAATATTCATTTTAATGTATTTAATTGGAGAAACCACCTACATTATTTTTTAGAAATAGTCTGTACAGGGGAGGATGAAAAAATAAATGAATACATTCATATAAGTATCTTTATTTAAGGTAATTCTACATGTTTCGGTAGTGACACATTTTGGGAGAGGAAAGATATTCCAAAAGATTATGAAAATACTTGTATTATACTACTATACTATAATTGACTGTACTTTTACTAAATATGTGTCCCTTAGATCTGGTGCAACGTGAATATGGTCAAAGTCTTTCCAAAATAGAATAACAATTTCACACAATTTCCAAATATATATATATATATATATATATATATATATATATATATATATATATATATATATATATATATATATATATATATATATATATATAAAGCTTTTTGGTTAAAAGGTTAAAGGACAAACCTTTGGCCTCAAATAGAAGGGCATCAGGATCAGGGACCGTGGGTGGTATGAATGGAGTCAGAGTATCAGGCGACTGCTCAGGAGTCACCTGCACGTCTCTTAAGACCAGCGTGGCCGGAGTCCGTGTGAATCCAGCTCGCATCCCATCCTGTCCTGCACCTTCCTGCACCAGAGAGCAGGACAGCATCACATCTACTCCCCCCTCACCTGAAACCAGAGGAGTCATTTCAGAAAAGCTATAGGATGGCAAAAAAGAGTAAACATTTAAGCCCTAAAATAACAAAAATAGCTGATCTACAAGCTGATCTACAAGTCTACCATATCTCCTGTTTCTGTAGCATGAGGTGGTTTGATGTACGAGTACATCCCCCAGCCATGATGTACAAGTACACCCCCTGGACACCATGCAAGTATGTCCCAGGGACTTACCCCCCCCTTGATGCTGAGTGACAAGCAGGGAGGCATTGGGCCCTGTCTTAATTGCCTGACCTCCCAATCTCAGGGTGGACACTTCTAACCACAAGGCCACTGAGCTGGTTACCTGACACCACCTTGTGAACTGACAAATAGTTTACCAATAATATGCATCATTCTTTGTTGTTGTAAATAAGCACCATAATCGCTTGACTCCGGGACATTCACACCATAGACTACAGCAGTGATTGTCAAACTTTTTCATGTCAAGGATGCCACTGTATTTGGCCGCGAACCCCTACCCCCATACACAATTTGTGTTATTAAAATGTTTCCTTTTCCAAGTTACAAACTGAAAACACACAAAAAACAGATCTACAAGCTCTTCTAGACTAGAGCTAGATCGTCTATTTTCAAAAAGCTGATGTATAGAGGGTTAAAATAAATGGTTTAACTGATTTTTATGCTATATTAACTCATTTAGCTGGGGACCCCTTGGAACCCCGCCAAGGACCGCTGGGGATCCTCGGATCCCACTTTCAGAACCATTTTAGCTATTCCTTGTTGCTGCAACAATACTTCCCTTGTCTAATTATGTTAGAAAAAATAAATGTGTATAGCCTACTATAAAGTACTACTAAGACTAGCCTATACTACTACTAATAATAATAATAACACAGTATGCGAGGTTGCCATATAGGATACAAACATTTATAATGCCAAATAGGGCTTACAGTATAGTACTTAATACAATGGAACAACATCACTGATGATGCTGAGTATGGTTGGAGGTCCAGCGTTATGATACTGTCAATGATAGCCTATAGCAAAGTTTCTTACCACACACGGATGTCATCAAGTACCCAAACAGGAGAACTTCAAGCATCGTGTAAGCGAAATAGACTGTTTTGCAAAACACTTTCACTTTTGGTTGCTAAAAATAAACCGTCTCACTGTATTGCCAACAATAGTTTTGAATAATGCTTTTAACTCCTCTGCCTTGTGCTACTACCAGTCTGATGGAATAGTTGACAATCAAACTATAAATGTTATAGCTGTGCGTTGCAGATGTAGAGGTTCTGTCAGCCAAAGTGAAACTGCAAGTGTAGGGACACAACATCATCTGAACTGCTCATCCAATGACAGAACAGAGATGTAACAGTCACCTGTTACTAGGTGAGTGGAGTCAGATTGACATTATGAGGGTTAAAGAAAATAAAGAAAAACAGGCACAAACGTTACAACAGCTACTGTTAAATACTAACGTGTACAAGAGTCATCACTTATTGTAGTAAGTGATTATGGACAGGAGGTGGCAGTGTTTCACACATTACTCCTCAGTTTTTGCAGTAAACCCTGGTTCATGTAGGAATAGGTTTGGTGTGACAAATGCTCAGTATGTCACCTCTGGGATTAAAGGTGAAATCATGAATTCCTTCTTCATTGAGGTGATAACATGCAATTTAATTTCATTGTCTCTTACTGTAGGCTGCTACGTGAGATTGTAGATTGGCTGTTTTCTTATTGTGTTTTTTGTTTATTTTGTTTTCACATTTTTGCAAATTTTGGGGATATTTTTGAACATTTTGGCCTACATGCCCCTATGACATGAACCAAAATAGGGACGGCAGGTGTAAACTGGTTAAGCAATAACTCACGAGTCACTACAAGCCAATTCTATTTTCACAATTTGTACGACTAAGGGCACAACCACTTAAACCCTATCTATATCCTTCGTTGACTGGGGTCCCCCGGAGATCCACCAAATCTCTTCACTGAAAATAGCTGATCTACAAGCTTACAACGTATTGCAAATGCAACGCGTTGTGAGCTTGTAGATTGGTACACAGTCTCAAGCTGGTTATAAGTCTGTTCAGGCACAGTTTTGCTCCAGTGTGTAATTCAACTACCTGGAGGAACCCTGTAAACTGCCTGATCCACCAGACAGCCTGAGTATAGTTTTCTTATAATAGCAGGTAGCTTTAAGTTGCTGTACTTTGCTCAAAAGTATCAGTGTTGTATATTTGGTTTAGCTTATAGGACCCTTATATGTGACCCTGGACGATCAACTGTCGTTCTCGGCTAACATCGCATCAGTGACACGGTCCTGCAGATTCCTCCTCTACAACATCAGGAGAATTCGCCCCTTCCTCACGGAGAAGGCAGCCCAGGTGCTCATCCAGGCTCTGGTCATCTCCCGCCTGGACTACTGCAACTCCCTCCTGGCTGGTGCTCCGGCATCTGCCATCAGACCTCTGGAGCTTGTTCAGAAAGCTGCGGCTCGTCTGGTGTTCAACCGCCCCAAGTTCTCTCACACAACTATCCTTCTCCGTTCTCTGCACTGGCTCCCCGTAGCGGCTCGCATTCAGTTTAAAACCCTGGTGCTAGCCTATAGGGCAGTGAAAGGAACAGCTCCTTCTTACCTCCGGGTTTTGGTCAATGCCCACACCCCTGCCCGACCACTCCGGTCTGCCACCTCGGGGCGACTGACTCCCTCCCCACTCAACGGTCCTTCTGGTCGATCGACACGGTCACGACTTTTTTCTGTTCTGGCCCCACAGTGGTGGAATGAACTTCCCACTGATGTCAGGACAGCAGAGTCACTGCCCATCTTTCGCCGCAGGCTGAAAACCCACCTCTTCAGGAAACACTACCCTTCCTCTTTGCCTGGCCTACTTGTTGTTAACTAGTTGTAGGAACTATTGTTGTATTGTTGTATTGGATCTATTAGCTCGTGCTCATTTGATTTGGCTATTTTATCTCATGTGTTTATGAAAGTAGATAGCTGATATATTGCACTTTTACCTTAGCGCTAGGTATACTCTTGGTTGCTTGTTTTTACAGGAAATGCACTTAAGACTTCTGGTGATTAGTAGTTTTGTTCCCTACCTATGTTGAATGCACTTATTGTAAGTCGCTTTGGATAAAAGCGTCTGCTAAATGACTGTAATGTAATGTAATGTAATGTAAATTGGTTATTTTCCCCCAATGTTCGCCTATTATGACTTGCCCAGAATAGTGATGCTACGGTTCATATGGTTAAGTGGTTACATGCTTGTGTATTTGTTCCATACCTCCAGGTAGTAGAAGATGAAGAAGAAGAAGAGTGTTTCTGTTGACAGTCTCTGCCTCTGGGAGAACTCCATAGAGTCTGAATGGTGAATGGGCATCTGATGATGGAAGGGCAAGGTGGGACAGGGGTTCCTCATCAGGTACTGCCTGGAAAACCATCAAATCGGGGGGGAAAAACTATAACAAACAAAATATTTTTCTACATGAATATGTGTTTAGCTCTACTGCAGTACATTAATAAAAACAATCAAATCGAATGCAAACAACACAAGAATGTAATGGAGCTTCATCTACATATTAACACACTTAGGGAGAGTCACACATACTGTAGATGGCTAACAAATACATGGAGACATGCAGAGGGCTGCAATATTGTAAGACTGAATTATAATCATTTTTTAGTTTAGTTTAAGAAATATCATGTTTGCAAATAGGCTACCAACCACCATTTCAGTAATTTTTTTTCCGTTTCGGTAGTGACACTACCGAAACGAAAAAAAAAAAATTGTTCCCCCAAAAACCTGTTAGGAGTACGTTTCAGGCAATTTAAAGTTGATTGGTAGTGACTTTTTTTTTGGTCCCTAACATTCATCGAGCTTTGGACTTAGTAATTTTTTTTCCGTTTCGGTAGTGACACTACCGAAACGAAAAAAAAATTGTTCCCCCAAAAACCTGTTAGGAGTACGTTTCAGGCAATTTAAAGTTGATTGGTAGTGACTTTTTTTTTGGTCCCTAACATTCATCGAGCTTTGGACTTAGTAATTTATTTTCCGTTTCGGTAGTGACACAATGGTGTCACTACCGAAACGAAAAAAAAATTGTTCCTCAAAAACCTGTTAGGAGTACGTTTCAGGCAATTTAAAGTTGATTGGTAGTGACTTTTTTTATGGTCCCTAACATTCATCGAGCACTGGACTTAGTAATTTTTTTTCCTTTTCGGTAGTGACACTACCGAAACGGAAAAAAAAATGTTCCCCCAAAAACCTGTTAGGAGTACGTTTCAGGCAATTTAAAGTTGATTGGTAGTGACTTTTTTTTTGGTCCCTAACATTCATCGAGCTCTGGACTTAGTAATTTTTTTTCCGTTTCGGTAGTGACACTACCGAAACGAAAAAAAAAATTGTTCCCCCAAAAACCTGTTAGGAGTACGTTTCAGGCAATTTAAAGTTGATTGGTAGTGACTTTTTTTTTGGTCCCTAACATTCATCGAGCTTTGGACTTAGTAATTTTTTTTCCGTTTCGGTAGTGACACTACCGAAACGAAAAAAAAATTGTTCCCCCAAAAACCTGTTAGGAGTACGTTTCAGGCAATTTAAAGTTGATTGGTAGTGACTTTTTTTTTGGTCCCTAACATTCATCGAGCTTTGGACTTAGTAATTTTTTTTCCGTTTCGGTAGTGACACAATGGTGTCACTACCGAAACGAAAAAAAAATTGTTCCCCCAAAAACCTGTTAGGAGTACGTTTCAGGCAATTTAAAGTTGATTGGTAGTGACTTTTTTTATGGTCCCTAACATTCATCGAGCACTGGACTTAGTAATGTTTTTTCCTTTTCGGTAGTGACACTACCGAAACGGAAAAAAAAATGTTCCCCCAAAAACCTGTTAGGAGTACGTTTCAGGCAATTTAAAGTTGATTGGTAGTGACTTTTTTTTTGGTCCCTAACATTCATCGAGCTCTGGACTTAGTAATTTTTTTTCCGTTTCGGTAGTGACACTACCGAAACGAAAAAAAAAAATTGTTCCCCCAAAAACCTGTTAGGAGTACGTTTCAGGCAATTTAAAGTTGATTGGTAGTGACTTTTTTTTTGGTCCCTAACATTCATCGAGCTTTGGACTTAGTAATTTTTTTTCCGTTTCGGTAGTGACACTACCGAAACGAAAAAAAAATTGTTCCCCCAAAAACCTGTTAGGAGTACGTTTCAGGCAATTTAAAGTTGATTGGTAGTGACTTTTTTTTTGGTCCCTAACATTCATCGAGCTTTGGACTTAGTAATTTTTTTTCCGTTTCGGTAGTGACACAATGGTGTCACTACCGAAACGAAAAAAAAATTGTTCCCCCAAAAACCTGTTAGGAGTACGTTTCAGGCAATTTAAAGTTGATTGGTAGTGACTTTTTTTATGGTCCCTAACATTCATCGAGCACTGGACTTAGTAATTTTTTTCCCTTTTCGGTAGTGACACTACCGAAACGGAAAAAAAAGTTGTTCCCCCAAAAACCTGTTAGGAGTACGTTTCAGGCAATTTAAAGTTGATTGGTAGTGACTTTTGTTTTGGTCCCTAACATTCATCGAGCTCTGGACTTAGTAATTTTTTTTCCGTTTCGGTAGTGACACTACCGAAACGGAAAAAAAAGTTGTTCCCCCAAAAACCTGTTAGGAGTACGTTTCAGGCAATTTAAAGTTGATTGGTAGTGACTTTTTTTTTGTCCCTAACATTCATCGAGCTCTGGACTTAGTCATTTTTTTTCCGTTTCGGTAGTGACACTACCGAAACGAAAAAAAAATTGTTCCCCCAAAAACCTGTTAGGAGTACGTTTCAGGCAATTTAAAGTTGATTGGTAGTGACTTTTTTTTTGGTCCCTAACATTCATCGAGCTCTGGACTTAGTAATTTTTTTTCCGTTTCGGTAGTGACACTACCGTAACAAAAAAAAAAATGTTCCCCCAAAAACCTGTTAGGAGTACGTTTCAGGCAATTTAAAGTTGATTGGTAGTGACTTTTTTTTTGGTCCCTAACATTCATCGAGCACTGGACGTAGTCATTTTTTTTCCTTTTCGGTAGTGACACTACCGAAACGAGAAAAAAAAATGTTCCCCCAAAAACCTGTTAGGAGTACGTTTCAGGCAATTTAAAGTTGATTGGTAGTGACTTTTTTTTTGGTCCCTAACATTCATCGAGCTCTGGACTTAGTCATTTTTTTTCCGTTTCGGTAGTGACACTACCGAAACGAGAAAAAAAATTTGTTCCCCCAAAAACCTGTTAGGAGTACGTTTCAGGCAATTTAAAGTTGATTGGTAGTGACTTTTTTTTTGGTCCCTAACATTCATCGAGCTCTGGACTTAGTCATTTTTTTCCGTTTCGGTAGTGACACAATGGTGTCACTACCGAAACGAAAAAAACATTGTTCCCCCAAAAACCTGTTAGGAGTACGTTTCAGGCAATTTAAAGTTGACTGGTAGTGACTTTTTTTTTGGTCCCTAACATTCATCGAGCTCTGGACTTAGTAATTCTTTTTCCGTTTCGGTAGTGACACTACCGAAACGAGAAAAAAAATTTGTTCCCCCAAAAACCTGTTAGGAGTACGTTTAAGGCAATTTAAAGTTGATTGGTAGTGACTTTTTTTTTGGTCCCTAACATTCATCGAGCTCTGGACTTAGTAATTTTTTTTCCGTTTCGGTAGTGACACTACCGAAACGAAAAAAAAATGTTCCCCCAAAAACCTGTTAGGAGTACGTTTTAAGCAATTTAAAGTTGATTGGTAGTGACTTTTTTTTTGGTCCCTAACATTCATCGAGCTCTGGACTTAGTAATTTTTTTTCCGTTTCGGTAGTGACACAATGGTGTCACTACTGAAACGAAAAAAAAATTGTTCCCCCAAAAACCTGTTAGGAGTACGTTTCAGGCAATTTAAAGTTGATTGGTAGTGACTTTTTTTTTGGTCCCTAACATTCATCGAGCTCTGGACTTAGTAATTTTTTTTCCGTTTCGGTAGTGACGCTACCGAAACGAAAAAAACAATTGTTCCCCCAAAAACCTGTTAGGAGTACGTTTCAGGCAATTTAAAGTTGATTGGTAGTGACTTTTTTTTTGGTCCCTAACATTCATCGAGCTCTGGACTTATAGTTGGGTCATCTGTGGCACTTCCGTGACCGTGGAGAGCGAAGGTCCGTTTCTCAATGGATTTGAGAACTTATAGTTGGGTTATTAAACAAATTTAGCCGGGGTGTATTTTTAAAAGGGGCGGGGACATTTTTTGAGAGACCAAAATCCAAAATGGCGACCGTGAAAATGAACTTTTTAATGGTTTGACCTACAAAGATGCACAATACATGGTTTCAGAGCTTATTTTGGTCAAGGAATACATATTTGGTGTTTATATAATGATTTGACCTATTGTTGACCTTCAAATGCAAGATGGCTGCCAATTATGAGCTCCAAAAGGTTTTTCTTTCAAAATCGTCACAGAGCCTTCTTATTAGGCTCTAATGAAAGCTCTGCTCATGATGAGTTGAATAATATACAGTATAAGTACACAGAAGTCATCTCTGAGGTCAATACAGTCAATGTTTGTGTGTAAACAACAGTTACTGAGTTGCAGTTTCCCATTAAATAGTGTAGGCTACTGAGAATATGGTGTCCAGTTCATCCCATCACATTTTCATAATGAACCAAAAATAAATTAGCACTATAGCCCAACATAACATAGTATTCTGTATGCAAAGCTAGAAAGGCTAGTTGCTTGAGGTGAATCTAAATGTCAACTCATTTGTCATACGAATACGAATACGTAGTGACAATAACATCAGTGTGCTCGCTAAGTATATACTGTTAGGCACATACGTGAAATGTGTCCTCTGCACTTTAACAACTAACAGCCTCGAATCACTCTAAGATTGCCACATTGTTGACTTGATCTGGAATCGTACCCAGGACATCCAGGACCTCTGGTTCATCAGGCAGGCCCACTAACCAGTCTGCTATGGCACTCTGATTAACATCATGTCAGAAAATGAAAGGAAACAAAATTCTGACTATACTGAGTCAGAGTCAAGCTTTATAAAATGTAAGTTGTGTAAAAAAAAGTCTGACTATACTAAGTTGTTATTTGTTTGTTTAAGTCAGGCTATGCTCTACTCAGTAGTGATGAGCGGGTCGACCCGTAACCCGCGGGTGGGTCGAGTCAGAATTTCAGAGGCAATTATGCGGGCTGTGGGTCAGCGGGTCAGCCGCTCTCACACGCAAAAAAAAGAAAATGATCACATGCTCTTGTTTTGTCTTTATTCCTAATAAGAATAAGAATAATAACAATAAAACAGTTTGAATACACTTGGGGATTATTTTCTAACCATGAATTTACAGAATAAAAAAAAAATCGCGGGTCGCAGGGCGGGTTGAGCCATAGATTTATATATGGGTTCGCGGGGCGGGTTGGGTTCCGTCGCGGGGCGGGGCGGGCCGAGTCATGAAAAAACCCGACCCGCTCATCACTACTACTCAGAGTCATAAGTTTACAAAATGTACTAAAGTACAGTGAACGTCTGTGCGGTTTGTCTCCATCACTGAAAATCACGTACATGTAAACAGATATAAAACTGCTGTCCTGTGCAGTTGGGGTGAAAAAACACAACCATTTCACTCCTAATAATACCTATTTGATTTGACATTCTGACTTGCTGCTGTGGCTGAGCCTTGAACCTGTTACCTGCGGCTCACTAGTCAGTGACTCTATCCATTCACCTACAGCTGTTTCCTTGGAATCTGTGGTTCTAAAACTTTTTGTTGTCAAACCCCCAAATTGACATGTATTTGGGCAGTGGACCCCAATGTGAAAAGTAACACATTTGTTTTAAGTTATTCAATGTTAGGGACCAAAAAAAGTAACTACAAAGTACTACCAATCAACTCTAAATTGCCTGAAACGTACTCCTAAAAGGTTTTTGGGGGGACGATTTTGGCCTCCACAGTTAGTGATGTTTTCGGATTTAACTTTCGCGGTAGTGACACAATGGTGAAAAAATAAATGTATTTGTCTTGTTTGTTGTTCAAGTCAAAGCACCAGGAAGGCTGTACTTGTCAGCCATCTGTTAGCTCAATGGGTTGAGATGCAGTATTCATGATCCAGAGGCCATGAGTTCAAATCCCATTGATGTCTTTCCTATGATTCTTTCCTTTGCAGACTGGCTTCCAGAAGATCAAGTGAAAACTATCAGGAAGGCTATATTTGTCATCCAACTGTTAGCTCAATGGGTTGAGACGCAGTATACATGATCCAGAGGCCATGAGTTCAAATCCCATTGATGTCTTTCCTATGATTCTTTCCTTTGCAGACTAGCTTCCAGAAGATCAACTGAAAACTACCAGGAAGGCTGTACTTGTCAGCCATCTGTTAGCTCAATGGGTTGAGACGCAGTATACATGATCCAGAGGCCATGAGTTCAAATCCCACTGGTGTCTTTACTGTGATGCTTTCCTTTGCAGACTAACTTCTAGAAAAACAAGTTAAAACCACCAGGAAACCTGTAACTCAGCCAACAGCTTAGCTCAACTGGTAGAGCGTCTGTCCAATAACATGACTTGACTTGACTTGAGTGGGTTCGATTCCCACTCGAGTCAAGTGTCCCCAGTATCTTGGGGCAACGGATAAATTGACTGATATCCTTAGTGATGCTTCCCTTTGCAGACTAACTTCTAGAAAACAAGTTAAAACCACCAGGAAACCTGTAACTCTCAGCCAACAGCATAGCTCGACTGGTAGAGCGTCTGTCCAATAACATGACTTGACTTGACTTGACTTGAGTGGGTTCGATTCCCACTCGAGTCAAGTGTCCCAGGTAACTTGGGGCAACGGATAAATTGACTGATATCCGTAGAATAACTTGTAGGAGTCCGAATTGGCCAGATTCGGTTTCAGTTACTAAGGTGGTGACTGGATTTGAACCAGCACACTCCTACAAGTTATTCTACGGATATCAGTCAATTTATCCGTTGCCCCAAGTTACCTGGGACACTTGACTCGAGTGGGAATCGAACCCACTCAAGTCAAGTCAAGTCATGTTATTGGACAGACGCTCTACCAGTCGAGCTATGCTGTTGGCTGAGAGTTACAGGTTTCCTGGTGGTTTTAACTTGTTTTCTAGAAGTTAGTCTGCAAAGGGAAGCATCACTAAGGATATCAGTCAATTTATCCGTTGCCCCAAGATACCGGGGACACTTGACTCGAGTGGGAATCGAACCCACTCAAGTCAAGTCATGTTAGTCATGTCAAAGGAAAGAATCATAGGGAAGACATCAATGGGATTTGAACTCATGGCCTCTGGATCATGGATACTGCGTCTCAACCCATTGAGCTAACAGATGACTGACAAGTACAGCCTTCCTGGTAGTTTTCAGTTGATCTTCTAGAAGCCAGTCTGCAAAGGAAAGAATCATAGGAAAGACATCAATGTGACTTGAACTCATGGCCTCTGGATTATGAATACTGCGTCTCAACCCATTGAGCTAACAGATGGCTGACAAGTACAGCCTTCCTAGTAGTTTTCAGTTGATCTTCTGGAAGCCAGTCTGCAAAGGAAAGAATCATAGGAAAGACATCAATGGGATTTGAACTCATGGCCTCTGGATCATGAATACTGCGTCTCAACCCATTGAGCTAACAGATGGCTGACAAGTACAGCCTTCCTGGTGCTTTGACTTGAACAACAAACAAGACAAATAACTTTAAAAAAATGTGTTACAGCATAAATATAAATCTTTTTCATGGGGGGCCCTGACACTACATCTTTTCACATTGGGGTCCACTGCCCAAATACATGTCAATTTGGGGGGTTGACAACAAATCGTTATAGAACCACGGATTCCAAGGAAACAGCTGTAGGTGAATGGATAGAGTCACTGACTAGTGAGCCGCAGGTAACAGGTTCAAGCCTCAGCTACAGCAACAAGTCAGGATGTCAAATCAAATAGGTATTATTAGGAGTGAAATGGTTGTGTTTCTTCACCCCAACTGCACGTGACATCAGTTTACATGTACGTTATTTTCAGTGATGAAGACAAACCGCACAGACGTTCACTGTACTTTAGTACATTTTGTAAACTTATGACTCTGAGTAGAGTATAGCCTGACTTAAACAAACAAATAACAACTTAGTCAATAAACAAGTCAGATTATTTTTTACACAACTTACATTTTGTAATCAAACTACCGAAACGAAAGTTGGTCACCACGGAAACGAAAGGTAAATCCGAAAAAATCACTAAGTGTGGAGGCCAAAATCGTCCCCCCAAAAACCTGTTAGGAGTACGTTTCAGGCAATTTAGAGTTGATTGGTAGTACTTTTTAGTGACTTTTTTTGGTCCCTAACATTCATCGAGCTCTGGACTTAGTAAATTTATTTTTTCACCATTGTGTCACTACCGAAACGAAAGTTGGTCACCACCAAAACGAAAGTTAAATCCGAAAAAATCACTAAGTGTGGAGGCCAAAATTGTTCCCCAAAAAACCTGTTAGGAGTATGTTTCAGGCAATTTAAAGTTGATTGGTAGTGACTTTTTTTTTGGTCCCTAACATTCATCGAGCTCTGGACTTAGTAATTTTTTTTTCGTTTCGGTAGTGACACCATTGTGTCACTACCGAAACGAAGTTAAATCCGAAAAAATCACTAAGTGTGGAGGCCAAAATTGTTCCCCCAAAAACCTGTTAGTACGTTTCAGGCAATTTAAAGTTGGTTGGTAGTGACTTTTTTTTTTGTCCCTAACATTCATCGAGCTCTGGACTTAGCAATTTTTTCTCCGTTTCGGTAGTGACACCATTGTGTCACTACCGAAACGAAGTTAAATCCAAAAGAATCACTAAGTGTGGAGGCCAAAATTGTTCCCCCAAAAACCTGTTAGGAGTACGTTTCAGGCAATTTAAAGTTGATTGGTAGTGACTTTTTTTTTGGTCCCTAACATTCATCGAGCTCTGGACTTAGTAATTTTTTTTCCGTTTCGGTAGTGACACAATGGTGTCACTACCGAAACGAAAAAAAGATTGTTCCCCCAAAAACATGTTAGGAGTACGTTTCAGGCAATTTAAAGTTGATTGGAAGTGACTTTTTTTTTGGTCCCTAACATTCATCGAGCTCTGGACTTAGTCATTTTTTTCCCGTTTCGGTAGTGACACTACCGAAACGAGAAAAAAAAATGTTCCCCCAAAAACCTGTTAGGAGTACGTTTCAGGCAATTTAAAGTTGATTGGTAGTGACTTTTTTTTTGGTCCCTAACATTCATCGAGCTCTGGACTTAGTAATTTTTTTTCCGTTTCGGTAGTGACACAATGGTGTCACTACCGAAACGAAAAAAAGATTGTTCCCCCAAAAACATGTTAGGAGTACGTTTCAGGCAATTTAAAGTTGATTGGAAGTGACTTTTTTTTTGGTCCCTAACATTCATCGAGCTCTGGACTTAGTCATTTTTTTCCCGTTTCGGTAGTGACACTACCGAAACGAGAAAAAAAAATGTTCCCCCAAAAACCTGTTAGGAGTACGTTTCAGGCAATTTAAAGTTGATTGGTAGTGACTTTTTTTTTGGTCCCTAACATTCATCGAGCTCTGGACTTAGTAATTTTTTTTCCGTTTCGGTAGTGACACAATGGTGTCACTACCGAAACGAAAAAAAAAATGTTCCCCCAAAAACCTGTTAGGAGTACGTTTCAGGCAATTTAATGTATACACACAATAAAAAAGATGCTATGAATAATTATGTTGTCAGTGCCAAAGCCCTGCGTTGACTTTTTCCAGCCAGCAGGTGTCGCGGCAACAACACGAGACCAAAATACTTGATAGTCACTTGACTTTTTGCCTTTTGTAGTCAAATGAATTTATATAAAAAAATATAATAATAATAACCAGCTATTGTCTCTATAGGCTTAAAACATTTTGTTTCTCGACATGACATCTCTGGTTAAGTTTCATTCTTGTTCATTTCTTAATTTCAGCTGTTGCAGTTTGTATGCGTTTGTGTGTAGCCAGTAATCTGCAGTTGCTGATGACACCAGACAAGGCCATCCTAGAAATACCAGGTGCACTGAGGGGGGCTCCATAGTCCCCTGAACAGTTGTCAGTTTAGGGAAAAGGAACATACATTATTTTACCACCTGGTTTACTTAGCTGTTCTAACCCCATCATACTGTCTGTGACCTTCTCATGTCATTGGCTGGATCCCACCAGTACTTATCACCAATCTTTATATGTATTTAATTTAATTCACTGTCTACTAATCTGCTTGTACTGTGTGTTTAATATTTTGGCACTTTATTCTACATTTTTTGTGTCATTTCAATATTATGAATTGGACTATATAAATAATGTTTAATTTCAATCGATTTCACATCACTGGCTGCTCTCAGTTCCACGTTTATAAACCTGGAAAAGAGAAGTGTTTCAGGAGAAAAAAAACACATACCAAGAACAGAAGATACAACTCACCGGCTCTGAAGGTAAAATTCCTTTTATTCAACCTAAAGGATTGCAATATTTTGAATCGTGCATTATAAAATGCAAGGTAAAATAAGTGATGCCCTTTCACTGACACAATATATATATATAATGTAAAATGACATCAAATGTCACTTTTAACAATAACATATTTTCCAAAAAAAAAATCCTTTTTTTGTGAAACAGTTCAAGTATAAAAAAGTCAACATCAAAAGAATTTAAAGAATCTATTTGAGATAACAAAAGTAGTTATTGAAAACGACGACAAAAATACTTATTGCTACTTTTTTACTCTTTGTTCATTAATTACACAAAAGACTGATACTTGGTAAAGTCTTATCTCCATCACATGCTCTTGTTCAGTAGAATTGCAGTAGCATGTGGTCAGAAGAGATAAAAGGCGTCTGTACATACTAAAACATGTACACACCTTAAAAAGGTTCGTAATTGTAAGGCTTCATAATAAATATGCAGACATCAACATTAAAAAAGGCACAGTAGGAGAAGATGGTTGATACTGATGTAAAAGTTTCACGTTCAAGCGTGATCCTACGGCCCTTTCTTTCAAACGTAGCCAAGGTGCAACTTAAAGCGAAGAAAATTGAGTGCTTTCATCATGCTTCAGCTGTTGCTTCAGCCCCGACTGTCAGCACGCCTTGCTCCGAGGGGTAATGGACATGGATATCCAATCTGCACCACACTTTTTCATAATGCCTTACAACACACTGCAAAACGTTTAACAAAGCATTGACCATTCTATCATTCTGGGTAATTGCATAGTTGTTTTCCCCCAAAAGACAAAAACAGTGGTCGGACAATCACATGCTGAAGATTCTTCAGTGATAAGGTTTCTTATGAGGTGTATGATATTTTAAATTAAGTACTATTTGGCTTGTTTTCAAAGCACCAGGGGGAGACTGATCATAAGACTTGAATGCATTCCCAAATGTCATCCAAGACCTTTACAAATTCAAATGCAGCATATAGACAAAGTTCAGCAAAGGTTGATATTGTGAGGTTCAGTGAGGCTACTTTAAAGAACCATTAATTAAATATTTTCCAGACAAATAAATATTAAATACTTAACAAACAATAATGACAAAATACTGATTTGATTGAATAGTGACATTCAGTCATACTGATTTTTCAGGCTCTTTGGTAGAGACACAGAGTGGGGTAATGAATACAGGAACAGACGGCCATCGACAAAACAAGGACCATCACATGACCCCTCCACATCTTTTCTACATTGTCCTGCGGGGGAGAGGGGTTGAATGAACCCCTGATCCACCAAAAACCACCCACGCCACTTTCCTGCTTAAGCCAATTTATATTTCGTCGTTCGATTAACAAATGCTTTATTTCAACGGGAAAAGGAGTCGTGTGACAATTTTTCCGGCTGAATGTACAGCATTTTATGTTGCGCGAAAAAGTGTCGAGCGGCGCCGTATAATCAGCCTCAACTCTTCTTTTGTGGTCCTTACTGCATGCGGTCTGTTTGAAGCTGCTGAGGCTGGTACTGGCCGAAGGCTGCCGCAGCGGCCGCAGCCGCGGCCCCAGGGGTGGCGGCCGCGGCCAGGGGCTGCTGGACAGCGTACCCATATCCCGCGGCGGCCATGTACCCGGTGGGTGCCGGCGAGGCCGCGTACGGGTACTGCTCGTAGGCGGCGGCCGCTGCCGCGGCTGTGGCGGCAGCCGAGTACTGGGCGTAGGCCGCGCCTGTGTAATCCAGGTACGGGGAGGAGGCGGCAGCCGCCGTTGCCGTGGCGGCTGACTGCTGGACGTGCTGCATGACCATACTGGGCTGGACAAAGGCCTGCGGGTAGACGTAGTGGGCAGGGATCCTGTGGGAGACAGGCGAACATGTTAGGTCAGGTCAGGGCAGAGGAAACGCTGACTGGTACCAAGGTGACAAAGAGAAAGTGAGGAGACTGCAATGCAGGCACCACAAAGTACATCAACCCAGTCCTCAGTTCAACAACACAGCAAATCCATTCTTTTAAAACAACTGAAAGGCCCTACCTAGAGAAGGAACACTAAAACAAAAGCAGAAAACCGCAAAGTAAAAAACTAAACAAAAAAACAAGTGCAGCTTTGAAGTTTAAGTTAAAATAAAAAAATAAATACAAATAAGCATTTGAATCTAAATGTGGCATTAAAATGAGACAGCCCGGCCCTGCTGACAAGACTGAACACTGTTTTACTCACAATGCGAGCTCATCACAACACAACACATCAAGAAAGGATGTAAACTGTGCTTATACCAGTCCACATACTGTCACAACAACACCACACATACAGGCATGCCCACACGTGTTAATAGATCCTTTAACACAACCAAAAACTGAAGTAAAGGAGCTTGGCAGAAAATGTCTCCCTCAGTGTTCCCAAGTATAATGTGAATGAAAAGAAATCTAATTAGTGCAATCAATTGACAATATAACACTTAAGTGTCAAAGTGAGTGGCTCGTCTGTAGTCAAGAATGTGCTCTTAAATTGTAGTAACAGGGTCAAATATTCACTGAACTAATGTTAAAATTCAGTATGAGAAAAGGCGATTTGCAATGAAAGGGTAAGCTAGAAAGAGTGTGGTATAAATGGACAAACACAAGCCTGGGTATCCGGGTAGATTTAACACAATTTACACCAATGCATTCCGTTCCCTGCCGTTATGTAAAATATTTTGAGGGGCAGGTGTTAAGAGTGTTAAATCTTTCCATAGATGTGTTCTCTCTGAGCTACTTGCACATATATACACCCCCGCCCAAACACACAGACATACACACGCCAACTTGACTGACAAGAGAGGCTGGGGGCACGCTATTTTCTGCTCCCCTTGTCATCCCAAAAGGACAAGCTGATCTCTCCGGCAGCAACACATGGCATGGCACTCATCAACTCTAATGGCTGCCTGTGGTGATCCACTGTCCCCACGACCTTATCTCTTTACCTTCCTTTTCCTGTTACCTAGTCAGCTAAGATCATAACCTACCCTGTGCATAATCTTAGTGTTTTAAATATTGTTTCCCATTAAAGAATAAAAATACAACCAGGCTGCACTGTTTGGACTGTTAAATCAAGGAATTGGCTAAATGTTGAGAGAGAGCGACAGAGAGAGAGAGAGAGACAGACAGACAGATACGAGAGAGAGAGACAGACAGACAGACAGATACGAGAGAGAGAGAGAGAGAGAGAGAGAGAGAGAGAGAGAGAGAGAGAGAGAGATAGTTTCACTGCTATAACAGCTGGTCTGACTACAGTCCTCCCGATCACATGAAACGAGGTAGACATTTTGTGGTCCTGAAAAGGTCCACAGCTAAATAAAGGTTCTTTGTAAATCACTGGAACACATGGATAATCCCCAGCATATACCCAAACCGTCTCTAGGGCACATGGCTCAGCCCACCTGTTGTCCACAGGCGAGCGGGCCCTGTCTGGACCATACATTATTAACGACAACGCTGAGTGACTCCCGTTTTCCATCTGAATTTGAGAGGCCATAGAGATCACTGTAGTCAACAGCTGCTGCTGCTGCCGAGAGAGAGCACTAAACGTCTCCAGTACACAGAGTGGTGAACAGATGACTATACCCACCCTGCTTAACTTATCAGTTACTTACAGTAGGGGGGGGTCGGACTGTCTTCTGTTACAGAACAATAGCTTCATCACTGTGGTGATAACTATTTACTTGTCTTGGGTTCCCTTTGCTACGCTGCCACACACATTCTCACGTTGCCATACAATTGATAGCTATGGAAGACTGACAATGGCACTGTCTGCACAAAATAAAGATGTTCAATGTACAATATCTGTAGACGTAAGCATTGAGTGAAAGCAATGGGTTAATGAAAAGGAAAAAAGGAAAAAACAACAACACAGCATCATTGGTAAATCAAAGGAAAACTTAAAACAGGAAATGGAACTCCAGCATGCAAGCCAATGGAAGTTTTGTTGCCGGGGATAAATCGTAAAATGGACACACTGTAAGTGGTCACATCCCCGCCCTCAACAACAAAACAGAATCAACTTGATGTTAACTGAAAACGGGAAAATAAAAGACCGGCAGGCTAAAAGCACAACCAACCATTACAAATGGCAGAGTTACGATTCCCTGTCAAAAACTCCCAAAGTCTGCACAAACAAATGAAATAAAATTTAAAAAAAGTCTGCGCCCCAACTTCCCCCACTGCAAGAAGAAATAAGCACACGAGTTAAGCCGAAAACCACTTCATACAGGAAACAAGGCACACACCAATCTATGTACTATGAAAAATAAAACTGAAAGAAAAATAGACTCCCATGCATCTAGTCACCATTTCTGTTCGTTTGAGTATGTCACAGTTTACAGGTAACATCTTATAGAGTGTTCTGCCTCAACGCAGACTCAGCTATTCCTCAAACCACCACCATGTACCTTCATCAGCTATTTTAACCCGATATCAAGCCTGTCAGATCAAGAAAGAGATAAGACAACACAGAGTCAATCCTGATGTTCATGTCTGTCCACAGTCACCACCAAGCAGAGGATCACACATCCACAATCAGACGTCCTCATTCAGGATTTAAAAAGGGAGTGGACGTTAAAAGACTCAGAAACAAATAAACAAAACAATCGTACACTTGTAAAGGACCATACCAGTGGTCTGCATGTTTAGCCCATTGACCACAACTCACGGTATACTTGACATTATTGGTGACCATTTTTCCAAAGTATACCGTAGTATTTCTACTAAATTCTTTGTAGGGGAAGCCATTGGATTTCATTAATTTTGGTACAGTATTAAATTCAACTTGTAGGGACGTGAATCTTGTTTTAGATAAGTATTTCAACACACAAAATTTCAGTTTAAGTAATTACAGTTTCTTGTTGTTTTTAATGCATTTTAAGTGTGGCTTAAAATGTAAAAAAAAGTCTAGCAGAAATTAGTCCCATTGATTTATGAACAAAATTCAAATGTCCATGACCACATAGTGACGTTAAGCCAATATTGACTAAAAAGTGAAAAATGAAAAATGGTCTGTGTTATAGGATATACAGCCAGACGCCCAGAGCTGTGACTAGACAATGCATTTATGGTGGTATGGTCCTTTATTACAAACAATATTTTTCAATTTAAAACATGGCACTAGCTGAGCTACTGGTGCATACATTACTTTCGATATGATATCCTTGAACTAACTGATATAATAAAGAAACTGATAAGAGACTGATATAAAAAACAAAGAAAGCCTAAGTAATGATGACAGAAATATTCTAGGCTGTGGACAATGTGTAAGTTGTGCAGTTTCACATACCCATAGGGTCTTTGGATGAAGGCTGGGTGGATCTGAGGCACACCAAAGGAGAAGCCTGGAATGGACACAGATCGTGTTGAGGTCATTCATTCAGGTACGATACTTTACTGATGCATTTGAGATTCTTTTACACCATTAACCCATTAAGACCTGAAGCCGATTCTACAGGTCTCCTAAATCCCAACAGTATTCTGAAAAACTGAATGTTTCTATATCAGTGGTGCACAATCTTTTTCATGTCAAATTATATGTATCTGGCCGCGGCCCCCCATCTCAAAATATTTTGCTCCAGGGACCCCCCAGAAGCAAAGATTTGAGTTAAAAATGTTCGCTTTAAAAATATATATATTCAAAGATTTGCACACAAGATTTTTCAAAAATAGCAGATCTACAAGCTCGTAGCGCGGCACTTTTTAGCTCAAATCTAAAAATGACATAGATGCGTTCCAGGTCTCAATGGGTTAAGACCTGAGGCCGATTCTACAAATGCCTTCTAATCCAGTAGTTCTCACACTTTAGAATTGTTTAATTTTTTTTCAAGAATAGCAGATGTACAAGCTTGCAGTGCGTCACCAAGTGACGCACCATGAGCTTGTATATCTGCTATTTTTGAATAGCCAACGCTAAAATCTAAATGATGCTTTCCCGGTTTTAATGGGTCATACACTCTTTTCCAAAGTCTTTGATTGTCTTTCCTGAAAGACACAAAAAAACACAAGCCAAGGCCTGTCAATGTACTGTATACGTACATCTGTGTCCTGCATTGAAAGATACTGTGCATGTGTTCAGTGTGTGCCGAGGTACAGATTCACATGGCGCTCTCTCTGTGCAACATAATAAGTAAAAGCATTGTAGGGCTTCTGTTTTTTATTTAATTGTTTGTTTATGTGTACACAGCCAGAATTTGTCTTTTGCACTTCACCCTTCCTAACTGCTACCGAGAAGCAGCAGGAGACCAGTCCCAGTGCCTTGCTCGAGGGCACTGGCAGGAGTATGTTCCTAACATGCATGTCTGTAGGTGTGAGAGGATACTGGAGAACCCGGCGGAAAACCACATGAACACAGGGAGAACATGCAATCTCCACACAGAAAGGCCCCAGTCAGGTGCAAACATCAGACCTTCTTCCTTCCTGTGTGCCAAAAGTGCTAACCACTGAGCCATTGTGTCACTGTACTTGACTATAGGCTAATGTCTGTGCATAACTGTAGCCCAAGTTTCCAAAAGGTGGCGTACCAAACATGTATGGGTTTCTGGTTCAAGCCTGCTGCCGAGCCAATCAAACGAAGCTGTGCACCGGAACAGGAAACCAGTATGCAACCCGGGACAACATAGAGCCTATTGAGTGAGTTCTGAAATACTGTCCACCAGGCACTGGCCAGTGTTGATTTTGTCGACTAAAACTATGACGAAGAATATTCGTTGACTACGTTTTTTCACTGATGAAAACTAAATAAGAACTAAATAAAAACTAGGCTACGATGAATAAAACTAAGACTAAATATATTGACAATTTCGTCAACAAATAAAAACTAGACTAAAATGTTAGTGAGGGACTAGTGGAGAAGAGATCCAATAGAACGAAAAGACAACTGATTTTATGTTTTGTTGCCCTCGGAAAATAGCAGATCTATAACGCGTCGCAGCGCAACGTGTTGTGAGCTTGTAGATCAGCTATTTTCAGCATGCAACCAAGTGTAAAATCAGCCATTACGATGCCATCAAGGCACCGCCAAAATGCATTTTAGTCGACAAAATCAACTGTAGATTTAGTCGACTATAATCTTATGATATTTAGTCGACTAAATCTAGACTGACAGTAAAACATTTCAGATGATTAAAATATGACTAAAACTAAATGGAATTCGATTCAAAAGACTATGACTAAAACTGAATCGAAATTTGCTGTCAAAATCAACACTGTATGCCACCTTATGGAAACCCGGGGCAACGGTTATGCACATACAGAGCCTATTGAGTGAGTTCTGAAATACTGTCCACCATGGCACCGGTATCATGTCAGTTAAGATTCTTACCGGGCTGCATGACCCTGGGTTTGGCACCAAGGTAGGCCAGGTTCACGTTAGCTTTCCTGCCATCAATGATAGGGTTTGGGTCCTTACAAGCTCTGTCAGCTGAGGTCCGGTCCGCCATAGTCACCTAGAAGAAGCACAGATTATAGATCTCCATCTGACTTTACGGTCACAACGTTTATTCACACTACTGTCTTTATGAAAACAACATTATGGGCCATTTGTTGGGTAAATCGTTTGGGTGAGTTAAGAGTAATAGTAGATAACAGTTTAGGTCAGTTGTTCTCAAACTTTTAGATTTTAATGACCCCCATAATAGAGTTACAGACTTTGGAACTCCCTCAACGAACCACTTTGAGAACCACTGGCAATAGGTAATAATATTATCTTGGTCAAGTAAACTTATGAATTAATATTGTCAGCCAGGAATGGTCATGATTTTCTTATTGTCAGTATTTGTAATTTAAAAAATAAATAAAATAGGCTTAGTGTGTTGGATAAAGCCTATCTCAACAGAGTAGGTCAGCAGTGCTCTAAATTAATAATAGCTTCTAGGCTCTGCTTATGTAAAAGTGCTATTTACTATCGCTCAGTTAATGCACCATATTCACTTTTACCAACAGGTCTATATTTAACTTTGATGCTACCACTGGCAGTGAAATAGTAGCTCAGTTTAGTTGTTGATAGCCTACCATGCAATGCAAATTACACCATTAACTTAATTACTCAGGCTTCATAGCCAGGGACACAGACAATGGTGTAAAGTAACTAAGTACATTTACTCAAGTACTGTACTTGAGTACAATGTTGAGGTATTTTTTACTTTACTGGAGTATTTCCAATTTTCAATACTTTTACCACTCTAATTAATTGAAAACTTGAGTTACTAGTTACATTGCACATTATTATATTATAAAACATACATTAACCAATTTAGCCCTATTCTATACATACAAGCTAACAATGCATCCATCGCGACACATTGTGAGCTTGTAGATCTGCTATTTTCAAACAGTTTAGTACTTAAAAAAAAAAAAGATTGATGCCAACACTTTTGTACTTTTACTCAAGTAAAATTTTGAACTTATATAGTATTTCTCCACTGTGGTGGTATCGCTACTTTTACTTAGCTTTTAAAATATCTGAGTACTTCTTCCACCACTGCAGTCAATAAGCAATGTTGATGACAATGACAACAACACGACCAACGACAGCACGCCACGCCGTGTTATTAGTAGTATTATCACTACTTACGAATCCATAGCCTCTGGATTTGCCCGTCTGTCGGTCCGTGATGACCACGGCCTCCTCGATGTCCCCGAACACCTCAAAGTATTTCCTCAGGCTGGAGTCCGTGGTGTGGTATGGAAGACCCCCAACGAAGATCTTCGTGTAGGTGGTGTCCTTCTGTGCGGCGTGCATCGTTATAACGCGTGGAAGTGGGTCCGAACAGGATGGATTCCTCTAATAAACAGTGATCGGATGGAAACAGAAGCAGAGGACTGGTGTGTTTAAACCCAGGAGGGAGAGAAGAGAAGTGGGAATGATCTGAGCACCTGTTGTTTAGGATGAAGCAGCACTCTGTCTGCTGTGTGTGTGTGTGTGTGTGTGTGTGTGTGTGTGTGTGTGTGTGTGTGTGTGTGTGTGATGATGATCATCAGCTCTCTGTCCCCAGGGGGGCGGCAGGACTCTGTGTCAACTCCTCCCAGTCACCCCGAAGGGGGCTCTGTGTGTGTGTGTGTGTGTGTGTGTGTGTGTGTGTGTGTGTGTGTGTGTGTGTGTGTGTGTGTGTGTGTGTGTGTGTGTGTGTGTGTGTGTGTGTGTGTGTGTGTCTGTCTGTCTGTCTGTCTGTCTGTCTGTCTGTCTGTCTGTCTGTCTGTCTGTCTGTCTGTCTGTCTGTGGTAAAGTAACTAAGTACATTTATTCTAAGTACTGTACTTAACTACAATTTTGAGGTATTTAGATCCAGTATTTACTGGAGTATTTCCAATTTTCAGTACTTTTACTTCTACTCTCCAACTACAGTTATTTGAAAAATTAAGTTACTAGTTACTTTGCAGATATACATTATTACATTATAAAACATACATTAACCACGTTAGACCTATTTTATACCTAGGCTATTTTAAAATAGCTGATCTACAAGCTTGTGAGCTATTTTCAAACCTTTTAGTACTTTTACTTTTGTTACTTTAAGTATATTTTGATGACAATACTTTTGTACTTTTACTCAAGTAACATTTAGAACACAGGCCTTTTACTTGCAACAGAGTATTTTTTTATATTGTGTGGTATTGCAACTTTTACTTAAGTAAAACATATGAGTACTTCTTCCACCACTGGGGTTTGCATGTGTGCGCGCGTGCGTGCGTGCGTGTGTGTGCAATCCACCGGCTGTCACACTTGGCCAGTGGACCAGTCAGTTAAAGTGACTCAGCCACATGTTGCTATACAAGTCGATGCACGAGACAAGAGTGTCAATGTCTCGCATGAAACTATATATTGTTTTTTAACCGTAACATTTTATTTATCCTTTTTTCCATATAAAATAACTTTGAGTACATGGAAAATCACAAGGTATTATTTTATTATGCCTATTATCATTTTGAATAGACTAATAATAATACATATTATTAATATTATTGTTATTAATATTATTATCATTATAGAGAAAACATAGAAATGATCCCAGGCCATCAAAGGTGGCTATTGCCACTTTTATGCCAATGCAACCTTTCTGTTTTATTCAATCAGGCGTTAACCTAATTTTGTGTACTGCAGAACATTACAGTTCTTGAACAGTGTTACACAGTCACTGACAGGTGTTGCTTTATATAAGTTATTATGGGGTCAACAGCTGACTCCTCAATCTCACAATAGCAGCATTGCTACTGCCTTTGGTATTTTCTTCAGCAATGCCACACTATGAAGTCTTGTCGGTGTGGATTTCATGCATGTTGTGCACCACCTCACTAAAAATACCTGTGCATGTTCAATATGTGCTAAACACATCCCACCACTTTGCTGTTTACCAGTAGCTGGACAGCTTAGAGAGCCATGGCTGATAGGGGTCAAAAAGTGACCTAGATTTCAAGGGCGCAGGGTTGACAGGAGCCATCAAAACTGCCATGTTTTATAGATCGCATTCTTGACATTAATTGTGATATGGGGCCCAGAATTCAAAGTTAATCTTCTGTAAGAGACAATCAAATAGCTACATTTAACGTGAGTCGTGACTGTAGTCAATAGCAGACAGTGTTTATAGTCAGAAATGCTGAGTGCATGTCATTATGGGAGAGATCCTGCTCTAATGCAGTGATTCTACACCCCTCCCCATTCCCCACCCACAGACAGGGTCAATTACAAGGACTCATAAGTCTTCCAGAAACAGACAGGTAACAATATTTGGTCCATTTTGAGACCCTCTTAAATTGGAGCGAAAATAGTTGCTGTTGACATCTCACTTAAGAGATATTTTAAGCCTATTTCCAACATTGAAAACACAGTCATATGAAGGGGGGTTGGGGTCACAGACATTCTCACAGGGTCACAGACTAGGAACAACTCAAGGAACATTGTGCTATCATAACACTCATGACCCTTTTCACTGTGGATATTATTACTGTGACAGATAAACACAGCCAAAGTTGTGTTGTGTCGATTTTTCTTCCTTCTAGAAATTACACAGAAATTTAAAGCTATAATCTGTAAATTGTCAAACATCTATCACTCATCCAACTTGGATTCGCCCACTTGGCTGCCATGGGGACATGTTTGATGCAGTACAACTTGTCAACCAGTAGGTGTCTTACAGTCCTACCCAACACCAGTGTCTACATTTCTCAATGGAAGAGTAGGGAGACCACCTCCAACCCCTGCAGGTGTGCTAGTATATTTAATAATAATAAAATAGCATCTTATCCATTCAAATAAGTTCTGGATTGCAGCTTTCGCAGGCTTAAATGAAGACACGGCACAACAGCTTTAAGATTGTAAATGTTCTATTCTAGAACATCTTTGTACCAATTTAAAACAGTTTGTTGAGATACATTATAAATACAATTCTGTACATTATAATATTGTAAAGACTATGTTCAAATACATTTCTATGTACAACTCCTTGTGAGGGGAGAGCAGCTTTCATCTCTTCTTTAAAGTAAGGTCTTGGGTTTCTTTCTTTTACTCGAAATTACAGCAAGAATATATTTAACTATATATATATATATTTATTATATATATGTCTACATCAGATCCACAGTTCACCACTTCCATAAAAAAAAAGAAGCTCCGAGGGGCTACTTCTGACTTCGCTGAACCACTTTGACAGCATCTCCGCTAAACTGACATCGTCCTGATCTCCCATGTTCCTTCAGTCCTGCTTGTAAGAAAACAAATTTGTTGGCATTTTTTAAGTACCCTTTTAAAAATACTTGAGAATGTCACACATTAGTCAAGTTAACATATTAAAAAAATGCAGCGGGAGAATAAAGCGTTTGCTTTTCCACGATACGTTCCGTGTTTTCAGTCAAAGAGGTTGGATGGCATTTTAAATGCCACTGGGCGGGCATCACGTCATACAGGCTCCAGTCCATACGCGTGGATAGTTTATAACCCTAGTCACCAAAATAAATCCTTGGTAAATGACACCATCCATAGAGCAGTGTGTGGTGTATGTGCCTGTCATCAGAGACAAACAGGGCAGTAAGCCTGATTTATACTTAGTTGCGCATCGTGTCTTGCACCGAAAATAGCCGATCTAACGCGCTTGTAGATCGGCTATTTTCAGTGCAAGAAGACACTGGCGCGCAACTGAGTATAAATCAGGCATAAGGCATCAGTATGACCAGCAAGGCCTCCAGGTGTGTCATTCAGTGACGGCACTGATGTTAACAGTGTTGGACGCTGGGCTACCTGTTCACTCACTCAGGTGACAGGAAACCCCACCGTTGAGAGGCACATAGATATAGTTTTCATTAGTCCCAAATGGAGGACAATTGGTGATCTGGGTGGCAGGGTGGCCTCGTGGTTAGAATGATGGTCCCATAATGGAAACGTCCAGGTTCAAGCTTAACTGCAGCCATTTGTCCCGTCCAAGTGCCCTTGAGCAAGACACCAATCCTATACCCACTCTCTCCAAGTTGCTCTGCATAAGAGCATCAGCTAAACGACTACGTAAAATATAAAGCCTAATTTATACTTCGTTGTGCGACCGCATCGCTCGCTGGAAAGAACCGATTTTTTAACTAAATAAATGGCAAGCCACTGTTGTACGACAAAGTATAAATGAGGTTCAACTCTCCAAGAATCCTCTCCAGTGCAAGCATTTTCAGACAGCAATGGCAGCGGTCCCGAGCTTAGTTGGGGATTACTTGTCATTCCACAGTGTTACAGTACTCCAATAAGATAATTTAACATTTAGTGGGTGACATGATAAACGATTGTACAGCCAAACGCTGAAAGCAATTCGTGGTTTTCAGATTTGCCTCTCGTTTCAAGAAGCCATGTGGCATTAGTCGTAAAAATATGGCACTTATGCTTCACTTGGACACACAGTATATACTGTATGTATTTACATACATATACAGTGTATGTATAAGTATATATATATATATATATACACATATATATACACACACATATATACACACACGTATATACTGATGTTTTACACGTACATAAGCAAAACAAAAAAAGAAATTAATTATAACAGCAGATAGGAACTCTAGTTCTTTGGTTACCCCTGACGTCTTATAATGACTTCGATATCAATGTTAACAGTAGTACATTCTTAATGTTCATGTCTCAGATTACACTGCTTTGAGACTTAACAGAGGATGCATTGTCTTAAAAAAATATGACGAAATCATCAACATCTCTCTGTGACACAATTGTAAGGAGAACAAAAAGGTTTGTGGATAATTTCATCTGGAATTCGCAGTTAAAAGTTAACTTCTCTATCAAAAATAACGCTGTAGAAAAGTCGGATATGTGCATAGTGAATCTTTCAGTGGCCAGTGATGAGGATATGCCTTCAGGAAATGCACAGGTCAGATAACACTGAAAGCAGACAACGCTAAAACAGCAAAGTCAGCTCCGAGATTTGAGGGAGTTGAACGAGATGGCGGAAGAGGAGGCCATCTTGGACTTGGTTGGACCCCAGCACATGGTCCAGGCAGGAGATCCTCTAATGGATCAGAGTGTGGGGTTCTGTTTCCATAGATGGTGGTCCTCTGGTTAGACGAGATGGCTTCACGAACACTCCATGGCCCGGAGGACAGCGGAAGTAGACTCTGCCTTGGACAGTCCCATTGTGCTTACCTATGGACAGACACAACATCATTGATTTGAGGTGTGCATGTACAGTATGAGTGTGTGTACAATGTACATACATACTTAAACTAGGGGTGTCAAACTGGAGGCCCGCAAACCAGATGTGGCTCGCGAAGGTGTCCTATATACGGCCAGCAAGATGATTTGGGGAGGAAGAACATTTTTCACTCTTTGGCCAATAGCAGACACAAATAGGCTCTATGCACAGCAGCCATATTGGAAAGACATTGGGCCTCTTTTTACTTCCTTCACAGGTTTTGCCAATGATACTAATTAAGGCTTTGTTCCATTTCATGTAACACAGTGGTTCTCAAACTTTCAATTTCAAGGACCCCCATAACTCTGAGAGTGTACAAATGGAACCAAATGGACCCGTAAGGGTCCATTTGGTTCCATTTGTACACTCTCAGAGTTACACACCTTTTAAAATGCACAACAGTACCCTGACTCTGTTTGACCCGAATGGAACAGAGCCTTCATTAGTATCATTGGTAACACCTGTGAAGGAAGTAAGAAGAGGCCCAATTTCTCTCCAAAATGGCTGCTGTGCATAGAGCCTATTGTGTGTGGCTTACCGGCTTTCCCTATGCAGAGGCTAGCATGACATGAAGCATTCCTATTGCTATATAATATGTGTAACACAGGTTTTCATCATGAACTTAGAGGGCTGCTTCAGTTCATCTGGTGATAGCTGATGTAAGCACGGCGCATACCAACTACGCCATTCTCACTGCAGTGGGGGTCTGTATGTTTTAGTAACTAAGACACTCAAAACATCACCTTGGTGGTAATCCAATCAATTAACTATGAGAGCATGATCCAGTACATGGACTCGTGGCTTTTAGTCTGTTTGTTATAACCACGCACCCAGCATCATATTTCTTTATGATTGGGAGCTGTGTATAAAAGGTGCAATTGTGTAACCTACATTTACAATATTTTTTTGTTATTTTTATGTGTGCCTGCTGTGTTTGATTTGAAATGGTTATTAGTGGGCCTACCAAAACCAAATCATAAGAATCTAAATTTGTAAAGTGAAAAATTTAGCAGTTATAGCAGAGAGTGTGACACGTGAGAGCAGGTTGGAAACAACTGGTTTGGACCGCAAAAAGTCAAACTTTGCACTATCAGGCCTGTGACCCAAAATATGTTTGAAATTGCCCCCCTCTGGTATATACTGTGTACAGACAACTGCCAAGGCCTATAACATTAACCACATTAACCCTGGTGGCTTCATAGGGGTTAAGTGGATAATTAGATAAGATTCAATAAGATGCACAACATTCACCCATCATACAACAGCATAACACCCCCCAAATATGTATAGAGACCTACCCACAGCCAGGTCCAGCTGCACCCCCACCCAGATGCCCTTAGCAAACTCCACACCTCCAACATAATGGACCATTCCTCTCCTCTTCCCCACCCACACCTGCTCCCCAGGGGCCATCCAGTCAGGCAGCTGGGCCACGGGTGTGTTCTCATCCCCACTGGAGTCCCCAGAGGGCTCCGCGCTGCTGGGGTTCGGGCTGGGACAGGGACTCCCGTGGGGCAGATCACCCTGGGCCGGCTCCTGGATAGGAGGCTCTCCCCCTCCTCCTCGCTGAGCCGGGGAGGACAACGAGGGAGGGGTAGGAGCTGATGTGGTGACTGGGGATGAGGCCGGGCTTAAGGCTGACGCTGGAGGCGTGACTGGGTCTTGAACCGGCGCTGTGGTCGGGCAGGGGACAGCTGCACTCCCACTCTCTTTCCCGTGGTGACAGTTGCACACAGCAGCCAGGGCATTTCCAGGGATAGATGTGTTGATAACAGAGGCTTCCTCACAGGCCTGCTGGCTGCTGTTGGCATGCATCTCTGCAGCCTCCTCTTTCACATCTTTCCCCGAAGACGAGTACAAACCCTCCTGTCGGCAGGCCTCTGCAAAGTGTGCCAGGTCCCCTTCTCCGATGCCATCGTCAGCACCTTTAAAGTCAGAGAACTCTTGGCTGACGCTGAGAACACAGGGGGATGCATGCTGCTGGTCTCTGCCCTCACTGCTGTTAGGAATAACCAAGGGAGAGGATGCCGGGGAGGCAGGCACAGCTTGGACCCCACAACCGGAGGAGGAAGAGGAGGGAGGGTGGTGGCTATTACTTCTGAGCTGGGTGCAGCCTTTCCCTGTGGAACAGGAGAGGGAATCGTCCTTTTCGGGGGCCCCGGCGGCAGAGCTGATGTGGTCCGAGCTCTCGCTGGCGCTGAACGGGATGTCGGACAACGTGGCGTTGGAGGCGCTGTGTGAGAAGTAGCCACTGGTACAGCTGCTGGCCGTGGGGCTACGAGGCACCTCTCTGTCCCCTCCCACGCCGGCATGGGGCAGAGAGGAAGCGGGCTTCAGCTCGAAGCGGGAGCAGAGCGCCCCCTCCTGGCCCTCCAGGGTGGCGTTGTACACCTCGAAGTTGGCAAATTCCTCCGGGATGTAGACCTGGAGGCTGTTGTAGTCCTGAGAGCCTTGATCCAGAGTCAGCGCCAAGTCTGTCTCCTCATCCTCTGAGTCCTGCTGTCGCCACACGACACACACACACACACACACACACACACACACACACACACACACACACACACACACACACACACACACACACACACACACACACACACAGATAACTGTTTCTCTGGTGGATTTGGAGTTGAAATGTTTTGCTGATGATCAAAGAGAGATAAACTATACTGTCACTGTCGGATGGAAATCTTGTATGTCCATGTTTATTTATTTTTGTTTCTATGTCGTTTTTTCAATATAATTACCCACTTAAGACCTATCTCATATGGCGATGTGAGCTTGTGGATCTTCTATGTTTGCTGTTATACATTTCTTTTTAAAAGTTTCCCTATAATGGCATGCCCAAAATAAGGACGCAAAGTGGTTAACCAATGAAAAGTGTTAATCTCATAACAGGTTTTTAACGGTTATTAATTAACGGTTTGGTACATACAAGGTTTCCAACTGACAGCAACAACATCCTGATAATGAACAAACGTCCTTCAGACTAATATCCCATTGAGAAGATTTTTTTTTTAACTGTTCAAAGTCTCATCCAATGAAATACCACGTTTGTATTAGTTGAGAGTAGTTAAACCCTGTGGCCTAGCATACTGTAGATGTAGGGCTTTGACTCTGGGGTGAGGTATAGCAAAATGGCTACCCATGCATTCCAATTAAATCTTCTCACTTAGTGCATGAAAAAGTTTCTACTACAGATGTAGTAAACTCTGGGGTTAGGGTTAGGCAGGCATAGCAGACAAAGGTACAGTACGTGCCAGTATCACGTGCCAGTATGTAAACGGGGGGCGCCGATAGCTGAGTGGTTAAGGCGTGTACAACATATACTGTAGGCTCTGATGCCTGACAGCGTGTTCAATTCCCGCGCCCAGCTGCGAATATGCTGCGTGTCAGCAAATATTTTGTATCAAACTATTCATATAGCTTATGGCTCGTTCATACAGGTTGATACCTTTATTTGCTGTGAAGTCGAACTTGTTCAGGAAACAATTGCGTCGCTTTATTACAGCATAATATTCATGTTCTGTGTGGATGTACTCATGACACAAACACTAGTGTGAAAAAAACATATTTTCAGGCTAATTAATTGACGCTCCCTAACTAATGCTCCCAGTGTGTAATGACTTTTTAAGGCCAATTTGTGATTTGTGCGACAAGTGCTGCTTGACTCTGTCGAGCCACTTTCTGTGTTTGAGCATTCATGCTTTATGCGACAGAGCTGTGCCGTCTCTATGGTAACGAAAGTGTGCATCACTTAATAGCTCTTCAAAGCTGCCCGTGTTGACAGCATTTGTAAACGAAGTACTGTAGTGCTCTGCATTTCCATAGCGACGGACAGCAACAGACTCCCCTTACCAACCAAGAATATTACGCAGCATTTCATAACAACATCTGTGAGCTTTCATGGTTCTTGAGGTATGCGACAGAGGTCTTCTGAGACAATTGTTTTTTTTTCCTTTCTCCTGTTGACGTTACCTTTGTTGTTTAGTGTGTCGAGAGACACTTTCTGCACAAAGCATGAATTGGCCAGTAGTGTGTGAGACATTTTACAGTAGTGTGTGGCTGTGTGTCAGATTTACAGTAGCGTGTGCATCTGTGTGAGACTTACAGCAGTGTGGGAGACACTTACAGTAGTGTATGTCTGTGTGTGAGACTTACAGCAGTGTGTGAGACACTTACAGTAGTGTGTGTCTGTGTGTGAGACTTACAGCAGTGTGTGAGACACTTACAGTAGTGTGTGTCTGTGTGTGAGACTTACAGCAGTGTGGGAGACACTTACAGTAGTGTATGGCTGTGTGTGTGAGACTTACAGCAGTGTGGGAGACACTTACAGTAGTGTATGGCTGTGTGTGGCAGAGCTGTCTGCTGGTGGGGATGGAGGTGGGGATGGTGGTGGTGGAGGTGGAGGTGGAAGGCTTGCAGTGGCCCTCGCTGCCTGCCCTGGGTCTGCGCCAGGGGCAGGGAGGGGGGAGCAGTGCAGGGCTGTCCACGCATGAGCGCATGCTCTGCAGATGGGGTCAGAACAACAGCACACACTTCACACACACAGAGCATGCAGTGGAGCCGGGCAGGTTAGTGTCACACTTAGTAGCATGCATGTAACATTTAATGACGATTGGAATGTCTTGTTAGTGTGTGTAATGGTTGGGGAACAGCCACAAGGTGAAAACTATTTAAACATTAATGAAAACCGTATCAGATTCAGAAGATTTAGAGGAATACTCGACTTTTTTTCAACCTCCATAACTTTATGGGTAGGAGGAATTATCAATACGCCAATCAAAGCGCTCCACAGATTGTCCACACAGTGATGTAGTTGCACGGACTTCAACGAGACTAAAGGTCTTGCGATTGGATCCACAGGATCACACTTCTCTTGTGAATACACAGACATGCTCTGCAAATGCTCATGTCTAACATTTGTAACAAACCAAACCTCTTTAAATCGTTTGACAATTCAGTGCTTCCTAACTGTACTTCATTGTACTGACTTGGAGTCCACTGTTCATTAATATATGCTGTCCCTCTCAAATAAACAATTAAAGTAGTGTAATTGTTTTTAGACCTCCTGCTTCTATGGACATGCTGCACATGGGGCACACATGCATTAGGAGGCATGGCTTGCCATAACCCATAATGGTGGCCCAGTTGACGCATTGCTCCAGCAGCCAATGCAGAAACAGACCTTAAGGCTACCAGGGATAAAACTATAGTCACTCACTCACCCCTCTGCCACAGTGACTTCTGGGTATTGTAGGACCAGACAGCAAAGTTGCATTTTTAGAGTGGGACAGAACAATTTTGTTCACTCAACAGTGGAGTATGTATTCCTTGAACAGCCTCTACTGAGGAATGCCTTCAATGGAACTACAACTGAGTCATTTGGAGTTATTCACCTGAGACTCAGTTCTGTTACATAGTATGTCTAGTTAGGAGTTTATGGCTATTCCCGGTTGAAGTCATGCTCCTGCAAGTCATGCCGGTCCAATCCAGTCAACTTCAGTGTAAGATTAACACTTGTTTCTTCATTCACAGAACAGTACAGCCATTATAATCAGCATAATTAGACAGCTATAAAGGACAAGTCCTTTTTGGAGGCGTGTCCGTCACACATGTCAGTTTGCATATTAAGGAACATACAGTTATTAGAAGTAATTTATTTTAAAGGAGGCAAAACACAAGGATGAACAAAAGATGTGAAAAGAAGATTCAGGGGGGGGGGGGGGGTGCTGAAGAAATAAGGAGACAACAAGGACAAGGCAATACAAAAGGAGAGGAGTAAAGAGGGAAGGAAGAAGGGACTGAGACAAAGAGAGGTGAATGTGTCCCTGCTTACCTCCTGGCCCAACAGCGGTCGCGCCTCCAGGACCTTCTTCGTCTTGTTCTCCTCCCGGACGGGCAGCAGGGACTTGAGGAACTTGGGTGGCTGAGGGGAGAGCACCTTGAATGGACTGGAGTTGAAGAAGGTGGGGCTTTCTGGAACCAGACCTGAGTACAGACAAAGAATCAGAATCACAATTCGTTTGATTGTCTACTGGTGTAAAAGAGTTGGTGAAATTTGTTTTTGTGCAAGCTCCATCGCTCAAGGTTGTGGTGTAGTAGCACCAGGAATGCTTTTATGTTCAGATGAAGATGCATTCTTCAACGTTTTAATTACAGGAGAGGAGATCATATTGTATAGAGGAAGGATGACAGGTTACACAGGTTTTTGAGACATCCAGAGCACACTAAACCAGTTAAAGGACCACTTTGTACCCGGAATCCCATCATTCTATTAGGAGGAGAGATAACTCTCTAGGCACTACGTATGAAAAGAAAATCTGCTTTTACCTAGGCTGGAGTATTTCCAGTGCCACTGAGAGCAAGCTCTCGACACACAGAATTGATTATACCAGAGTTTCACAATAGTACTCGCCTTTGGACCACAAGGTTCTGGGTTAGATCCCGGGCACCGCCAACTCAGCACATGAGTGTGCAGTAAGTATTGGGAGCTGATCTTAGGTGTTGCGCTCCACCCTCCATTGGCTCCCAGTTACTGCCCGCACTGAGTACAAAACACTGACGTTGGCCTACAAAGCAACCAAAGGTATGGCACCCCTACACCCCCCCCCTCTCTCTCAGATCAGCTAACACAGGGAAGCTGTCAGAACCTTCCCAAACTATGTAATGAACTCCCCATTGCAACTACTGTAGAACTGCAGACTCACTCCCAATCTTCTGCCGTAATCTGAAGACTCACCTCCTCAGACTCCATCTCAGCCCGTAGCACTTGCCCTAGCCATGACGACCTTGACGGTCATTGTTGGCCTGGCATCCTATAGTGTGTTCAGTTTCAATGTAGGCTGATGATAGGTTCTTGGTTTACTATGTATTACTTTATTATTAAATGACTATCTTTATGCATTTGATGTATTATGTGTATTGTGATGTATTATGATGTATTATCTTGTGTCCTTGCTTACTGTAAGTCGCTCTGGATTATGAGCGTCTGCTAAATGCCTAAACTGTAAACCTCAGTAATCCATTTCCCAGGGGTCAAGCAACGCATTGCAAAGGGGGATAGACACCCTTGTTCTCGGCTCATACCGACTTGAAAAGTGGCACAGTGCCTGTTCCATACAGTATATAATCCAACACACTCATGCTTTCTCTGGAGTTTACCGTGGTTCTCCTTGTTTTTAACAGGTGTGCTGCAACAGGATCCATCCTGGAGGGTGCATTCAGAGCTGTCCGTGTGAGAGTCACAACGGGCCTATATGGTGAAATGGAGATTATTACAAATTTGCACCAATAAGGTTCATATTTCAAATAATGGCATGCAACACATGTTTCACTTGCTGGTTCATCAACGTTGTCTGTTCTTTGCAATATTGTATCATTCTAACTTGTAAAGGCTAACTTATAATGTATTTCATTGCACATCCCTTTGGTCAAGTGACACTTGACAAAGTTTCACTTTTATTTTTGTTGAGCGGCACTTGTCGCAAGGGTCATGCGTTGGATACATTCTCTGTATTAATCATGTACAAACAAAGGTTTGTTTTAAATTCTTCACACCTGGATTTTACTTACCTTACAGTCTTCATCCTCACAGCCTGTTAGGTCGATTTTACTACAGGAGGACTGAGAAAAAGCAATGAGTATTGTATGAATGTTAATATATATCACCATACACTAAAACGTAATTTATAATCCATGGCCATCACACACTGGTGTCGCTTGCCGAAAACTACTTTTCCTTGGCGAAAAAGTAGTTTTCTGCACTTTTTGACACAGTCACACTCTCTATAAATTAGGCTTAATTCATCATACGCCCATAATGTACCATTATTCAGACGGAAGCACTGAGAGGGGTTCTTACGTGTTGTACATTGGGAGTGCTGATGCTTCTTCTGAGGTGTCTGCCTTTGACAGAGAGTGCTTCTTTCACTGTCACCGCCTGGAGACATTCAAAGACAGCCTTTAGTGCACGTTTCTGGGATTTTTATGCTAATTCTTTTTAAAGGCTTCTCCACTTCATCAGCTCCAACTCAGACATTGTGTTAGGTGTATGTGTGTGTACACAAACGTGGGTGCACAGGGATGCATATGCACTTGACTGTTAGGATAGGCTAATACAGTTAGCTATCATCAACCAATTTAGTGTAACGTAAAGATGGAAGTTTGGGTAGTTTGGCGGGAGAGAAACACGCAAGATAATATAATAAATATTTTATAATAATATGTATTTCTCATCCTAACAGCTACTGGACATTACAGCTAGTTACGTAAGCTAAAAGCTGACCAACAAGAGTTTTTTTTTAAACCAAAAACCTAGCGTCCCTATTCTGGGGTCGAACATTTGTCGAAAATAGCCGATCTCCAACGCGCTGTGTTGCGATACATTGTGAGCTTGTAGATCAGTTATTTTCAGCAAAGAGTTTTAGTGTAGAGGGAAAAAAGGAGCAGTATAAAGCCCTGAGGGGGTCATGGCTCTAAACCCTACAGTATATATCCTAAGTATATAGGGTTTAAGTGCTTAAATGGTATCAGAAGTTGATATGGGTCGGAACCATTGAAACAGTCTATAATCAGTGGTTCTCAAAGTGGGGTCCGGGGATCCCCAGCGGTCTTTGAGGGGGTTCCAGGGGGTACCCAGTTAAATGATTGATAGCTAGGAACCAAATGGACCCTTACGGTTCTGTAACTCCGAGAGTGTACAAATGTTGTACACTTTCTGAGTTAATGGGTGTCCAGGGGCTAATGCATACCAAACTGGGGGTCCTTGAAACAAAAAACAGTTGGTCCATGTTACCTGTCGTAACTTCTCCAGACTGAGGATGTTCTCCACCTCCAGGACCCCCCGTGTGTATTTCTCTATGTACGTCTCTCCGTCTTTCAGCTCCTCACACTCCCCGCGGGCGGCCATGAGCGCCAGGGTCTCCCTCTCTTCTGGTTCTTCTGAGGCCTGCAGCATATTAAGCATGAATGACATGCCCAAATTAGGGACGTCACCCTTCTGTACACTATGTGTTTGTGTTTGTGTATGCACAAGCAGCAGCCTGGGTACTGTACCTTTGGTATGTTAGACACAATCTCATAAGTGACTCCACAGGAGTAAAGTGTGTTCTTTAGGGACATTCTCCTCTTCAGACTCTGAGTGAAGCTCTGTGGGAGACAAAGCATTTCACAAACCGTACAGTACATGAGCCAGTCGTTAAATAGACATAATCTGCACTGTTGTGTGGCAACAGTATTGGCTAATCATGTTTTTTATATTGGTACATCCCTAGATAAAATAGGCAATTAATAGCATTTTACTATTACACTGAAAGATACTTGGAACCAAATGGACACTTACTGTATGGGTCAATTTGGTTCCATTTAGAGTTCAATTAGCACTGGGAATTTGCTGTGTATCAATATCAGACAATGTTTTACTCATCTGCCAGATAATGGTATTAGCCATTGTTTGCGGTATACTGTCCTATTTATTAGTGAAGCCACCTGTTTGTTGTAGATGTTGACAGCGATCCTCTTCCGGAGCACCAGCTCCATGGAGGCAGGGTGGCTGAGCTGCACGGTGGCTTTGATGATCAGGTAGATGCGTTCGTTGGGCGAGGTGACCCGGTTCAAGTGGACCGAGTCGTGGATCGATGAGTCCCAGGAGCACACCGCTGACACCTTCACATTTAGTGACATTGGGTGCAACAGTTATTCGAACTAATCAAATTAATCCATTTAAAAATAGATCTTGGGGGAAAATCTTTACATTTAGCTTTTTTATCCCAAATTCTTTTAAAATTGCAAAAATGGTCGATCTAGAAGCTCACCTCCATACTCACTGCCCAACATGGCACAGTAATGTGTAAAACTAGTAAGGACAGTTGCCAGCAGTGCTTAATTTGAAATTTATTCGGTGCCGGAGCTGACGAATCCGACTAAAAGTCAAATTAAGCCCTGTTTGCCCGTCTTATAGATATTCTTGTGTGCAGTGACTGAATGGATAAAAATGGTACGTGTCTACCTATAGAGGGGGTTCTGTGCAACAAGAGGGCAGAAAGCAATCTGAAATGCATTTTTCTAGTTTGAGACGGACTTGAGGTCATTCATGTGATCAAGCACTGCAGCTCGCTGCTCTAGCCGACGGTAATCACACACAGCTGATCAGCACTTGAATGCGCGCACACACACACACACACACACACACACACACACACACACACACACACACACACACACACACACACACACACACACACACACACACACACACACACACACACACACACACACACACACACACACACACACACACACACACACACACACACACAGTCACACACACCCAGTTTGTAAACAAGAAAAACGTCTATGGAATGATACCAAGGGCCACAACCAGAGGAGCATAACAAATGCAATGACAATTTAGCACAGTAGAGGGGGAAATTATTACTGTCAAGTCAACAACAACATTTATATATATCCTCAGGGATCAATAAAGTAGTCTAAATGGAACCTTAAGTTAAAGGTCTATAACTCTTAGAGTTATGGGGGTCCTTGAAATTCAAAGGTTTGAGAACCACTGTAACAGTGTATTCATGATCATAGGTGCTACTTATTATAAGCAGTATTTGTTAACACTAACCATAGTTGCAGTACCCTTTACGGCCTGCAGGGGGCAGTGAGGGCCAAGCCATGTGCCTTACCTCCTCGTCACTGTGTCGGTTGATGGGCAGGTAGAAGAACTGGCTTCCATGCTCCTTGGGTAGGATGGAGTTAACTCCTGCAGCGTGGGGCCCAGTCAGCTGATCATTTACTGTCAGGTTATCCGCTGAAAACACAAGAGACAGTCATGGACACAAGTTTGTGTTTACAATAACTGGAGAGAAGCAATGGAAGACCAAAATGACTGTAATAGATGTGCAAGACTCACCGTTTAAGTCCAAGTACAGAACAGGGATGTGAGCCTCCATTCCAACAGGCGGCGTCCTGGTAGAATCAATAGAGCTTAGATTTAAAACAATATGAATGCTACAGACTCTTCAGTACCCTGTATCGTTTTTTCTTCTCCAGAGCATGGCTGTGGAAGACCTACAAAAAGGTTCTCAACTCCCTTCCCAAACTCAAAACTAACCGAAAATAATTCCTGTCGTCACAATGCTAGTGAACATGGTTTAACTCCCTGAACACATCTTGAATCCTCTGACCCCCGCCCCTCCTTCCTCTGTAAATACACCTTATGATTCTACTGAGCTTTATTCCAATATGTTTTGTAGAATATTTGTATTGTATTGTATTGTCTGTATTATATGTATTACTGATGAATTGAGTACAATGGACCACAATGGAAACAAGCCCCTGGGGCTTTTTGTGTTATCCTTTTAGCATAACCTTTGACTATACTACCTGTACTGTTAATACGCTTGTTAATAAAGTAATCAATTAATCAATAAAACAAAAGAGGTTTTGTTTTTGATAACTCAACATGTACTGTGTACTGCATAAGTACAATGTTTTGCAGGACATTTTAAATCACTTCACAACAAGGCAGGCACGCCGACAGCGAGGCCTTGAGGCTCGTGAGGCACATCTGAGCGAGCTGCTAGGCAAGAGAGTGCTGAACAGCCGGCGGCCTCGAGTGTCCACAAGCTAGCCGTCTGAGTTGGCCAGCTGTGGTGCACGCCGTGCACGGAATAATTTATCACATGCATAACTTCTCACAGGACTATTTTAGAGTTAGGTCTGAGGTTAGGGGTTAGAGAAGAAAGTAGTCAACTGAACAAGTTGAACGAGGTCAACTGAACAAGTCCCTGACTTAACCCATTAAGACCTGGAACTGTGTTCCAGCTTGTAGATTTGAGCTAAAAAGCATTATTTTACACTTTGGGCTATTTTTTAAAAATCGTGAAAATGTGTGCAAATCTTTGAATATATATATTTTTAAAGCGAACATTTTTAACTCAAATCTTTGCTTCTGGGGGGTCCCTGGAACAAAATATTTTGATGGGGGTCCGCGGCCAAATACATATAATTGTGGGGGTCCTTGACATGAAAAAGATTGAGCACCACTGATACAGAAACATACGTTTTTCAGAAAACTGTTGAGATTTAGGAGACATGTAGAATCGGCTTCAGGTCTCAATGGGTTAGCATAACTACTAATGGGGTCATCGTATTCGTGTGTGTGTGTGTGTGTGTGTGTGTGTGTGTGTGTGTGTGTGTGTGTGTGTGTGTGTGTGTGTGTGTGTGTGTGTGTGTGTGTGTGTGTGTGTGTGACTGTGTGTGTGTGACTGTGTGTGTGTGTGTGTCTGTTTGTACCAGTGTGCAGGGGCTCCAGGGATGCCACTGCCAGGTGCAGGGACGAGCACAGCGTTTCTCTCTTCTGTCAGGCCCACCCACTGCTCCACCAGCCGAGCCTCTCGTTCCACATCCTCCTCTGACTTCTCTGGAGACACACAGACAAAGGACAGCATCTTACCCACCACACAAACACACACACACACACACATGAAGAAGATGTCCTCTAAGCACTGACTTCTTTTAGTATAGACTGAAGGGGTCCGTCCATAGCTGTATACCTACAAACAGGAGAGCACCGAGCAATCTTACACCAGAATCAGAATGGGTTTAAAGAAGTTTAAAGAAGTTTAAAGAAGTAAAAAAGTGGGTGAAATTAGTTCATTAGTTCATTGTTCATAGTTCCCATCGTATTGTTATTTCCATAGAAAAAAAGAAAGGGAAGAAGAAGAGGGGGGGGGGGGGCAAGTGGGAAAGGAGATCAATCAAAGAAAACAAACAAATTATCTACATATTTACACATAGTACCTGAGACAAGATATAAAGGTGCGTGAGCATAGCAGCAGATGTATACTATGCATGATATACTTATGAACGTTAGTTAAGGTGCTAGAAAAACACACACAAAAAAAGACAAAAGTCAGTGCGTTGTACATGGGATTAAGGTGCAAAATGTCAGCGTGTGTCAACCGCATAATCCACATAAAGTAGACTGAAAACTGGTATAATCCGCAAGTAGGTCCAAGTTTAGAGCAAAGGTCTGAGACCAGCCTGACGACACCACCATGGAAGACCGTGAGTGTGACACTTTTAAACGTCCACATGTAAACACCCAATGTATTAAAAAAATGTTCAGGGACGACATGCAGTAAAGCACATCGTTCGGATTTGAACCAGGGTCAGCTGCAGGAAGGAGTATAGCCTTATTTGGACTATATGGTAAGCGCTCGTATTCGGTGACCCACGCAAATATATAGGAAGTATTTAATCAAAACATATAAACCTGTTTTATTGCCCTTGTAATCACACTAATACTGTACATGTAAATGCTTCAATCAAATTATTAATGAGATAATGTGGGTATACTTATGAATGCAAACACGCTCATTTGACCTAGATAGAACGCCCTGCAGTTCCTAGCAGAGGTGATCCAGGACACTGACCTTGTTTGTTGATGATCTTCTTGATCTGCTCGTCCAGGTATTCCCTCCGTTTGATGAGCGCCTCTGACCAGCGCTCACGCACACAGTTCAGGTCCTCCTCCTGGTGCCAAAGAGAGGACAGAGTCAGGACCTGCCTCGCTGCAGCAGAGCATCAGTAAGTAAGGTTAGGCTTAAGGTTAGCTTGTGTGTCTCAGGGAGTTTCATTGGGTTTCCTGTTGGTGAGCGCCTTAGTAATAAAGCCACTGCTGGGGAAGGTACTGCATATAGCCAAGTCAAATCTCATTCTGAAGTTAAGTTCCCACAACCCAAAAGTTAAAATCAAATCCTCGCAGTCTTTATTGTTGGCTGGTAAAATAATGATTATGGTGGGATTAGCAGCAAACCCGACCCCACACTCACTCACTCACTCACTCACTCACACACACACGCACGCACACGCACACACGCACGCACACACACACGTCCACATTCCCATTAAAATCCACAGACGTTCACATGTGCGCGCATGCATGCATGCTTCCGTGCACCACACAAGCACACTCTTACACGCAGGGACAGCCACCCAGGATCCTACCTGTTTGCATGGCAGGAATCTGTCAGAGGGACCCCCACAAAGAACAGACCTAGATCAACTGTTATATTAGGTCCCAAAGCCAATCAAATCCCTCCAGAACAAAAAAAAAACAAGGTGCCAACCAGTGGTGGACAAAGTACTTAACCCGAGTACTTGAGTCAAAGTATACATACTCCTGGTCAAATATTACTCCACTAAAAGTGAAAGTTGCTCTGTCAAATTTGTACTTGAGTTAAAGCACTGGAGTACTTGCTTTTTAAAATACTTACTACTATTACTGTAATACAAATTACAAAGTACAGTTTATTTTTAACATCAATGCATTGCTGTATTGAAATTTAGACATTTTCGCCATAATTCAATGATTTTCCAGACTTTTTTCTGATATATCAATAGTGAAAATAGCCGATCTACAAGCTCACAATGCGTTGTGATGTGACACGTTGTGAGCTTATAGATCAGCTAATTTCACCATTTGAAATAGGGCTTCAGTGGTTAATTCATACTTTTTTTCATACTATTCATACTTTTTCCCTTCCTAGAAATGTAGTGAAGTGAAAGTATCCAAAAAAATACAAGTTAAGTACAGATACTCACAAAATGTTCTTGTGTACAGTACTCAAGTAAACGTACTTAATTACTGTCCACCACTGCTGCCAACTGACTTGCACCATGCAAAGAAGTGTAAGTCATACCGCCATGCAAGTGCCCTGAGTGACTGAGAGAGCCGTACTGGTCCTGCAGCTCTTCAGCAGCAGCAAGCAGACAGTAGTAAGTTAGTGTGCAATAATGTGAGGGAAGGGAAGGGAGAGGGGGGAGGGGTGTGCCCAGTGCCCATAACAGGCAGCCTCTTGGCTGGTACAGTGTGTGTGGAGTAACAGTGCGTATGTTGCCACCAAAGACTGGTCCGTTTGGGTTGATAATTACAGTTATCAGAAATCATCCACGTGTGGAAGCTAGTGTTTAGTAAAAGCACTCCTTTAGTTGTTCCGAGAGGCACCGCCCTTTTTTGCCTCCCGCCCCGGATTGCCCTCGGTGCCACCCCCTCCCCCTCCCACCCCCCTTGTCTGCAAACACACGGCCAGCGTTTGGTTTGCTGTCATGCCTCGGAGTGACCTATAGGGGGGGCAGTGGCGGCAGTGGGCTGAGCATGTACCTGATAACTATCCATAGCGTCCTCCTCCTCTCTCTGGCAGGACAGAACACACTCAGTCAATCAACGAGGAGCAGGTTGAATGTATACCACATGCCATGACAGCACACACTTTACACCTACAGTCACTTAGTTAAAACCACTTGGACCCTCCCATACCTATTCTGGGGGGAAGCTGCGACAAAAATAGCAGATCTACAAGCTCACAATGCGTCGCAACACGACGCGTTGGGAGCTTGATGATAGGCTATTTTCAGCACAGAGATTTGGTGTAGAGGGGAAAAGAGCAGCTCAGTAGAGAGCCAACTCACGTCAGGTTTACTAAGTATACACGAATCCACGGAGCGCTGCCCTGTAGGTGGCGCCGCCATTGCTGCGGTGTCAGACTCGATCAGCTGCTGCTGCGCGGTGTCAGTCAGCTGCAGTCACTGACTGCTCATGTTACTCTTTTACCTGCTTTTTACTAACTTTTACTAACACTAACTTTACAAAGATGTACAGAAAATCGGGATGAACCTGTGTAGTTTATGGCTGCTCCAACAGCCAAGCAGGTAAAGAGTAACGTGAACAGACGGACAGAACCGCAGCAGCAGCGCAGCTGACTGAGTTTGACACCGCAGCAATGGCGGCGCCACCTACAGGGCAGCGCTCCGTGGATTCGTGTATAGAGGGTTTAAGGACTTTATACTTTGTCGTATGGTGGTGTCACACTGCGAAAGTAGCCGTCTAACAAGCTCACAACACGTTGCAATGTGACGTGTTGTGAGCTTGTTGATCTGCTATTTTAGCAAATTTTCTAAAGAAAATTAGGACATTTTCGCCTATAATAATAATTATGCCCAAAATAGGTACTCCAGGTTGAGAGTGGTTAGCTGTAAACCTTTGGTAAACTCAACAATGTGACCTATTTAAATTCCAAAGAAATAAGGTAATAAAGTACAAAATCCCGGTATTCAGAAATTAACAGAACCCCAAAATACATCTTGAAATGTCTTTTTTATTTTATCCAGCAGTAATTTGTTTTTATTTTAAAATATGGCAGTTTTATCTGAACATTTTGCATGACATATAACTTAACCAATATATGATTACAATTAATATTTTATCAAACGATTAATGACATATTTCAATCCGGGAACGCATCTGTGTCATTTTAGATTTTAGCTATAACCATTATTTTATAGTTTGGCTGTTCAAAAATAGCCAAAGAAATCTAAAAATACTAAAATTCCCGGTTTAAATGGGATAAGGAAGCTGGGACTTGGTGCTACACAAGTGTGGAAGGGGTGTTCCCCTGCGTTCAACTGCTATCTACAGTAGAATCCATCAATACAAATGCACTCTGGATGCATGTGAGCAGTTCCATCATCTAGAGAGCGACAGTAATGGAGCTCTAACATGATTCCATACATTCATCACCTTCCATTAGATTTACAACCCGCCAACCTCATGATGTACTCATGACATTAGACCCATGGAAGATTTAACATACTTTCTTTTTACATATCGTCTCTGTCGGCTGTCCAAAACAGTTACTTTTCAGGTTTCAAATTCAAAAATATAAAAAGGTAGCAGATCAACAATCGTGTGAGTGTGTGCGTGCACACTGTTGTCTGTGTGATTGTAAATGTTTGTGTTTTGTGTGTGTGTGTGTGTGTATACAAGGCACATCTCTCTATTGCATGTGTATGCATGTGCGTGTGCAGCTCCCACTGACCTGGTAGCTGTCTAGGGGTCTCTGGAGCTTGGTGGAGCGGGGAGACACACAGCCAATAGACACAGACAACATGGCCTCCACCAGCAGAGGCAACGTGCCCGAGTGTTGGACTGGTTTCACACACACCTGCAGCCTCCGCGAGTGACCCTGCACACATAAACACTCCCTCGTTAACCTATCCCTCTTGTGAGTCACTCAACTGGTTTGAACTCATCGTTAACATTATCCCCCAACTCAGTGGTTCTAAAAAAAAAAAAAAGTCCTGTCTTGTTGATAAGTATTTGGCCTTGGATTCCCATTTGAAAAGATGATGTGACGGGATCCGCATAAGACAAAATGTTGTTGTTAAAAGATTTCAAAAACATTCCAAATATTTCACGATTTTTCCACGTTTCAAAAATAGCAGATCTACAAATCACCGTACCGTGACACACTGTGAGCTTGTTGATCTGTTATTTTCAAATAGCCAAAATATAAAAAGGGTTAAACTGTTTCTCATTTTGCTGGGAACCAACAGGAAGCCCTTCAAGGGCTGGGGATCCTCGGACCCCACTTTGTAAAACCTGATTACCAGACAGCCTCTCTACCCACTAAGCTACAGTCTAAGCTATTATCAATTATCATCATCATCATCTTCTACATGGCCTTTTCTCTTACCTGTCGCAGCTGGAAGACTCCCCCTGTGCTGAGGTCCTTTCCAGGATGCATTTCAACGTCTGAGTACTCCCCCTGTTCGTTCAGCTCCTGAATGGACACCCACATCTCGATTCTCCGAGACACCTCACTCCACCTGGAACACACCACAGCCAAGTGTGTTGAAGATGACTGCTGTTCCTCAGTGAACTAACTCACGTGTCTGTGAGTGTGTGTGTGTGTGTGTGTGTGTGTGTGTGTGTGTGTGTGTGTGTGTGTGTGTGTGTGTGTGTGTGTGTGTCTCAGTGTACAGTGTCAAATTGAGAGATATTGATAAGGCTGAGTGACAAACACACCTGTCTTGGAGCGTGCGCGTCTTGGCCTGCAGTGCGTCCAGCTCCCAGGGGGACCGTCCGTTCCCGGCACAGCGATGACCCCATACTTCTATGGCCAAGGCACCGTCTGATATGAACTCCAAAAACTCATCCGTCACGTGCACCATATAGTCCTACAGAGAGAATCACGCGCAACATACTGTAGTTCATGTGATGGAATCAAACTATTCACAATACTGCTACTGAAGGTCTGTGCCAGATCACACACTAACTGACTGAGCCCATAGGAAGACTTTGAAGTCTGCACTACATCCATGTAAAAATCCATTTAACCCATTGAGACCTGAAGCCGATTCTACATGTCTCCTAAATCTCAACAGTTCGAGGTCTTAATGGGTTAATCATGCAAATAAAGTAATCAATCCAGTCAATCAAGGAAAAGGATCTTCCCCAGACAGCAGAGGGTGCTGTCGGCATAGTCGATACCTTGCAGTTGTCAAAGCGGACGGTGAACTGTGCGTCCGGTGAGCGAGGGGAGGGCGTGTCGGGGCTGACCATGGGAGGGGCCACGGTGGGCTCGGCGTACTCCCAGAAGGTGTACTGGCAGAACACAAAGTTGGACAGGTTGAGAGGCAGCCCTGTGGCCTCCCGAATCCGCACCTGCAGCACAGAGAATAGGAAACACAGCATGAAGTATATTTTACAATTTAGGCTTTTAGCCGAAGCTCTTATCTAGAGCCTTGGTTCTCAAAGTGGGGTCCGGGGACCCCCAGGGGTACTTGAGGGAGTTCCAGGGGGTCCCCAGCTAAATGATGGACAGGAACCAAATGGACCCTTATGGGTCTGTAACTCTGAGAGTGTACAAATGGAACCAAATGGACCCTGACGGGTCCATTTGATTCCATTTGTACACTCTCAGAGTTAAATTATCATTGATTTTACAATATAAATTGGGGTCCCAGAGATATAAATGCCATTAAATGGGGGTCCTAATGCGTGTCAAATGCAGCCTAATGCATGTCAAACTGGGGGTCCTTGAAATTATTATTTTTTACGGCTAGAGCCGTAAAAATCTTCTCTTATGGGGGTCCCTGGCTTATATTTTCAAATGGGGGTCCGCGGGCTAATAAGTGTCAATTTGGGGGTACTTGACATGAAAAAGTTTGAGAACCACTGATCTAGAGAAACTGACAAGTACAATCGCTGCAGTTGCTATATAACACTATAATTATAATATACACAGCCTTTATTTGCCCTGGGTGAACTGAGAAGATGATAAAAGGAGCTGAGGGAGGGAGATGATTGATCAGCTGCTATATACTGGTATAGCAGCTGACCAGTCAGCTCAAGCTAAAGTGCAACCATGTGCTGAGCATTCACCGTGAGCAACTTCACTGCCGAAGGAACTCACCATGTCAAACATGTAATTTTGTGATTTATGAGAGTTGTGCTTATCTATGTACTCTACTGTAATCCATTGTAATCCAATGATAGTTTTGTGTCTCACGAATGCAAAATACCAAAGCAATTATGAACCTCATAACCTTCTTTTCTTCTCTTACAAGTAGTTATCAAGACTCCTGCATCTCGTTACAGGTTATGGTGTGCATTAACTTCTACCTGGTCTTTCAAGACAAACTCCCACCAAATGCTTCTGCCTAACGCTACTTTGGAAGCTCTAAAAATGAGTAGGTCATAAAGAGGCTGTAATTTCACCACTTGTTGCGATTTGCAGTGGCGTAAATACTAGAAACCAAATTAGTCGAAGCCTATCTAGCAAGCTGCTTAGCAGAAATGGAAATTCAAAAAGCTATTTTAAAGATATTTTAGAATATTTGTTTGTGAACACTGTGTTGTGATTGGTCGAATACCCTTCAAGCTTAATGTTCTCAACTTTTACCAGGCGGGATTACAGACTCAGAGATAGTCTGGCTTGAGACAATATATCTACTGCATCAACCTCCTGCATGGCAATGAAGTTGAAGTGTGAGTTCTGATACAAATGTATTCCAACAGCATACTGTACAGTATGGGTGGCGTAGAGCAGGGGTTTCCAAAGTGTTTCAGCTCAACACAAGCTCACAACACGTCACAGTCCCACAGAGTGACACGTTGTCAGCTTGTAGATCTGCTATTTCCACAATTTTGCTGAAGATGAAGATTTGTTTTTAAAATTCTTTTAAAAAATGTTTGAAATTCGTTAAGCTACAATCTTCCCCCCCAAAACAGCCTATCTACAAGCTCACAAACACGTCGCCTAGCCACCCACTGTGAGCTTGTAGATTGGCTATTTTCGGTATTCCTCGTACGATGAAGTATGGGCTTAAGTGGTTAAACTGTCATTTTGCTGGGGACACCCTGGAGCCCCCCCTCAAGGAACCCTAGGGGTCCCCAGACCCTACATTGAGAACCACTGGTCTAATACACCCTCCCGATCATAGACCAGAAGAGGAGGTCGGCTGCAGATAGATACTATAGCTAATAAAGTGGTTCTTTCTTACCCTGCAGGTGAGCCTCTTGGCCATGTGGACGATCTCTCCATTGGTGTCCATCACCTCGTAACAGCTGCTCTCGCTGGAGTTCTCGGAGGAGTCGTCACCGCCGGCCAGCCGCTCCGGCACCGCCCCGCTGACCCTCATCAGCTCAACATGAAGCCTGCCTGCTACCTGTTGGTCATGTGTGAGGAGAGGACAAAAACATGTGCTCTAAAACAGTGGTTCTCAAACTTTTTCCATGTCAAGGACCCCCAAAATGATATGTATTTGGCCCCATCAAAATATTTTATTCCAGGGACCCCCAGAAGCAAAGATTTGAGTTAAAAATGTTCGCTGTAAAAATATATATATTCAAAGATTTGCACACATTTTCAAAAAATTTCAAAAATAGCAGATCTACAAGCTCGTAGCGCTGCAATAGGTGCCGCGCTATGAGCTTGTATATCTGCTATTTTTGAATAGCCCAAAGTGTAAAATAATGCTTTTTAGCTCAAATCTAAAAATGACACAGTTCCAGGTCTTAATGGGTTAATTTCAAGGACCCCCAGTTTGATATAATGTTTTACCTCTCGGACCCATCGTAAACTCTTTGGTGTTAATTCAACTCTGAGAGTGAATAAATGGTTCATGGAACCAACTGGACACGTAAGTCTGTTGGTTCCATTTGCACTCTCTCAGAGTTCCAGACCCGTAACTTCTCAAAGACCCCTGGCCTGGGGGGTCCCCGGACCACATACTCAATATGTGGTCCGGGAACCACTGTTCTAAATATTGTGGGAAAACATGTGGTGGAAGACATGTGGTGTACAGTATATACACTGTACCATGTGTCTATGATGGGCAGAGCTGCGGTCCAAAAAGCCGAAGATGCAAAAAATATATACATAGCTCCATCTGAACCTCATTATTCAATATCTCTAGTATTCAATACTTTAGTTCGACTGCGCCGTGAAGGTATATACTCTATTTTTAATAGATGACATTCCCAGAATAGGGACGCAAGGATTCACCTGGTTAAACTAGTCTGGGAGTGGGACTCATGCAAGAATATCAGACTGGTTTGGTTTGATGTCTCTTTAGTCTTGGCTTGTGTAGTGCCTGCTACGTAATGACACACCACACACTACCAGGGTCTGGATGGGGCTGTGGAAGAGGGGATTTGAAACGTACTGTAGCACTTGTTACGGCCTGGAGAGCTTCAGAAACCTCAATTTAATCCACTCGTCCAACACCAACAATGAACCCAGACACTGGAACAGACAGTTCTACTCTAACGCTCATGAGAAATGTTGTTAGTAAAACATAATCTATCCACGGACAGAACAGCACTGGCTGTAATTTACGTGACATGGAACAATACACCAATCATGGCAAGATCGCTGTGAGTTATATACATGTTACCCACATGAATGCTAGTCTGATGCAGTGGTGGAAAGTAACTAAGTACATTTACTTAAGTAGTAGTACTGTTCAATGTCTGTGACCGCGTGTGCCCAACAGGCATGGCGTGGCAGGAAACCGTTTCACGGTGAAAAGCTGTTTTCAGATGTCTGTGCTGTCTATAGACTTGCCAAAATGTAATGAGCTTCACGTGCGTTCAACTTGCAATTGCTCAAAAATAGGACCCGGACATAGCGATCTTGATCAACTCAACCCATTAGGACATAATAACTACTTCACAACAACAGTGTTGTGTTGGTGTGACTATGATGTGAGAGTAGATTGAAGTAGATTGAAGTTCTTGCCGGTAGGCCTGTCATTACATAATCGCCTAATCGCAATTATTTGAGATAATCACAATATTTTTTTGCATAATCGTTGAAAAATGTTCATATATATTTTTCAATATAATAGCTCAAAACGCGGCTATTTCCACTATTCATGTTTTTTTTAAGAGTATAAAGTTATTAAATGATGTAAGTTATGTGTCATATCTGCCCTGTGCACCTTTTGTTTATGAAGACTAAACAGAAATGTACATTTTATTCTTAATGTTCAACAACAGAAACGCAATTAAAATCGTTAATCGCAATTATTTGAGCGACAATTAATCGTCATGCAAAATGTCATAAACGTGACAGCCCTACTTGCCGATACTCAACCTTCATACTGTTCTCCTCCAGTCCCCAACTCCACTTTACTAAGTCTAGAGGGTTTAAGTGGTCAAAAAGCCACAGGTCTGCGTTGGTCACAAACATAATGGAACAATTTAGAAGCATTCTTTAAGCAAACTAACTATTGTTTATGTTGAGATAATGTTAGCAGATGTACAGTAAATGCGATCGTGATGGGTTGTATGTGGGTTTTGGAGGCAGCTGCTGTCCCCTTCATCCCGTACTCTGTGTACAGGTACTGAATCCTTTAGTGCAGGGGTCTTCAACAGGGGGTCCGGGACCCCTAGGGGGTCCTCAGACCCCCTAGGGACCCTCAAGTTTACTAAGTATTGAAATTTTAAGTGGTTAGATATCAACATACTCTGATGATAGTTGTTTCAAACAAGTCTATGAAGCTATTTATGAAATCTATGACAAGTTTAATCTGCAAAACAATCTTATACAACATGTAGTGAGGGGTCCCTGCTTCATCTCTCTCTCAGCTAAGGGGTCCTTGGCCTGAAAAAACATATAACCCCCTGCTTTGGTGGCACGGAGTACTAGATTAGTACTAGATTGTACCGGCCTGCAGTACTTTTACCCCTGTTTTTACGTGGATAGATTACCAACTACAAAGAAATTTGATAAGTCTGCATTTGAGGCTGGAGCCTTCTGGCTTGTGGGGCAGGGAACAATAGCTTTGTAACTGTCTAGTAGTAGATCCCATATGCCAGATAACATTTGCCATAGCCTGTAGGGAAAACAGCTTCACAAAAATGACATTGTTGTTGTTGAGCGATTTGAAAACTATTCAGGAATTGAGTTCCTTTGCCTGCAGGCAGCGTGCACAAGAAACATGATAGTGATGCTCGTTGAATGGCAGCTGTAGCTACAGTAAAGTGGGTGAGCGGCTGTCTAGTAAACAGAGGGTTGCCCCCCTCCCGTCCCCGCCTGCCCAGTGTGTTGAAGTGTCCTTGCCTGACTTGCGAAAACAAATCTGACTCATTAAACATATTAAATATATAATATAATTGGTGAGTTTAGGTCAGTGTGTTCCTATACCTCCCCCTGTTGGCTGATGATAGGGACTGCATACTGAAGTTTGACATCATGGAAAAGGCACTCCAGGAATATGTTGGCCACTCCTATTAGGTTGTGGTTCTCCTGCGCCTCGTAGAACGGGTCGACGTGCTTGTTGTTCATTTTGCTGAGCTGGAAAAACTGGGAGACAAACGTAAATATCTATATAAAAGAAGATGGCAACCTTACATAGATGAGCTGTAAAAGGCTACGTTTGTGGCATCTAGTAAATATAATGCAGGAAAGTGAAATGGCTTCAAAAGCGTTTCTATCATGAATAGTTCAGAAGGTACAACAATGTGTTAATCAATAATTTACCTTCTTGACATTGACCCCTAAACTGCATCTACAGTATGTCAGATACTGAGTTAGAGATATAGTGAAATGTCTTTTCCAATAGCGGTCAAGAGAAGGTCTGCACACTGTCTTAATGCACCCAAAAATATGTATTTATTCAGCGGTATAAAAACACCACGTTTCGGCCTCTGTGGCCTTCACCAGGTGTACTCAAGGCGTGTACTGTACACAGAGGTTGAAACATTGTGTTTTTATAACGCAGAATAAATAAATATTTCTGGGAGCATTAAAACGGTGTGCGGACCTTCTCCTTCTCTACAATGGCTTCTTATCCACTCTTCTCTTTCCGTCCCCTCTCCTCCTCATCTTTTCCGCAAAACTATGAATCGTGTCATTTAAAAAAGTGTAACCAAACATGATCCATATCAATAAACATCTTTCATCTCCTGCAACTAATTTCCTGGAAATACTATGATTAATGATTGCACCCTCCTCCCTCTGAGTTGCCTTGTCCACAAAATTATCAAGTATGAGACAATCGAGTGATATCAGCATTATGCCGTTCAAGACAGCATGTCTCTCTCACAGTCTGTCCCTGTGAGACGTCTCAGTGACTCTGCTCTCCTTCCAAAGCTCTTCTTCCCTTTCATTTCCACATATTTCCCAATCCCTGCCCTTCCCTTTCACCCTGTCCTCCTTCATTCTCATAGAACCGATTGAGTTTCATTTGCAGTGCATTATATCGTATGTGAGACTGTGAGAGTCTCGTATTGTTCTTGACTATGTCATTCCTTGGGCAGTTTAGGCATTGCTGTCTAATCTTGTCAAGGTGACCTGAAAAAAATAAAGTTATATAAACATTTTAAAAGAAAAATAATCTGCTCTATTTTGTCCGTCTTTCTTCTAACTCCCCCTGCCCTCTCTCCATCATCTCCTCTTTTATTCAAATTATCTTTCTTTCTCTTCCTTCCTCTGTCGTCTCTCACTGCTTCCTCTGTTTCTCCTCGTTTCCTTTCCTCTCCCTCCTTCACGCCGACATGTCTCACCGTCTCCTCCGCGGTGCCCTCCTTCCAGTCCCTGTAGTGGTCTCTCATGTCCACCAGTTTGTTCTCCAGTTTGTCGATGGTCCACACCTGCGTCCCCTTCCCTTTTCTCCTCACCTGGATGGCCGGCTCACTAACGATCGCTCCACGCTGCACAATCGCACAGTAACAACAAATCAAATTCAACTTCGTTAGGCTTCCAAATGAGGCTTTCTTAATTGAAAACATTTTAATGGGCAAACTAATTTAACCTAAAATAGGAGATAAAATAGAGTGACTCGCTGTTTTGGGTCAGACCAGTTTGCAAGAACATTTCAGCGGAGTTCCACAGAAGATTCTTCAGTATTTTCTACAAAGGCTGCTCGCAAATAAAACTTTATAAAATGCATATGGACACAAAAACTAAAACATTACTACTACAAATGCTATTCTCTGATGCAATTCTCATCACATACATCCTCTTGTGTTATAAAGTATCATGCTGTAATTTCCGACCAGTGACTCTCAAAGTAACACAGCATATCTGTCTTACAAATGTATCTGTATGTCTGAACATTCCGCAAACAATTTCTAAAGATTTTTTTTGGGGCATTTCTGATTTATTTATGATAGTGACAATATGAGAGAGCGAGAGGGGAAGAGAGAGGGGAAGACATGCAGCAAAGTTCCTTGGGTTGGATTTGAACCGGGGCCAACTGTGGGATAGACCATTTAACCTTATTTATGTGGTATGTGATCTTACAAGGTTTGCCACTGGGGTGCCCTCTACAAAAAAATATTTAGGCCCCAATCAGGTTGGTTGTAAAATAACACTAACTTCTCGAAGTTGGGTCGGGGTACCCCCGCGGGGTCCTTGAGGGGGTCCCCAACTGATAGTTAAGAACCAAATGCACCCTTATATTACAGGCCTGTAACTCCAAGAACGGTACATATGGAACTCAGAGACTGTACAAATGGAACACGTACGGGTCCTTTTGGTTCCACTTGTACACTCTTGTCTTATGGGGGTCCGTGGCCAAAGCATACCAAACTAGAGGACCTTAACATGAAAAGGTTTGAGAACTACTGATCTAAACCATAACTACCAGAGCATGGTTTGTGTGTGGTGACTGTGAGGCTCAGACATCTGACCTTGCGGTTGGCGCTGAGGTTGGAGGCGGGGATCTGAAGGGTGACCTGGTAGTCGGTGAGTTTGGTCATCTCCTCTGCCAGGAAGTTGGCCTCTCGCACCAAGGTGTTGGCTTTGACCACCTGCTCCCTGAGCCAGGAGAGACTCTGACGAAACAGCTCATCCCTGACACACACGCACGCGCACACACACACACACACACACACACACACACACACACACACACACACACACACGCGCGCACACAATGAATGAAGATAGTTTTATCAGCAAAAGGGTTGTGCATACACACACATATACAGTACATCAAAATAACAAAGGGACCATTGAGTGTTAAAGCTTTTATCCTATCTATGTACTTTGTGTGGTTTAACTGCAGACTTGGTTAATCTCTGCTGGTGTCAAAGATAAACACTCCCCATTTTCCACCACAGTCTGAAAACTCACCTCTTCAGACACCACCTCATCCCCTAGGACTCCTCTCCTTGTATCCCTTCTTGTCACATTTGTATAGACGAATCCACAGAATGGCATTCATAACAGCGGAGTCAAGCGGCTGCCGCTCTGCACCGACACCGCGGCTATGGCAGCGCAGTGCCAGCGCTCTTGAGGATTCATCTATAGATGCTACTTTGCTACGTATGCAGATATACTACTGTATGTCGGTTACACGTTTTTGTTATTTAGATTAGTTTTTTGTTAAGGATCTCATTTAGATAGCATGAAGGAAGCAAAACAAAAATAAGTTCTACTCTTGTGTACATGTACACAAGATGTAACAATAAAGCAAGCACAACCTTGAACCTTGTTTTAGATAGATGCTAGGTTTGATGTTTACCTGGTATCCTAGTTCCTTTGAAGCACTACATTGCTCTCTCTGCACTCTACTTATGTGACTATTTTCCTTGTTGTTTGTTGACTAGGGTTCATGTATGCATATTCTGCTTATTCTGATTCGCACATGTAAGTCGCCATAGATAGAGCGTCTGTTAAATGTGTAAATTGCGATAAACAGATAAATACACAATCAAATAGTTGAAGACAGATAAACCTTAACCACTTAAACCCTACTTATTAACCAGAGTCCCCCAGGGGTCTATATTAGTCCGCCCCCCCCGAACATCTACAAGCTCACAGTGCATCGCAGTCTGCTATTTTTGCAGAATGTTCACCTCAGAATGAGGATGCAAGGGTTCATGTGCTTAAGATAACTTCAACATTGATTGTCCTTGAAACCTGCCTTTCTAGCTGCTCCATGGTTGTGAACACACTCGTTTATGGGCGCGTGTGTGTGTGTGTGTGTGTGTGTGTGTGTGTGTGTGTGTGTGTGTGTGTGTGTGTGTGTGTGTGTGTGTGTCTATGTCTTTAGTATGTGTGTGGGCCTTTGTGTGTCATTACATGTAACTCTATAAAAGTCCCCCCAATGCGCTCATCAGAGTCATCTGAGCAGCCATCAGGTGGGTGAAGCTGTAAAAGCAGTTTCCTCTGCCCCAAGGACCAGAAAATCTCCATGTGCGTGCATGCGTGTGTGTGTGTGTGTGTGTGTGTGTGTGTGTGTGTGTGTGTGTGTGTGTGTGTGTGTGTGTGTGTGTGTGTGTGTGTGTGTGTGTGTGTGTGTGTGTGTGTGCGTCTGTGTGTGAGTGTTTATGTGTGTGTGTGTGTGTGTGTGTGTGTGTGTGTGTGTGTGTGTGTGTGTGTGTGTGTGTGTGTGTGTGTGTGTGTGTGTGTGTGTGTGTGGATGGCTGACCTCTCTTCTGTCCACAGTCGTAGCTTGCCGTGGGGTGTGTGTGTGGGGAACGTGAGGCGCTCGCTGCTACTGCGATGGTGCTGCTGCGACGGCGTCCTCTCAGGTGACAGCTGCTGACGGAGGGACTCCAGCTCTCGCTCGTACATCATCCTCTGCTCCTCCAGCGCCGTCCGTTTCTCCTCCAGGTACTGCTTCTCCAGGACCTGCACCACGTTCTGCATGGGGTCTGCATACGCAACAGGAAATGTGCATATTATTACCATCTCTTTAACTCATTCAGTGCCTGACTTATTTCTGGTTGTGTTGTCCCAGTGCCAGAGAAATTCAAAAAATTCATTGTAAAAAATAAGTGCTTAGCAGCCTTTTTCAGTAAGAAGTTAAACAAGAAGTGAATGGCGCAGCACATTTTCAAATCATGATATCTTGGGTTCTGAATTTTTTTTTCAAAAAAAATAAGTTATAAAATATCAGTGGTGCTCAATCTTTTTCATGCCAAGAACCCCCAAAATTATATGTATTTGACCGTGGACCCCCATCAAAATATGCTGTTCCAGGACCCCCAGAAGCAAAGATTTGAGTTAAAAATGTTCACTTTAAAAATATATATATTTAAAGATTTGCACACATTTTCACGATTTTTCAAAAATAGCAGATCTATGAATAGCCCAAAGTGTAAAATAATGCTTTTTAGCTCAAATCTAAAAATGACACAGTTCCACGTCTTAATGGGTTAATATATATATTTTTTTTTTATGACGTCTTAGACGTCACGGGGCGCTCAGGGCTTAACAATGGCGTTTTTTTATGACGTTTTAAACGTCATGTGGCACTGAATGAGTTAAATGACTTACAATGCATTCAAGAGAGACGCTGCACCCACGACACATGCGACGTACAAGCATAGGGCTGTGACCTCGACCGCTCCTATTTTATACTTTGTCTTACAATGGTGTCTCGTTACTCTCGTTACATTACTGATCTGCTTTTTTTTTTACATTATTGAAAATGTTTTGCCTATCATGACATGCCCAAAATAGGGATAGCAGGTATAAAATAAATGAATAGCACAACAGCACACACCTGACTGAACCCTTGTTTTGTGAAAAAAACAAACAGACAAACAAACAAACCAAAAACGGTGATTACAATACACATTCTGCTGGGTTAAGTATCAGTATCAGGACAGGAGCTCACACATGCACACATACACAGACAGACAGACAGACAGACAGACAGACAGACAGACAGACAGACAGAGACACACACACACACGTGACTATGTGGTGTAAGTCTGCACAGAAATATCCTACAGTGTTTTCACTTACTGTAGGATACAGTAAGTTACATAATAAACACTATGCTGCTGTATGCTGTAGTGTTTACACAAGTCCACGCCGTCATAGTTAAGATACTTACAGTATCTTATCCAAACCAACTTGTAGATTAATAACCAATCTAGGAGCCATATCAGGTCTCCAGTATGTGTGAATAAACAACTACTAAATCAACACAATAAACAGCAACAATAAAGCCACGCTTCATAACATTGCAAACTTTGCTGTGCACACAACATTGTGGCTCATACAGTACACTGTCAGTAAATCACAAAGACCACAGCAGATTCACAGTCATCATACACACACACCACTCATTTTAGAAACCAAATCAGATGGTGCAGAACGCCGCTAAACACCTGACAGTGCTCCTCGCTGTAATTATCCCGACTGTGAATAGGTGGTGAGTAACAGAGAGACTAATGCTGCTACACACAGCAGCTGCAGAGCTGGAAGACATCCCCACAGCACAGGAGCTGCTCCTACTTGCTTAATTTATGCTTCATTGAGATCGGCTATTTTCGGCTTTAGGTGTCAAGAGATCGGTGAGGCAAACAGCAGTCTTGCACACACATCTTGAAAGGCACCTTACATTTTAGGTAGATGTTTTGTTTTAAACTGTATTTATATACAGGGTAGGTTCAGATAACACAAATGTTCTTTTTCCGCCCTGCTTCACACACCGTGAAACACATTCACACGGTATCACACCCACAACAGTCTTATACTATGTAGAATTAAGAGACCAGGGAAGCGTGGCGTGGGTCCGTAATTATCAGAAACTGAAACAGGTGCTCTTTGGAGAGGGTTCAATTGTTGTAGGTCAAAACATTTAAGTTCCTTCCCTTTGTAGTGGGCTGACATCCAAGTGAGAGAATCAGGTGAACGATCTCAGGTGAAGAATCCAAAGCACTCCGTTCAGTTGAGTATAAAAAAAACTTTATTTTGTCATGGCTTGGCAAAGTTAAAAACGCAGGTCACCTACAGTACAGCAGTACAGCACTGGAGCAGTTTGAGGGTTACGTGCCTTGCTGAATGACATGTCAGTGGTTGGTATGTGAGGTAGGTGTGAGTGATATTGATTAAATTCCCCCGCCCCGATTGTTCCTGTTGGGGCGGGTGATTGAACCGACAACCTTCCGGTCACAAGCCCACACCTAGTGGCCCCACGTTACATCATGTTTTTAAGTTTCTTCACATGCAACACAAGTGGGGTTCAAACCCAGGATGTCATGATTCATGACATTATGTGTGCTTACTAGCTGAGCCTTTCCAAATTGCCGTTATCCATTTATCAAACCATGCCTTGTCTTCCTGTTGAAAGTATGAAGAGGATGTCTCTGCACAAACACAGCTTGCAGGAGCTGCACAGCCCCAAATCCAGTGGTGGAAGAAGTACTCTAATCTTTTTTATGTAAAAGTAGCAATACCACAATATAATAATACTCTGTTACAAGTAAAAGGTCTGTATTCCAAATTTGAGTGACTTGAGTAAAAGTACAAAGTGGCATCAAAGTACCAAAGTAAAAGTCCTCAAATTTGTATAAACTAGGGCTTAATTGGTTAATGTATGTTCTGTAATAATAATCTAAATCTTCAAAGTTGCTTGTAACTAAAGCTGTCAAATAACTGTAGTGGATTAAAAAGCACAATATGTGCCTCCGAGATATAGTGAAGTATAAAGTAGAAACAAATTTGAAACACCAAAAGTACCTCAACTTGTACCACTTAACCCCCCGCATCCGAATAGTGGGGAAAGCTTTCGCAGGAAAATATCAGATCGACAAGCTTGTCGATCGGCTATTTTCAGCAAAAGCTTTTCCCACAATAACGGAAAACAGAAAAAAAGACACTGAGAGCCCTGAGGGACCATAATGGGGTTTCAGTCGTAATTCGTAATTCAGTTTATACTTTACACCACTGAATCTCCTGAATCGTACCGTTGTTTCCCAGGGTCTTCATGATGACCTCCATCTGGGCGAACTCGTAGCTATAGTCCTGCTCCGAGGACGCCTCACTGGCCGTCTCCACGTCCACATCCACAAAGCTCTCTCTGGGAGAGGCTCTCTCTAGATCCTTCAAACGGTCCCGCCGCTTGCGCTGCGGCAGGTTGATCCTGGTGGCAAAACAATAACAACACCGCGCCGGTCAGAATCATGTTTCCTTACAGGCCATTGCTCGTGTTAAAACTCATTAAAAACCAGGGAAAGCATCTGTTTCATTTTAGTTTTGAACCACTTTAACCATTATCTTATACTTTGGCTATTCAAAAATAGCAGATATACAAGCTCGTAGCACGGCACCGAGTGCTGCGCTATGGCGGGGGGGACATAATGGGTTAAAGAGCAAACGAAGAAAGAAAACACAGAAGGACTTCACAGTTAGTAGATCAAAACTTTGAAAAAACTCCCCAATGATAAAAAAAATAAGTGTTACCTAAAGAAGTGGTTGTTCCCCCACAGGATGCGGTCGCCGTGCCATAGATGGACCAGGGAGTCAATCATGGTTCCGTTTACACAGGTTCTATGGAGAACATCATGCGTTCATTCCTTTGCTACATATATATAGTATAGTTGCTGCCGGGCAGAAACCTCTTGTCTCCATATTTAACTTTTGTGTTTTTTTCGTAAGTGAATGCCCTACTTGATCATACTACAGCGTCACACAAAAGCATAAATAGTAGCAGATCCACAAGCTCGAAACGCAGCGCAAAGCGACACGCTTTGAGCTTCTAGATCTGCAACTTTTGCTATTTTTGAATTTTAATCCTGAATACTAACAGTTTTGGACCTATGAGGTTTCCACGCGACAGAAACGATATCTTATATGTCGTTGCTGCCAGGTGGAAACCTTGTATATCAAACCGCTACTTTTCAGGTCATCTCTCAAGACAGATTCTGCTACTCGCCAAACCGAGTTCCTGTTTCTCCTTGTCATGTCATTATCGATGAAAACTTTCAGAAATCAGACTTTTTCAAAATTGTTGAAGCATTGTGAGCTTCTAGATGGGCTATTTTCGCTACTTCAGTGTGATTTCCATGAAAGAAAACTACATAAAAAGAAACATGGAGATACAAGGTTTCTGCCCGACAGCAATGATATCAAAAGAACATCGGAACACGTGTTGTGAAATGTAATGATATTTAATTTCATATAGCTGTGCCAAGAAAACTCCAAAGTAGTTACGTACTGTACGGGGGAGGGAAGGGAGAATAAATCACTTGTAGTAGCAATAATGTCTTGGTATAATGAGCATGAGTCACAGCTTTGATATCAAAGAAAGGACGGCGGATGCCTTCAGCGTGAGGTCATGTGAAGCTCTTCAGGTCTTAGTGGGGGTAGGTGGGTGGAGGTGGGGGGATGAGGTTAATAGTGGGGGCAGGAGGGTGGAGGTGGGTGGGGGGATGAGGTTAGTGGGGGTAGGTGGGGGGGTGAGGTTAGTGGGGGCAGGCGGGTGGAGCTGGGGGGGGGGGGGTGCTGAAGGAGGAGAACTCACCTGGCGTTCTCCATGGGCGTGAGGGTGACATCACCGTCTGGACACAGCTCTAGGCTGCAGTGCTCCGGCTGGATACCGATCCCACACAGCTGGATGTCCTGGGTGGTGTCGGCGCCCACGCGAGTGTGTTCCTTTGTTGAACAGAAGATAACAGAAGATAACATGACATGAAATGCGATTCATCCCTGTGAGGTGAAATCGGGTAGTTTCTGAACTTGTTGCTTTCATCAGCCCCTCACTGCTCCGTCTTCTCCTTATGTCATTTATTTTCCTACTGTATCACCCGGCCTTCTCACTGTGTGTTCCTGCACAACAGACTAATCTATAGCTATAATGACAGAGGCTTAAGTCAATTACACTCAAACAGGGGGAATAAACAAGATTTGATGCAAATGCGAAAGTTCCCACATTATGATTCATTAGCGATAGCCTAACTGGCCTAAATTGTTATTTGTAGAGCCCCGAGGCTGTCATTTACACAAAAGCAACAGCTGGTGGTGGGTGGGTGGGTGGATGGTGGAGAGAGAGAGAGAGAGAGAGAGAGAGAGAGAGAGAGAGAGAGATGGGGGGCTTGTTTTGAGCTTGTGGATCTTTAAAGAGTCAGTAGGATACAACAGCAGCGACTCAGAAATGTGTGTGGGGAGGAATCATGCGATCATTCGCAGAAAAAGAGGTAGAAAGCACAACAACAACAAAAAAAAACATAATGAACTTGTTAAATTGTGATTTTATATCAAACATATCAAGACAGTCTATATGTATCTAATTAACCAGAAGCAGGGATAAAACATAATCGCCACCGTCGATAAAAATGAATGACCAGAGGGGGGATATCAAAAGCAAAGGCATGGATCCGCCCCCCCCATTCCCCCCAGGAAATCAAACTCTGGGCCTACTGTACGTAAGTGTTGCTCGGGTGGAAACCTTGCATGTCAAAAAAAGTATATTTTCAGGAAACAGACAGAAAGAACCTGTGTTCCAATCAATCCAATGTAGTTATTATTTAGTCACAAGCTCTTATTAATAATATTATATAAAACCCACAGACACAGACACACTTTCACTTTCAACATCTTCCCAAAATAGCGCATCACGACGCATTGCAAGCTTGTAGATCAGCTGTTACTTCTTTTGCTCCCTCCTCCCATACAATAAAAAATACGGAGATATGAGGTTTCCGCCCGACAGCGGCGTTAATATGCCGAGCTGGGCTCAAGAGAGCCGGTGTCTCTCTCGTTACAGAGTGGGCAGCAGTTTAAACAAACAGCCGACTTCCAGAGGATGTCCGTCCTTGTAGCAGCAGCAACCACCCATTTCACATTACCATAGTCATTCCACACTGATATGCCATAGCGGGCCGGGCCAGGCCAGGCCCCGGCGCGCCTCAGACAAAGAGCCGTTGTTCTGCTGCGCCGCGGGGGCTGATGCTGTCTCGCCCTCCCCCCCCTCCATCCACCCCCCCCCACCCTCCTAATTCCTACAGGCTCTGATGGAGCTGTTGTCCCCATCAGCTGAGCCTTGGCTCTGCTCTCACACTGTTACAGGATACAGGAAGTGTCTGTGGAATGCTGCAGCATCACCATCACATGTGTCATGTTCCAGTGGTTCTCAACAGTGGGGGCCGCGGACCATCAGAAGTCCTTGAGGGGGTTTCCAGGGAGTCCCTGATGTGGCTTCAAAATCATCTTAAGCACTTTAACCCTATTTTATACTTTGGAATTTTTCAAATTCCGTCAATTTGAAAATAGCTGCTATTTACCGTAATTTTCGCACTATAAGCCGCACCTGAATATAAGCCGCAGCAGCTAAATTGAATGATTTGTACATATATAAGCCGCACTGGACTATAAGCCGCGGGTGTAAAATCCCTAGATTTAGGAGGTCCCCTAGTGGCCGTTAGCTATAAAAATCCATAGATAAGCCGCACCGTTATATAAGCCGCAGGGTCGAAAAATGGGAAAAAAGTCGCGGCTTATAGTCCGAAATTTACGGGTATTTAAAATTTTGGGGGAAAAAAGACGTTTTTTTTATACATTTTAACAATGCAAATCTTGTATGGGCACAAACTCCTTTCAGATGTGGGTCCGTGGCTAAATACATATTAATTTGGAGGTCCTTGACATGAAATGCTTTGAGAACCGCTGTCATATTCCACCTCCCCGACTGATAGGACACGTTACAGCTACAGTATGGTATGTCAGATAGGGAGACAGTGTGTGTGTGTGTGTGTGTGTGTGTGTGTGTGTGTGTGTGTGTGTGTGTGTGTGTGTGTGTGTGTGTGTGTGTGTGTGTGTGTGTGTGTGTGTGTGTGTGTGTGTGTGTGTGTGTGTGTGTGTGTGTGTTTTGCATTTGCATTCCTAACCATTCGTGGTTTGCGATTCGTGACACTGGCTGCCTGGGTACAACAGTGAACTTATCAGTGTGTGACTATATGTATAATGTTACAGAAGCTACATTATCTCCAGAAGGCAAATCCTGCCAGTACAGCATCACAAGGTTCACAAGTATTTGTTCCTATGATTTCTACCAGTATCCTAGTTACAGGACTCCCTGTGAAGCTATGGTTTACGGGCAAGGTACACAGGAATTATGATTATCACCATTATCATTAAATGGTGCATTTATATGGTAAATGGTGCATTAATCCAAAGCGCTTTACAAGGTGCATTACATTGATTCACCCATTCACACACATTCTCTCACCGATGGCAGAGGAAAGCATGCAAGGCATCATCCTGCTCATCAGGAGCAGTTATAGGGTTCAGTGTCTTGCTCAAGGACACTTCTGCACTAACCCAGGGGGTTGGTGTCGAGTGTCCGATTCCCAAGCGGTCGCTCTACACCCTGAGCCATTGCTACAACTACTATTAGCTTTAGTAGTAGTAATAGTAGGAGTAGTAGTAGTAGTAGTAGGAGGAGGAGGAGGAGGAGGAGGAGAGATAGTTGTAGGAGGTGCATTAGTATTTTCTCTAGTGCACAGTACACACGTTTTTCAGCCCAAGGACCCCCTAGCTGAGAGAGAGATGAAGCTGGGACCCCAATTACATATTTTTATAAAATTGTGTTGCGGATTAGATTATAGATTTCATAGATAGTTTCATAGACTTGTGAAACTTGACAGCACTATCATGTTGTATAAATTAATGTTTTTTGTTTATTTTTTTTACCCATTAGCGTCTCTTAATTCATGTTAATGTGCATTTTCAGACATTTAACCACTTAAAGCCTCAATACTAAACTTGACCATTGGCTCTGTACTTGGTTTGCTCTTTTTTTCCCTCTACACCAAACCCCTTTGCCTATTTTTGGCTAATGTTCCCCTCACTCCCCATCCTATCACACAAAGATTTGGAGGACCCCTATTAGCAACTCTGAGGACCCCCTAGGGGTCCCGGACCCCCTATTGAAGACCCCTGCTCTCGTGCGTAACAGCAGTACATTCATGTTCAAGCAGTATTACCTTCAGGTAGTAGACCAGCAGCTCATTGAGGGCGGGGTCGGCGTTCAGGTTGACCAGGAAGCACTTGTCCTCGCCCACTTTGATCCCAGATGTCTCCAACGAGATGCCCATGCTCTCCAGCTGCTTCTGACGCTCCTATGCACACACAGAAGAACCCTCAGTTCTACAGCATAGGGTGCATTCTAAACCCACTTATATCCGATTTCAAAAAGACTGAAAATAGCCGTGGCATTACTTAATACTTTTAATACATAAAATATATTACAAGCTTGTGACTAAATAATATACATTGGATCCATTGGAACACAGACATCGATGACATGGAATGTAGCTCTAAGTGCCTTTACAAACAGTACTAGAACAGCAGATAGTATAATGTGAAGATAAGCCAATCTGCCTAACATTGAAATAATATGATAAGAATCATCAAGCCCAGACAATATAAAACCAATGGTGCTCAATACAAAAGAAGCACTGGTAAATAAATGAAGTTGCAGAAGCTGCTTGACAGCTTTACAGCAGCTTAAATATTCAACACAACGCCAGCATCGGCTGGAGAGGAAGCAAGAGAGACTAAAACAGATGTGCGTGAAACCATACAGTATGTCATTTCTTGATTCTAAACTGAACTGATGAACATATTAACCCATTTAAACCGGAAAAGCATCCGTGTCACAAATATTGTAACCACTTATTTTATACTTTGGCTATTCAAAAACAGCAGATATACAAGCTCATAGGGCATCACTTCGTGCCGCTCTACGAGCTTGTAGATCTGCTATTTTAGAAAAATCATGAAAATGTGTGCAAATATTTTAATATATATATATATATATATATATATATATATATATATATATATATATTTCTTTATGCGAAAATGTTTAACTCAAATCTTTGCTTCTGGGGGTCCCTGGAACAAAATATTTTGAGATGGAGGTCCGCGGCCAAATACATCTAATTTTGGGGGTCCTTAACATGAAAAAAATCGAGCACCACTGATATAGTCACATAGAAAACTGTCAGGATTTAGAAGACATTTGTAGAATCGGCCTCAGGTCTTACTGGGTTAAGAGTGTTTGTAATGAGTTTGGTACATACTGTTGCGATCTCCTCTGTCTTCCTGAGTTTCTCCTCCCAGGTGACGGTCATCTCCTGGATGAGTTTCTCAGACTCATGCAGTTTCTCCTTCAACTCGGGGGCCTTCATAGACTGTCACAAACAACAGGAGAGGACAGACAGCAGTAGATGAATCACACACAAACATCAAACACATTTGGAAGTCTACGCCTCATTTGGCCAAATTGAAATAACAATCTTAATACGTAGATAATTAACTAATAATTATTTTAAAAAAGTGCTTCACAATAAAAATGTTGGTACAGTATGACTAAGAGAAGGAAAAAAAGTAATTATTTACATGAATGGATTTGTCATGCTCTTTGTACATTTTTGATTGGAGGGACTGTTTCTAATTCACTTTTACTACCCAGAATCTTGCTAGCTGGTCCTGGATTAAAGCCTACTTCTCAAATCTGTAGGCTTAACCACTAAAACTCTATATTGGCCCCCTTCTTTTTTTCCCTCTTCACCAAATCTCTTGTGAGCTTGTAGATCTGCTATTTTCACCAAATGATTGGCCCAGAATAAGGATGCTAGGGTTCATGTGGTTAAAGTATTTAGTGTTGCACAGTTTATTGTACCCTTGTGAGAACCACCATGCCAACACTATTCATATACAGTAACAGTACAGTAGCAAACGGCTGCAGTTTTTCATGAACCATTTTTTTTTCAAGCTGTACATTAATCTGGTAATGTGCAGAAGATCTGATCTGCAGATCAAGTTTCTGATCAACGGAGGAGACGACTAACCATTAGCAATACCCAGCTTGAATTTGTTTTGGCACTGTCACAGTATGCACTGTGCAATCATAATTTAATTTAGCAAATATATGACAAATATTTTTTCTTAGATTGATAGATTCGAGTTTTGACTTTTACGCAGTATATGCTTCATTTAGAACGGACAGCGTAGAAAGACAGGAAGGAAGTGGGGGGGAGGGGGAGGATATGCAACACGGGTCTCCACCCAGAATCGAACCGAGGATGTTATTATGTTGTAGACACACCCTGTGTCACGCTGCCCTAAAGGTAGCTGGATGTAATCTATTGTCTTTGTTCTCCGTTCCCGAGTCCCTCCTCTCACCTCAGCCTGAGAGAGCTGCACCTTCAGCTTCTCCACCTCCTCCCGGAGCTCTCTGATGATGCGTGCGTTGGGGTCCTCGTTGACCACGGCGTGGTTGACTATCCTCTTGGCTCTGTCTGCGTAACGCAGCGTGGACAGGGTCTCCTCGTAGTTGTCCGCCGCTGGGCTTACTGTGGCGATCATGGCTGTCTTACTGTTACCACCCAGGTTGTCCTGAGAGGAAAAGCACATCATGAGGACGATCGTTTCACATTTCAAAATGCTGCATGGTCATTTTCCTTTTAACTCAGTGGTTCTCAAATATTTAAAATCCGCACACACAAGACCACACTTTGAGAACCACTGTGTAATGTGTAATCCTTGCCACAGTATACTATATTGAAGTGTAAATGTATTTCCAATTGTCAGTTGTTAATGTTGGAAAACACCTCTACTACTGAATGACACGAGAAAACTTCTACAAGAGAAACATGAGAAAGATGTAGAAGATCACATTACAGTGATCGCATCAAACCTTGAGTAACCAGGTGAGGACTGAATCTCTGTAAGGCACAAACTTCCCCTTCCCTCCTTTCCCGGCAGACTGGTCGGCCAGAGCAGAAATCACACAGCCCAGCGTGGTTAGAGACCTAAAGAGAAACACATTGATGCAATATGAGTACCATGGAGCTTTTTGATTGATTTATTGATTGATTGATTGATTGATTGATTGAATACTTTATTAACAGTTTGCAAATAGTACAGTGGTACGATTTTACAATGATGCTAAAAGGATAACAAAGGACAACAAAAAGCCAAGAGGGCTTGTTTCCATTGTGGTCCTATGTATTAAATTCATCGTGACATTTAAAGACATGCAAAAGACATTTCTGCTTAGAAGACTTGTCTAGAATCAGTTGCAAAGTGCAGACAGGTGCTCTTTTATGGCGGTTTTGAAGGAGGCTAAGGAGTCACACTTTTTGATGTTTGTTGGAAGGGCATTCCACATTTTGATGGCATAACAGTAGAACGAATTTAAACCCATGTTTGTGCCGAATCTGGGTTGAACGAGATCAGTGATGTTCCCTCTGGTGTTGTGCCTGTGTGTGTCTCTCACGTTACTGAAGTCATTTGACAGGTACATGGGCACTGATTCCTTGAGTATCTTGAAGACCAGCCCATTAAACGTTGCTGTACACTGTCCTCTACCCTGAGCCTAGACCCTGTCCTCTACCCTGTCCTAGACTTTGTCAGAACTTTTTGATTTAAAGGACCTGTAAGGGTCCATTTGGAACCCCCTCAAGGAACCCTGGGGGTCTGGACCCCACTTTGACGACCACTGCATTAGTCGAATCAATCATATTCAATTGATTCGACTAATGCAATATATTTTTATATTTGTATATTGTTATACTGCTGTCTCTTTTTATATTATGTGATGTATTTTCTTTTTATATGGACCCACGGGTCTGGAATAAAGATAATATATATATTTTACCAATCTGTAAAACTGTGTTAACTGCATATAATCATGCAGAGACCAGCCTTTTCTAATCTTGATTTCACAATGGTTCCTGGCAATTGACAGAATTAAAAGTTTATATCTAGAGTTTACAAGATGTGTATCACTGAAAAAAGAAGTCTTGGTCAACTAAGATCAAACTGACTGATTGATTGACTATGAAGGGACATCCCTTGTGAAATGTGCACCTTAACATCAATACCCCTGTTATGTTTGCACATATTAGTATGAGGAATTAACGGCAAACACAAGATTTGCGTTTTAAAGGATTTATAAGAAATACAAATATTGTGAACTATGAATGAGTAAAAAAAAAATACAATATGTAAATGGTCTCACCTGTTGATGTTGCTGCCTTCTTTAAGTCTCTCCCCCGCAGCGCCGGTCTTGGACACACGTTCACTTCCAGCCAGGTCCACCAGGCTCAGCTTACTCACCTTCTCCCCAGAATTCTAGAAACCAAGATTAAGACCCATTAAGATCGAGAATGAGATTGCACTTTATTGATTCTGCATGGGGGAATTCAGCCATCAGAGCAGCCAAGATGCATAAGGGTGGAACATAGAGTAAAAGCCCAAGAAAACACAGAAGAATCTGATTATAAAACACCCCCCCCACACATGGCTTCTCTGATGTACATGAAGTCACCAGCCACTTCTTTTCAGACATTGGCGCAAGTGCCATGACCCTGAACAACCAGTAGGAGTCGCTGGTGCAGCGACAAGAACATACTCCCCAGGCAGCTTTCCTGCTGTGAATGCTGCCAATCGTGTTCGGGCTGGCCAAGCCTGACACACCGCTCTGCCGTTGGGGGGCGAGGGTTTGTTAATGATTACTTTTTTAATTAATTGAGAAGCATGTTTTTTTATAATCTTTTGAAAATGTTTATATCAACGAATCAACAACAAATTAAATTCAAATTGATTTTTATAATCAACTAAATCAATTAGTCGGATTATCCACTTAATCCCTATTTTACACTTTGTCATATGACAGTGTCACGCAAAAATAACAAAATAGCAGGTCTATCAGTTTAGATTGTCCCACTAATAAATTATGAAAAATAATCAATTTTAATAAATTTTTATTAAAATTGATTATTTTTCATAATTTATTAGTTCACTTAACTGCACCCGAACTTACAACGTAATAATACAGTATACATGCTTCCTGGGTGAGCACCAGGGTGCGCTGAGGAGAGTGATTATCCTCCAATAATTTCGACAAAGCTCTGTGGCGGTGGTGAGGCCAAAATCTGTTCTGCCCGGTTCTCCTCAGTGGCTGGAGCAATTGATCTGAATTTGCACACAGCCATTGACCATTACCATGTGCACGGAACAGCTAAGCCCGTTTTTCGCTTTCCCCAAATGTCAGCTGTTTATTATCGTTTTTGTGTTCGTTGGCTCCCGGGTTGCCAGATCATGTGCGCATATCCCCCCACGGGTATGAACTATATAATCAATATTTGGCAGTGATAGTGAGTGCAGGAGGAAGGACTGACCCCAGACCGGAGGTCGAAGAGCGTTTGTGTGACGATGATGCTGAAGACGGCGTGAGACCGACTGCTCTCCTCATTCATGTTGGTGGCTGCAACCGTCCGCGACTTGTTCCCTTCTGACATCAACACCTCGATGTCCTTCAGAGGATGAGAGAGAGAGAGAGGAGAGAGAGAAAGAGACAGAGAGAGAGAGAGAGAGAGAGAGAGAGAGAGAGAGAGAGAGAGAGAAAAGGACATATAAATAGACAGATAGATAGATAGATAGATCGACAGACAGACAGACAGACAGACAGACAGACAGGCAGGCAGGCAGACAGGCAGGCAGACAGGCAGACAGACATGCAGACAGACAAAGAGAGAGAAAGACAGACAGACAGACAGACAGACAGACAGACAGACAGACAGACAGACAGACAGACAGACCATTCATTAATTCAAACTAACAAACAAACAAACTAAACAGAGATGGGAGAGGGAGATTCATTCGTACACCTTTGTTCGTGACAGAGTACGTGTGTTTTTGTGTGCAAGCGTAAGCGCACAGTCTCGCAAGCGCCAGAACAATGAGCGCATGAGCACGGGCACAACGCGCACACGTCTCTGGGTGTAGGCTAAAGTTGCAAATGGGTCAGTACTCAGTACTATAACAACAAAGGCCGGCAGTATTCACAGATGGCTGCGTGCCATGTGATTCGGCTGGGCCACAGCGGGCAGTGGAGCTGAGGCTATCGCCGGGCTGTGGCTATGGGAAACACACTGCGCTAATAATCAGCAGGGGAAAGACAAACGGGGTGGGGACGTCCAAACTTAATTAAGGAAGGCCCTGCCAAGACTTGGCATGGCTACGCAAAAAAAAACATGACTATATCACACGTCAAGACCGTGTGTGTGTGTGTGTGTGTGTGTGTGTGTGTGTGTGTGTGTGTGTGTGTGTGTGTGTGTGTGTGTGTGTGTGTGTGTGTGTGTGTGTGTGTCACTGGAGTTCCTGGACACTGAAGTGTTTTCTTTCTTTAATTCCAGCCATGAATCAGCAACGGATGTGATAGTCGTGTAAATATGAAGGATGCTATGGACGGACTAATGCAGCGAATACATTTCCTGAGAGTGTGAGAATGTTTCGGTGCTGCGGTGAGGTATGCTGGGTGGGTTCAGTTGGGCTTATGACGCTGTACTGTGGTAATAGAAGGGCGTGGACATACCTCAAAGCCTGTCACAGCCAGCTGAGACAGACCGTCCACATATGGACCCAGGACTTTGTGCTCTCGTACTTTCAGAGACTGCCGGCTCCTAGGAAGCAGGAGATAAACAACACGCTTTAGTATGAGAAGAGGAAGGAGATGACATAGAAGAAACAGAGTGCAGAAATGCTGAATTTCTCAAAACAAATGTACAGAAAGAATAAATGTACTTTACACCACTGCGGGGCCCAGGGCTCTATACTAGGTCTGCGTCTTTTTACTCTCCACCAAATCTACTTGTGTTGTGAGCTTTTAGATCTGCTATTTTTGCTGAATGTTTGCCCCAGAATGGTGATGCTAGGGATCATATGGTTAAGCCCTATATACTTCATTGTGCAACAAACAGCAAAAATAGCAGATCTACAATCTCACAGCGCTAGTGTGATTTGAGCTTTCGTTTTCACCTATAAAGTTTTCTTGCCTATAATGACATGCCCAAAATGGTGGTTGAAAAAGTGGTTAAAGAAAAGGTGAGAGATGATTACAAGTCATACTGTTCAAACAGTTCTGTTCCTAAACATGTACATGACCGAAATTAAAGGGTCTACACCATGAATTTTAACTTTTTCTTCATTTTTGTGTGTTTTTGGTCTCCCCCACCTCTCTTCTGTTCCAACAAATACCCGACTTCGAGCATGCAGGCTTTCCTAGGCTATCTGTGGTTTTTATGTAAATTGGTCTGAAAACAGTCCGTCAGATTTGTTCCCCCACCCTACGTCACGTCTGGGAACAATTCCTCCCGTTTTTCAGTTCTAACCACAAAAAAAAAATCCAAAAAAAAAAAAAGATTTTTTTTTTTCATTTTTATTTTTTTTTAAATTTTGTCTTATATATTTTTTATTTTTTTTCCACACAGAACCAGGACATAACATGCATACAAACTGGCTCAATAGCGCCCCGTGCCAAACAGGACAATGTGGTATTGCAGGTGAAAGTGCTTTATAAGCCAGAGAGAAGTTAGTTGGAATGAGTATATCTGAGGCTTGATTTAGGCTCAAACCTTTTGAAAAACGTTTGAGGGACATAAACAATATGATATCAAATATTATTATTATTTTTTAAATTCATGGTGTAGCTCCTTTAACAATGACTTTCAAGTAGCATTAGCTAGCATTGCTAGAGCAATTGTGAATTTGAGATTTCTCTCAGATTCGCATTAAGTACTTGTAGCGTTTGAGTAACTTAATGGCTTATGCTGGCTATTATTTCTGATTATGGAGGCGAATGGAGTTACTTGTTTTGAACAATAAGAGAAACATTACATTGACGTCAATGAGCCTGCTATTAAATGTCTGCAGGATATGCGGGGGTCATGTTCCCAAAAACAAAATGTTTTTGTCCACAGATGTAACATGATTAGTGATCAAATGGCTTCAAATAGGCTTCTTAAAAGACTCCTTGCCTTCAAAAAACACAATGGCAACCTTTAAGAGAATGGCTTTGGGTTGCTGTTTTAGCTCAGGTTTTCTCAGATGAAATTTCATATTTTTGATTGAGCTCTAGAATGTTGTCCAGTTGGAAAACATTATACAGCATACTGCATACTTGAATGGAGGTCAGGCGTGCGTTTCACTAGATCATACATGGGCAAATGGCGGCCCGGAAGCCACATGCGGCCCCCACCTTCAGTTAACGCGGCCCGCATGTTAATATGGGAATACTGATATATTATTGATTTCAGCTGTTACAATTGCAAACATGACCCGCTTTAATTACTTCAGTCTATAACTAGCATTCAAATTCTATTGTCTTTTTTATGTCCAATGTATTTGTATTTAAATTCATAAAGTTAACATAAGTATAACTAAATGCATTTGAAATTAAATAAAAATGTTACTTTACAGGATTCCAATTAAAAAATAGCACAAAAAGAAAAATCAGGATAACAATTCAAAAATAGCAAAAATAGCAGATCTACAAGCTCAAAAGCTTGTAGATCGGCTATTTTTGCTACTTTTGTGTGACAAAGAATGGTGAAGTACAGCATTAATTAACAAAAAAAAAGGTAAAATGTGGAGATAAGAGGTGTCTGCCCGACAATATATGCAATGTGGCCCTCTGGAGTGAGTGTGGAAATATAGTGGCCCTCTCCATCTTCAAAGTTGCCCACCCCTGCACTAGATGGTGCAGGCGGGTCCACTGAAGCTGAACTAGGGCTGTCACGATTACAAATTTAAGTCGACGATGAATTGTCACATAAATAATCGCGATTAACGATTTAATTGTGTTTTGGGAATTGAACATTGAAACATGAATACATTATTATTATTATTTTGTGCTTCATAATCACAAACTGCACAGGGCAGATATGACAAGTAACTTAAATATACAAAGAAATGACTGACACATTTCATAATTTTATATCAAAAATGTTTTGAAATAGCAGAAATAGCTGATCTACACGCTTACAACAAACTTTGTGACGTGTTGTAAGCTTGTAATCAGCTATTTCTGCTATTTTTGGAACATGTTTCAACATGGAAACGATTATGACGATTATGCAAAACTACACCATACCCGTGGGGGGATATGCGCACATGGTCTGGCAACCCGGGAGCCAGCGAACACAAAAACGCTAATAATTTTTGGCCTCACCACTACACCACGCACCAATACAGAGGTTTGTCAAATTATAGGAGGATTAATCGCGGTTATCTCAAATAATTGCGATTAGGCGATTATGTAATAATTGTGACAGGCCTATTAGTCAGCTGTCCTGGACAAATCCCATAGATCAGTTGACACTTGACAGTCAACTTAGCACACTCCAGGCCTGTGGATTCACTAACACTGGCAAAGCCCAAGTTCACAGCTCTAGCACGACGTCCAAAGCAATCTGCCTCCCACCGGCCGCAAAACGGGGCACGACAGCTATGCGAAGATCACAGACAATAACGCACATGTGGTGGAGCTAAGTAGTGACAGAGGGATTGTTTTGCTATTATATGCAAGTAAGGCAAGTAGCAGTGCAGGCCCTGGAAGCAATCTACACAGGCTCAAAGTCACAGAAAGACAGAGAAACGCGGGGGCCCGGTTATATAACCCTTTAAGACCTGAGGTGATTCTTTAAAATGTTTTCTAAATCCTAACATTTTTTTGAAAAAAAAAAAAAAAAAAAATGTCACGATTTTTCAAAAATAGCAGATATACAAGCTCATAGCGCGGCACTCGGTGCCGCGCTATGAGCTTGTATATCTGCTATTTTTGAATAGCCAAAGAAATCTAAAGTGACACAGATGCGTTCCAGGTCTTAATGGGATAAGCCAGAGGAAGCAGCCATCGAGATGCGTCTGGCTGCATCTTCAGACATCTGCAGCCAGCGCAGCACAGAGCGCTCCACTGTAGTCCCTCTCTGGGGCTCCCCTCAAAGGCCACGCTGACCGCCTCCTCTGCACTGAGCTCCACTAACAGATGTCCCTGAAACACGCTCTTTCAACCGCCGGCCCTTCCCCTCCGCAGTCCGTCTGCCGTGCCAAGCCACATCAGACCATGACGAGGAAGAATGCGGCAGTGTCAGGGGGATGACACCGGGCACTGTTCGAGCAGGAAATGAATGGGCCGAGCTTCCTGTCCTCACGACGTTCTGCCGCCGACGTTTGCCCTTGCAAGCGGGGCTAGACACAACAGAGCGATGGACGGGGATGAAAACCAAGACAGAGAGAGAGAGCTCGGCGAAAGGAGTCGGGGGGTTCGGTATCGTAGATTGGGTAAATCGTAAAAAAAACAGAGAAAAGCAACGCCGCAGCTCGAGCACACAGTGCTTCTCGTGTAACTGGCCGGGTTTTGAACTGCGGGGTCATCACTGCACCCACAAGACTGAAGCACTGACAGCGTGTTCAGGTCAGACAAGGATACATATCCCACGTGCTTACTTAGGCTGTTGAAACACCATGGCTACATCTGTCAATATTATACACTTTGGGGGGGGGGGAGATGGAATACTTGTTTTGGATTCATTTCACCGTGACACGATGATACATCAATAACTGTAATACTGTTACAGCAAAATACAGCAAACTCGCTGTGGCGAGTGAGGTTAAGGGTCAGCCTGCGTGGGGGCGGGGGTGGGGGGTCACCTGTGAGCAATTAACCCTTCATATATCTGTGTTTGTGCAGGCTCTCCAGGGACCGGAAACAAAACCTCTGAACAGAGTTTGTTTTGAAAGTCTTTGGAGTTTCCTGATGGACTAATTTAGCCGATTTCTATGCACCAGTATTATGAGTTTAGGTTGGATATTTTCTGGATAACAGACTTCACTACTTTTCTGGGTGCAAACATTCTGTGAAAATACAGAGTCGCTGTCGGGTGGAAACCACGTAGGGTCCTATTTTGTATTATTTATAAAAGTGAAAATAGCCGATCTACAAACTCACAACGCAGCTTGTAGATCTGCTATTTTCACTACTTTTGTGCGACACTCTCATATGATGAAGTAGGGAATTAATTAAAAAGAAACTTGAAATATGGAGATACAAGGTTTCTGGCCAACTGCAACGATATATAGGTTTGAAGTGGTTAACTCCTCATGCTGCCAGCTGTGTCCTTACAAGGAAGAGACATAGAAATGCAGACACTCACCCTTTGGGGTCCAGCAAGTCACGGACCTTCTCATTGTAGATCTCCATAAAGGACACCTCCACTTTGAAGGAGTGGGCTTCGCTCTCCTCCCTGTGGACCCTCTCAAACAGGGCGCAGCACAGCCTGGGGATCAGACCAGGCTGCTCCCCGTTCCCCATCATGGAAAAGGACTTCCCTGAACCTGGAGACAAATACAACACATTTACAATAGAAATATTTCAGTCCATTTTGGTTTTATTTACATTCCTTCCTGTCTCTTAATTCCATCGGGAATTTAACCGGGGAAGTTACAATCATGGGGAGTGAAGCCAAACTGTAACAGTGACATTTTTGATTTATTGAAAATAACATCTGGAATATCAAGTTAGTTTATCAAACTGACTTTTGGCACCACTAGCGGCTGAACTCTAAAGCCTGATGCAGTGCACGATGGATACGACACGACGAGGTTTGCGACTAGTCACTGCATATGGAATTTGAATAAAGTTGGTTGAATTAAACCTCTTGCAAATGAGGTCCGTCCACCGCAAACACAGTCAGCTTGCAAAGTTCCGGTTAAACTTTCAAACTAGGCAGTGCTGATCAAATGTGAATCAAAATTCAGCAATGCCTATTTCTGACATATTGTAGTGTACTATTTACAGTAGCTCTAAAATGAGATAGTTTGTTACTTAGCCGCCATGCTAGATACGACGACTCAAAAACCAAACTTGTTTGCACGTTCATGTTTAAGGAGCAGAACAGCCTCGGAGCTGCTAGTGGGGCTTTGAGACTCGAGGGCCCTATCTTGCGGCCGCCTTACCCCTTGGCGCTACCCGCTACTGGTGAATTACGCACAAGGCCGCTGGCGCTGTCGCTAAACGGTATCTTATGGCCGCACTACCCGCTATCCATTATACCGACTCCGTTATTTGCCCCTGGAGGTGTGCCTGTGGGCGTGTTGTTGTGTTATCCTTAAAATTGCTATCTTGCCCACACATGTTTGGGAAAGCGCATAGCGGATTCTAAAACCACCGTTTGGTTGAGCACGCCTGCAATGGACATGTTGGGAGTCGGGCCAGGCGCACAACTTTCAGAGGTCTCCCTCACTCCTAATTCTCAATGAATCTTTGTGATTCAAATTTTCCTATAATCAGCAGGAGTGAGAGTGTCAATTCCTTGTGTCAATTGTGTTTATATAAAATGATAGTCTATTCAAAGTTCAAACACAAAGATTTGTGCTGTGCGGCCAGGACTTTTTCTTTTTACTGTGCCTTGACTCCAGGCAATGATGTCTGTATTCAACATAGAATTGTAAACATTTAAAAGATTTACATGTAGTGAAGTTAAAATGTAAGAATTACATTTGAAGTTAAGAGCTGATATACTGTACCATGTATGTGGGTTCTAAGTAATCAAAATCTTCATTTATGTATTATGTCATGTATAAAATCGGTTGAACCTCTCAGACAGGAAGTGTGATGAAAGAGCCATTCAGGGCGAGGAAGGATACATGGTGAGTGATTTGCCAGTGTGCTCTTCCTGTTCTGTAGGGCCAAGCTACTATGGAAGAGCCATCTGCAGACCACTGGGCTTGCAGATCTAATTTAGATCAGCATCTTAGGTTATTCTCCAAAAAAGGTATGCTGCACGATCTAATCAATTTCACAAACGGTTATAACAAATATGAAATGACATTTAAAATGTTAACTTGATATTCAATTACCTGTTTGTCCATAGGCAAATATGCAGGCATTGTATCCTTGGAATGCATTTTCAAGTATTCCCTCTCCAAGGCACTTGAACACCACCTCTTGACCTTAAAAGCAAAGAGTAAAAAAAAAACAGGGATTACGGTAAAAGAAATAAGCCCCTTTTACACAGCCTGTTCAAGGCAAGAATGCCGTTATACAGCCTCACAGTTCTGTATGGAAGGTACGGACACGGAATGGCGGGAATTGTTGTTCCGCCGTTAAGCCGACAGCAGAGGTAGTCACAGAGTCGAATTGACGTCTATATAAACGGGAGAGCTGGCCGGGGCGGGATAGGGGTGACATCTAACATCTGCGGTTTCTGCCTCGAACCACTCCCTTCTTCTCTTCAATTTCTCCTCCTACATATTTCTGATCACAAACCATTGCTCGCACACATCCACCACTGTAACGGTATGCTTCAACATATACTTTGCACAACAGTGATGCCCAGGTCCGTCAAAGTCTACCTGCACCCACCATCTAGAATTTGGGCCGCACACCTATGTCGCACCGCCGATCCGACCAAGATGTCTGGGTCATAGTGTCAGGCGCTTCGTCAGATACCCTTTGTAACCGACCCGTCTGTCTGTCCCTTTTGTGACCATAGCAGTCGGACCTGTGGCTCTGGACAACCGGATCTCTGCATTTGTCAGTCCTTGTCCCTTTTATGTCCATAAAGTATATGAAGATTGCTGATGTCATCAGTATATGCCCATATCTTACGGGCATGCCCCCTTTTGTGCCCATAATATGGAGTTGACTGATTTCTTTGCACCTGATGCCATAACAACACATCAATGTTAGACAACACGCTCCATATCTGCATTGGGAACTCCTTATATGGTTATGGCTGAGTCATAGTGACATGAGCGTGACGACGTGGACCGCCTGCCTGCTGCCGGCCGGCCCTCCCTTAAACCAATTTTTATACAAGATTTCAACTGCAACCACTGGACCTGCTTCAACGCATCTATTTTCATAATTCCTGATAGGCTGTCATTAAAGACAGACATAGTTTTCAATGGTAAAATACAAAGCTTTTATTATGTGAAAAAAAAGACCGAATCAGTCTTGACCTCACAGTAGCAACAAATAATAGATTTAAATAAGCTACAGTTACCCTAAATGAATAGTCCAAGCCTAAATAAACAATACAGAAATACATTTTATTAAATAAAATGCGCAGAATATTCTTAATTATTCAACAACAGCTGTCATCCCAAGTTGTGTGTGTGAGTTTGTGAGAGAGAAAGGGAGAGAGAGAGAGAAATTACAGTACATTATGAGTTTTTTTTTACTTTTGACAACAACTCAAAGGGTTAAACTCCAGCATGCTCTTCTTATTTGGAAAAGCTGTCTTTATGTCGCTCGTTGAAGTAAAATGCTTCAGTACCGAAGCTTCTGTAACTGTGGTCTGGTCCATAGATCTGCTATTTTCGGTGAAGCTATTTAGTGTATTGGGAAAAGAAGAGGGGGCCTAGTATAGACCCCTGGGGGTTTCCGGTCAATGAACTATATTGGGTTTAAGTGGTTAAAGGTGAGACGTCACCCGATGAAAAGTGATCTGATCAGTTGTCATAGTTGCAGTTAGTCCAAGTCAGCTCTTTGTGTCTTGTCTTTAAAAAAGCAAAGCCTTTATGGCAATCCGGTGGGATCTCTTAAAAAAGTAAGTACAGACAACATACTACTATGAATACAGACACACACACTAACACATAGAGACGTACTGTAAATAAGTTAAAGTTAACATACATAATGTCAGAGATGATTACGGTAACTATCAGATGTTTAATGAACATGAAAATGGCAAAACATGAAAAAACAAGAACTTCCGCTCTAATGCCCTTAACCTACTTATGATAATTAAAGCTTGTCTTCTCTCCTCTAAAATACAATAAAAAATGGACAAAGACTCCCAAACAAACGAAACAAAACAAAATTAAGAGAGCTGGGGGGGAGAGAGAGAGAGAGAGAGAGAGAGAGAGAGAGAGAGAAGGGGGGGGTTCATGAAAGGTGGCAGATTCCTGTGTGGTCATGTGGAAAGTGCTGGGCAGAGCGTGCAGAGAGATCTCTTGTGTTTTGCTCACTGTCATGCTCGTGGTGAATGGGGCAGCTGTTTAATGATCTAAATAAAGCTTCGGCGGCCCAGGCCCTTCAGGCGGCCCTCGGCTCAACAGATTGCCTCGTCTCTTCGGTGCCAACCACATACGGATCGGTTCATTTCCATCACAAAACTGGGCGAGGAGGCTACGACAAACGCGATGTATCGACAATGACTATGTAAATCTGCCACGTACTGGAGACAGGAGCAGTGACCTCGGCAGTGTTCTCTATATATCGTCGCTGTCGGGCAGAAACCTTGTATCTCCAATATTTCAACATGTTTTTTTTCACAGATTAATGCCCTACTTTGCCATACAAGAGTGTCACACAATAGGAGTGAAAATAGCCATGCGTTGTGAACTTGTAGATCTACTATTTGTCCTATTGTACAATGTTTTTAATAGATTAATACAAAAGGACACCCGGTTTTGGACATACAAGGTTTCCACCCGACAGCAACGATATATTATGTGTTGGAACACACTGTAACCCTTCAGTTTGGCGTAATTTATTATTAGCGAAGTGAAGTGTGTCTCAAGAACTCAAGTTCATGCATAGTGAAATGAACATGAAAGCACAAGTCCTCAAAAGGAGATGTAACCGTGACCAAAGTGTGCTATTTCTGTTGTTGCGACGTGTTATGTAATAGCCAATATGCACGTCAAATACCCCAATGGCTTGTATTATGACAAACCACTTCACCACCCGGGACAAAAGACACTGACTCGTTCATTCGTTTGAATTCGCTCACTCAACCCATAGAGACCTGGAACTGTGTCATTTTTAGATTTTAGCTAAAAAGCATTATTTTACACTTTGGGCTATTCAAAAATAGCAGATATACAAGCTCATAGCGCGGCACCGAGTGCCGCGCTACGAGCTTGTAGATCTGCTATTTTTGAAAAATTGTGAAAATGTGTGCAAATCTTTGAATATATATATTTTTAAAGCGAACATTTTTAACTCAAATCTTTGCTTCTGGGGGGTCCCTGGAACAAAATATTTTGATGTGGGTCTGCGGCCAAATACATATACTTTTGGGGGTCCTTGACGTGAAAAATATTGATATAGAAACATAGGTTTTTCAGAATACTGTTGAGATTTAGGAGACATGTATAATCGGCTTCAGGTCTCAATGGGTTAAGATGCAAATGCAGGCCTGTATGGTTCTTTTGCATGATGTAAGAACCACAGCTTTCCATGGAGCTGCAGCATACAGCGCTCACCTGGCAGCTTCCACACAAGCCTGAGACATGTCTGGAGTTCTTTAGCAACACTTGTGAGTGACTCACCGGCGTACTTGGGAACGTTGGACTCGTCCATAGACCAGAAGCAGTGGTCGAAGGCAAACACCTGCGCGAGACACAGAGAGAATGAGGGAGCTTAATAAACACACACACGTTTTTGTATACACACACCTGTCCAAGCATGTGCAGTCTAGCAAATGTTTGAGGGCAGACACCTTAGGCTAGGCTTATTGCACGTACTGTACGTCTGAGTTAGATGAACTCTCAACTAATCAGCGTTACGACTGATTTTGACTTTGTTGCACGCCAGTGTCGCACACCAAAAATAGCAGATCTATTTTTGGTCCGTGACATGGCGGGCAAACAAGTACAGTATGAAGGAACGTTCAAACAGAGCACTATATAGTTTTAAAAATCATTCTAACTCAAGTGGATGGCGAAGTCCACACCACAACTATAACAAAGACAAGGGTGGACGATATTATAGTTATGGTTATCGTTGGTGTGAACGGCCCTTAAATCAGGCATTAGAGATAATGGATTGTTGTTTGGACACTGTGGCATCACGGCTACCCGCACGGATCCACTGTCGGCCGGGGCTCTGTTTTGTCACGGCGGCGGGGACTCAAATGAAATCATAAATCAGGGTCAGCGCTCCCCAGTAGACATTCCAGCTCCCAGTGACCCCGGTCTCCAAGGCAACGGTTCTGGAGTTGTTCCTGGGAGTGGCGAGCAGAAGACTGGCCCTCAGCCCTGGTCCCTATAGGCCAGCCATTCCCAACCTGTGGGCCGGGCACCACTGGTGGGCCGTGAAGATATTGCAAAAGTATTTCTTTCCTTTAAAATCTTGAAAAGAAATAGCTTTCTTTGTGATACTGATAAATAGGAACTTAAAGTATACTACATTCCACTGGCCCACCCGTCTGACCAACTAACATGGCTGCCGTGTTAAGTGGTCACATGGGTGGGCCGTAAACGCTTTTGAGATTTTCAAGTGGGCCCTGATCCAGAGAAGGTTAGGAACCGCTGCTTATTGGCCTCCCGGTAGACACAGAGCCCTCGTGGCATGCATGTGATCTAAGCTATGGCTGAATGCATGGCACAGGAAGGATTCTCCCAGGGAGAGCGAATAGTGCTGTTTACTAAGCTCTGCTATTCTATGTGTAGATCTGTGTGAACTTATAATGAATGCATCACAGTTGAGTTCCTCCCTCGATATGGATGTATTCTGAGAACACTCTTCACACGCACTCCTGCTCCTGCTGCTTAACATCAACCGTGTGTACAGTATCGTATAGAAGTATCGTGTTTCCCGAACAGTAGGTCGGAAAATAGCAGATCCACAAGCCTGCAACGCAGCGCAAAGCAACATGTTGTGAGCTTCCAGATCTGCTATTATCACTAGTTTGGGTCCCGGGTCAATGTCTAATTTCTCTTTTGGGTCTTGAGCTAAAATGTTTTGGAACCACTGACACAAGACCTACCTTACTTATTTTAGATAAGCTAGTTTTATTTGATAGTCTTCCCTTCCACTGGCTATATGTATTCTACAGGCTCACAACGTATCACGATGCGACATGTAAATCAGGTATTTCCCGCCATTTTAGAAAAAATCGGAAACGTTTTAAACATTTTCGCCTGGTATGACATGCCCAAAATAGGGACGCCAGGTTAAAAGCAGTTAAAATGTGTCTTTGTCAGCCAGAGTCTTTGTACTCTACATGTTGCAAACTCTCTTTTCTGTTCTTCTCAATGGACACAGGAATAGTATAACATGCAAATTGGCATTTTGCATCAACTCAGCCACATCCGATTTCAAAGCTCATCTCTAAAATGCTGAAGGAATGGTGCTGCATTGCAAGCACAGCACATCTGCACACGTTGCAGCCAATTGGCAGCCGGTGAGATGCTGTGCCGCCAGAGCTGAGTTCCCCTGGTGAATGTCTAACCCAAAATGATTGAACTGTTTTCTAATGGTAGTAAAGGGCACCGGCTAGGGCACAGCTTTTAAAAGTAGGGGCCGCGGCCCCCCCGGGGGACCACCAGGGGGGCCAATTGGAAGGGAGAGGGGGGAAAAATTGCTTGGTTATTTATAGCAGTAGTTCTCAGACTTTTTCGTGCCAAGGACCCCCAAATTGATACATATTTGGCAACGGACCCCTATCTGAAAATGTGTTGTGCCAGGGACCCCCCAGAAGAAGCTTGTATATGTGCTATTTTTGAATAGCCAACGTATAAAATATGGATAAAAGGGGTTCAAATGATTGTGATGCTGTATTTTTAGCTGGGGACCCCCTGGAACCCCCTCAAGGACCCCTGGGGGTCCCCGGAAAATACTTTGAGAACCACAGATTTATAGACTGGCTATGTTCGCTATTTTCGTTTTCTTTTTTCTTTTCATTTGGCAATAGGGGGGAGGGGGCACAGCCAGAGGCTATGGCTATTTGGGGGTCCTTGGCATGGAGAAGTTTGGGGACCTGCAGCTAGTGCACAGTCAGCATGGGAAGGCCTGAGATCATTGAGTGCTTTGAAAGCAAGACCCCCTCATGTCACTTCAGACAAGTGAGTGGGTGCCATTCAAGGGAACAAAAGTGCCATCATTCTCAATTAGGGCTGGCTTAGTAACTATGAGGGGCTTAACTCTCCTCCTGGTCAGCCTCTCTGCGGCAAAACTGCAAATTATTCTTGATTGGACAATCCTGATTAATCAGTAGCCACAATTAACCACTTAAACCCCATTTGCCGGAGTCCATAAGGGCTCAATAGTAGTGTCTTTTCTGTTTTCTGTTATTGTGAGGAAAGCTTTCGCGTTGTGAGCTTTCCCCACAATACCGATGCTGGGATTTAAGTGGTTAATGATGAAGGTGCGTTCTAAAGCACAGTCTGTCCAAGACCTGGGATTAAAACAGCTTGGACGTGATGACAGGGACAGATAGGGCAGTGGTTCTCAAAGTGGGGTCCAGGGACCCCCAGTCCCCAGCAAAATGTGTTAATATAGTATCAAAATCAGGGTTAACTACTTTAACCCTAGTACATCGGCTAGTTGAAAATAGGTGATCTACAAGCTTCTTGAAAAAGTTTTTTTTTGGGTGAACTATTCTTTTACCTTTTCAATAGATTTGAAACATTTGAACTCCATCTTGTATCTTGTATCTGTACACTGAATCTTGTATGGGGGTCCCTGGCACGAAATATTTTAAGACGGAGGTCCGCAGACAAATACACATGAATTTGGGGGTTCTTAACACAAAAACATGTAAGAACCACAGTTTTAGGGCTTAGCAGACACCCACGTGTTCCTCTGCTACAGTACAGTATACGGCTGAAGCTGTATAGTGAATATGTATGAATAATAGTTGGAGGTTCTCGGACCCCCGGGGACCCCCACCAGCTCGTGGCCAGCGACTAGTGTTTCCCAGTCGGTCGGCCCCCATACGGGCTGAGCACAAAACCCCCGTCCGTCGCTGCGTGTGTGCGAATCCTGGCCATCTCTGAGCCAGTCGTCAAGGGGGGACGTGGGGGTGCACTCAACAATGCAGCCTTGAATGCGCACGCACGCACGCACGCACACACACACACACACACACACACACACACACACACACACACACACACACACACACACACACACACACACACACACACACACACACACACACACACACACACACACACACACACACACACACACACACACACACACACACACACACACACACAGTGTCTATGCTCATCCCTCTCTCATTGTGGGGCCTTTTGTGGGGACATTTCACTAGATTCTCGCTGCTCTGACACGTTCACACGGACGTCCATCCGGCTCCTGCAGTGCTGACTGACCTAACAACCAAAGCCCTCTCCATCACGTCCCTGGAGACGGTGCCCTCACCCCTGGCCTGGTCTGCTGTGCTGCACAGGGGACTCCGTGGGTGGGGTGGGGGGTGTTGGGTGCAGTCAGTAGAGCTGCATTGACCCAGTGATGCACTGACTGCAGTGTCTGGCTGTGTCAAGGACCCCTCAAATTGGTATGTATTATTTGGCCGCGCACTCCCCCATCTGAAAAGGTTTTTGTGCCAGGGACCCCCAGAAGAGAGGATTTATGAAAAAAAAACTATTCAAGATTATTAATTTTCGATATTTTTCGGCACTAAGAGGCGCGCTGTGAGCTTGTAGATCTGCTATATTTTTTAACATATACATGGATAAAGTGGTTAAAATGACTGTGATGCTATATTAACTACTTTTGCTACCGGACCCCACTTTAATAACCACTGCTGTAGACGACTACGGTAGTTACGTTAGGCCTGATTTATACTTGGGCACGCATCGTGTCATGCGCAAGGAATAGGCAATCTATAAGCGCTGCGACCCGTTGTGAGCTTGTACGTCGGCTATGTTCAGTGAGCGACACCTGCAACCAAACTACGCGTATATGTCTCACCCTTTAGAGCAGCTCTGCTGTCGGACTGCTCACTGTTCATTTAGAGATAGGTACGTATACATAGAAAAGAAGTTCCCTGGGAAAGTGGACAACGCTGTGTTTACCGAGCCCTAAACGGTCTGTGTGCTCTGTGGATCCATTGCAATAACCAGTGCTGTATGGAGGACTGGTTACACTGCAAATATAACGGACAGTTTCTGTTGACTCTGCACAGGGTCGGTGATGTATTGCTAGGCAGTGTTGCCAGATTTTGCGTGAAACAAGCAACCAGGTCTATGAAAACTAGACGAAAAAGAAGCGACTAGGGAGGCCACATGAGCACTTTAAAGGGATAGTTCACCCCCAATTCTTTTTTTTCTATCGGTTACTCACCCCATTGAGCCTTGAATTCATGGAGATGTTTTGTTTATGTCGCATTCCTAAGCCAATAATTTGATGAGTCTCCATTGAGTCTCCTACCGGAGACTTTGTTTTTTGTAACTGTGTTCCATCATTGCGTGCAAATAAATGTATGCACATGCAGTAGATAAATGAACTGAATGAATCACATACCTTTGTTTGTTTCCTGCTGCATGGGACCAGCACCGATTGCAGTGGTGATAGAGCGTGGGAAATGAACAACAGATAGAGAGAAAGAGAGACAAACAGACAGGAGGGAGAGAGAGAGAGACAGACAGTGAGGGAGACAGAGGGATAGACACACAAACACACAGAAGACATTGTTAGCATTAAAATAACTTCATATAATGTATTTACCGGTACGCATTAATATAATGTCACAGTCAGAACAGCTGTACATGTCTTCTCACAAAGGAAACTCCTCATAATACTCTTTGGACACAAATGGCTTCCAGCTAAAACACTAATATTGTGTGGGCTTAATTTTAAACATTTCTGCAGAAAACTATTTGGGCCATTTGGGAAGACTTCGCCCCACAGAAAACTATGACAATAGTAAGAAAGACAGTGGGACCTCCTGGTGCGGTCCCTTCATTCATCCCTGTCTCTTCATTCATTCATTCATTCATTCATTTCCACACTGTGGCATTTCCTGGTTAGGGGCAGGTTGCTGTTATTGGGTTCATAATTGGGCCAGTGGAGCGCGAGGAAGGGAAGAGATTTAGGATTCAATGTCCCACTGCCTCTGTTGGGTAAACAGGCTCGGTGCCTGTGTACTTAGCCCAGAGAGGGGAGGCCCCCGAACCCAGCAGCATTACCTCAGCACTCCACTCCAGTCCACACAACACACAGTACCCACTGCCAGAGCCCAGGACAAAAGAATGTGAGGCCTAAGTCATGCGGATCTCCTTTCCAAAATGTGGAGCAAGATGTCTACAGCACACACTGTGCGATTTTGGCCATCTTTATCTGTGGAAGGTGTTAACACCGGCTGAGTCCGTTTGACGCAGTCACTGAACAAATGCAACCCAGGTCCAAGGCTGTCACGATTACACATTTAAGTTGACGATTAATTGTCACTCAAATAATTGCGATTAACGATTTAATTGTGTGTTTGGTGTTGAACATTGCACTGGGCAGATAAAACAAATAACTGAAATGTATGTGTGTGTGTATACTGTATATAGAAACTAGACGCGTCGCAATTGGCAATTGCAAAGTGTGGTTGCGCAAACGCCGGTCGGGACTCGAGCAATACGCCGGGAGGAATACCGTCGGAGACTGCGCCAATTACATTTTCACGTCACTCCTGAGATCGCCTGCGTTTCATTTTGAGAGGATTGATCCCCCAAAATGCATGTTTTTGCATCAAACGGTTACATTTTGTGCATTTGTGGCGCCCCCTATGGATCAAAGTGGAAATGCTTTTGGGGATTGGTTTAGTATACCACCCTTGACATGTGATTCAAATTTGGGATTGACCGGACGTTTCGTTCGTGATTTTTGGCATTTTTTGTCAAACGGCCCCTCCCGCTAACTTTGGAAGCCATTTACGGACGAAAGGTACGGACTATCAAAATTCCGCTTGGATAGGTTTATCGCATGGGTCCATAGATCACGTGTACCGATTTGTGTGAGATTTGGAAAATAATTGAAGGAAAAGGAGCAAAAAGTGTGTTTTGAAGAAAATTAAAAATGGCGGAAAATCTATCCTGACGCAAATGGGCGTGGCCTATATGGGAAGATGCGTCGTGAGTCAAGGAGGGAAAAATAAATTTTGATTTTACGACCTACGGTTCAAGAGTTATAGGCCAAAAGGTAAAGGGGGCTGTTATAGCGCCACCATGTGGCCGACTGGTGTGATTATTTTTTTTATAATTTTTTAAAAAACTATTAACCTCCACTCCAAGTTTTTTAACTGTAGCCTTTACGGTTTCCGAGAAAAAAATACTTGAATGGGAGTTTTTGCAATTCCCATTAAAGTGGATGGGGAAATTTAATGCACTAATAAATCAATATCAAAAAATCTATCCTGACGCAAATGGGCGTGGCCTATATGGGGAGATGCGTCGTGACCCAAGGAATCCAGGTGAAAAGAAATTTTGATTTTAGGACCTACGGTTCAAGAGTTACGGGCCAAAACGTAAAGGGGGCTGTTATAGCGCCACCATGAGGCCGAATGGTGTGATATTTTTGTAAGTAATTTCGGACTTAATTATGAATTTTCCCTCCAAATCTGATAACTCTAGCTCTTAAGGTTTCTGAGAAAAAAATACTTGAATTTGAGTTTTTTCACTTTTACATTAAAGTGGATGGGGCAATTTAATGCACTAATAAATTAATATCAATTAAACTATTCAACCAATCTCTTAGCAAAATACAAGCACACGATTCCCGATTTAGACGGTCATTTTGATATATGGCACGACATTGGGGGATAAAAACTGTGGGAGGAGATGCGGTTTGAAATAAAGTTTATCTTGAAGTGGAATAAAGTGTATAGAGTACTATAGTCTGGTTGCCCTGTTAGGGCAACCACACTAATTATTGACATATTTAAAAAAAATATATTCATGTAAAAATAGCAGAAATAGCTGATATTGATGCGTTGTAAGCTATAAGTGATGCTATTTCTGCTTTTAAATAAAGCAGAAATAGCTGATCTACAAGCTTACAACACGTCACGAAGTGACGCGTTGTAAGCTTGTAGATCAGCTATTTCTGTTTTATTTAATATTTGAAAATGTGTGAAAATGTTTCAGCATTGAAACGATTATGACGATTATGCAAAGATAATTGCGATTATCTCAAATAATTGCAATTAGACGATTATGTAATAATTGTGACAGGCCTACCCAGGTCATGACTCTACGGTTCGGATCGTAGTCAGCTGTCCTTGACCCTGTCACACTGAACGACCCCAGACAGTTAATAATCATACACAAAGAACGTGTTTTGCCCACAATGTGAAAATGATGTCTGGGACGCAGCCGTGTAAGATGGCCAAGATCACATTGGTGTTATGGCTGCTCAGGCAGTTATTGCACAGATCAAGCTGTGGTTTGTGTCAAGTGCAATCGTGGGTTCAAGCCCAGCTCTCGAACCACTGCTGCATGTCATCCCTCTTCTCTGTCTCTCTTTACTGTGTGGTTTATACAAAAAAGTTTAAACCATGAGAGAGTATGTGCTACATTTTCATTTATGTTTACTGTAAGTCCTTATGTGGCTGGAACACAGGCTTTGCTGCAGGTGATAACCATCTGTATGGGCTATTCAACAACAACCATAATTGAACAACAATCTTTGTCAACTCTTTGACAAAGACTACAGTTTATCACTTTCTAAGCCTGCTGTTCAATTGCCTGTTTCTGTGTCTGCTCACATTACACAGCAATCTACCCAATAGATTTTGTGATATCTTGAGTGCAATTGGAAATTCTGAGCTAATGGTGGCGCTAGAGGAAAGGCCATGGGGTCAACAACGTCTGTAAGGTTTATGTGTGTGTGTGTGTGTGTGTGTGTGTGTGTGTGTGTGTGTGTGTGTGTGTGTGTGTGTGTGTGTGTGTGTGTGTGTGTGTGTGTGTGTGTGTGTGTGTGTGTGTGTGTGTGCGCGTGCGCGTGCGTATTTGACTGTTGTGCAGGTCCAATTCAGTAGTCAGAAAATGCACAACTCACAATCTAACAACCCACTCTTGGGTCCAAAACACTGATTTGGACTGTAATGCCTGCCACAAATGCAGGACGTGTTGTATAACATTTGTGGGAGATAGATTTTTTTTTTAAATAATATTTTAGGTGAAAATACCATAAAACAGGAACCCCTTCACACACACACACATACACCTCCAATTTCTAATTACAGGCATTTTTCCTGTAATTTCTGGGGGCGTTTCTGCCCTTTGCCTCAGACACCTCACCCCCCAACCCATGACTTTGCAGCAGCAGATCCCTCCCTGTGGGCCTCTGCTGGCATCGCCTTCACTCACTAACAGGCTCAGTGAGACTCAAACACTGGAGCAGAAGTGGACTGAGCCACTTGGAACACGCTCCAACAACTAAACTGGAGTGCAGAGTTTTGATCATCACTGGACCAGGCTGTTTGTTCTAAAAGGTTTCTCTCAGCTGGTGGTTTGGGACCATAATGTGTGTCAAAAGATGTTCTGCAAGGGTCAAAGAGCAACTCTCAAAATCATTTTGTTCTGTGTCCCGTATTAGTTGCTCAGGGCAAAATCCAGGTTGTGGTATGAAACCAGTTTTAACAGCCACTGCTGTCGTGACGTGTCAAACATGTACAGAACTGCTATGATGGTTTCCTTTGGCGACAGATTTATGACCCCAAAAGCAAAGTGCTCTCACTAAACGACACAGAAAACAACAGAGAAATGAGAAAGACATCAACCACCACCCACTACAGACCAGTCAGCGGATTCCCTGTCTGTAGACTGGACTGTGCTCAAGCTCACTGTAATAAGGGTGAAAGAGTGTGAGTAAAGAGGAAAAACAAAGAAAGTAGTTTTTTCTTTTCTCCAATGAGAGACGACGTCTTAATCAGAGACGACAAACAGAGCCCACCCTGTTCCTCTGGTGTAGAGGTTGACCCATATCGTACCAATATTTGCATTTTGTACCACATCAGGATCGGCTGCTAAGGATGCCATCATTGCAGTCTTGTTTGTCCTTTTCAAATTTAGCAAATTGTTTGTAAAGATATTAGTTATCTGGTGTACTTCCAAATTTCTACATTTCATATATATTTGATATGCAGTACATTACAATATGGAGCCAGCAAGCTATGGCATACCGTTAGAGTACCGTTAGAATACAGTAGTTTCAGGTCTACTCCCATTGAGATGTGTCTCCACATGTGCAAGATTACATGCTGTCACTTAGAACTAATGAAGCGAAGGACTATATGATGTGAAAACTAGAATGGCAGGTGTATGCCTGCCTCTCCTAACCTAGTAGCTGCAGCTTAGATCCACCTGTCCAAACTCATATAATACAATATATCGCAATATTGCTTTGCTGCACGGCACGGCACAATGGAGGGAATTGTGGACAATTGCCTATGTCTGAGGCACAAATGTACCAGATTTCCCACAGGTTTTTATTGTATCCGATCATGCAGGCATTAAAGGAGTAGTTCACCCAAAGAATATTTATTTTCTATCAATTACACACCCCATGCATTCATAGATTGTTTTTTGTTTTTGTCGCATTCCTAAGCAAATAATTTGATCATCAAATTATTGGCTTAGGAATGCGACAAAAACAAAAAAATCTCCATGAATTCAAGGCTTCATGGGGTGTGTAATTGATAGAAAATAAGATTTTTTTGGGGTAAACTACTCCTTTAACAGCTGCAGGCCATTTTCAATTTCAATTAAATTTGCACAGTGTGCACGTTAACTTAATGCTCGAGGGCTACTAAGCACGTCGAGCAACAAAGGGCGTGACACAGAAGTGCCAGACGGTATCAGACCGGTCTTCCCCTCGGTGGCTGATGCAGGTTGACACTGCAGCCTCCGCCCAGCATGGCCCAAACCTCGGAGGATCCTGAAACTGCCAGTTCCATCATGTGGCTTAATGTGTGTGTCATCATTAACCCACTTAGACCGGGGAAAGAATCCGTGTCATTTCACTACGAGCTTGTAGATCTGCTATTTTTGAAAAATCGTGAAAATGTGTGCAAATCTTTGAGTATATATATATTTTTAAAGCAAACTCAAATCTTTGCTTCCGGGATTCTACAAATGTCTTCTAAATCCTAACTGTTTTCTGAAAAACATATGTTGCTATATCAGTGGTGCCCCAACTTCTCCATGTCAAGGACTCCCAAAATGATATGTATTTGGCCGCCGACCACCATCTCAAAATATTTTGTTCCAGGAAGTTAGGAACCCCTAGAAGCAAAGATTTGAGTTACAAATGTTCCCTTTAAAAAATGCATATATATTAAAATATTTGCACAAAATTAATGTTCAAGATTTTTTTTTCAAATAACAGATCTACAAGCTCATAGCGTGGCCTTGTGGTTAGAGTGTCCGCCCTGAGACAGGGAGGTCGGGGTTTGATCCCCGGCCGGGTCATACCAAAGACTCTAATAATGGGACCCAGTGTCTCCCTGCTTGGCACTCAGCATCAAGGGTTGGATTGGGGTAAGTCCCTGTGACATACTAGCGTCATGTCCAGGGGGTGTACATGTACATCAAGCTGCCTCACACTAAGGAAACAGGAGATAGGCTCGCCTCCTGCCCTATGGGCCTCAGGACTCTGCAAGGCTTACTTACAAGCTCATCGCGTGGCACTCAGAGCTTGTAGATCTGCTATTTTTGAATAGCCAAAGAAATCTTAAAATGACACGGATGCTATCCTGGTCTTGACCCATTTAGACCTGGAACTGTGTCATATTATTTTACACTTTGGGCTATTCAAAAATAGCAGATATACAAGCTCATAGCGTGGCACCGAGTGCCGCGCTATGAGCTTGTAGATCTGCTATTTTTGAGAAATCGTGAAAATGTGTGCAAATCTTTGAATATATACATTTTTTAACAAACATTTGTAACTCAAATCTTTGCTTCTGGGGGGTCCCTGGAACAAAATATTTTGATGGGGGTCCGCGGGCCAAATACATATCATTTTGGGGGTCCTTGACATGAAAAATTTTGAGAACCACTCATATAGAAACATACGTTTTTCAGAAAACTGTTTGGATTTAGGAGACATGTAGAATCGACTTCAGGTCTCAATGGGTTAATGGATTAACACACTCAGAAGCATGTGCTGGGGGGGGGGCGTCCAGTGATCAAGTGGTCCATGAATGATTTCATCTTGACCAAAAGGCTGAGCAACACACAGCTCTGTCATGATTCACCCGTGCTGTGGTTATAGAGTTCAGCCGGGTCTGAGGTCGAGCCACCACAACACTCCATGCCTTTCATATCGTCACTTGTGTCCGGGGCCCGGGCCAGGCGGCATGACAGACGATAATAACGACGACCATTTGTCTCGTTCATGATTCTGCGTGTCAGATGGAAGTACTAGTATTAAGGACTGTCTGATGGCAGCTGCCATCTCAAACATGTCCCGCCGGAGGAGCAGAGCAGACCTGTGTGTCTTGGTGTCAGAGAGAGAGAGGGGAGGGCAGACTGGAATGTCCCCTGTGGTTATGGTGCGGGATTAAGGCCACTGTGTCATTATGCCACGGCGAGCTGCATTCTGTGAGCCCTGCAGACTATGGCCCAGATAATATATACTGCTATACCATCAAACCTTATCAAATCAAAAAATGATAAGGCACACAGCCACACACACACACACACACAGTTGTTTTCTCCAGTGCCCCCCCACCCCCACCCCCCCACGCGCACACACACACACACACACACACACACACACACACACACACACACACACACACACACACACACACACACACACACACACACACACACACACACACACACACACACACACACACACACACACACACACTGTATGATGATAGTGAATAACTAATCATAGAAGTGCTTTGAAACATAAATCATACAATAACTCAATATTATTGAACACTATCTGATACTTGTAGCTTTCATTAATTTTTAACACATTACTTAGACCACCAGATTAGAAACAGCTGCCAAAAGCAATATGGTGTCATCTGAAATCAGAGTTAAGCAGCACGGAAAAAAATAAGAAAAAAATGTATTACACACATCACAACAAAAAGCACATCAATCTAAACTGCGTTACAGTTATGTCTTTCTCTGCACTTGCCAAAGAGGTACAGTAGTAAACTGTGTCAAATGCATTACCCTGGTTTAGGGGGCTCTAGTATATCATAACATGATCCTGCATATCCAACTCAGCCAGAGGTTCTCAAAGTGGGGTCCGGGGACCACCAGGGGTCCTTGTGGGGGTTCCAGGGGTCCCCAGCAAAAGTAGTTAGCATCACAAAGCATTTTAACCACTTTATCCATTTATATGTTGGCTATTTAAAAACAGCAGATATACAGGCTCACAAGCGTGTCACTTTGTGCCGCGAGCTTGTACATCTGATTTTATTTTATTTTTTCTGAAAATTTTCAAAAATGTTAAATTTAGAATAATTCTGATTAAAAAAAAAACATAAATCTTCTCTTCTGGGGGTCCCTGGCACACAAACTTTTTAGATGGGGGTCCGCGGCCAAATACATGACATGAACCACTGAATTTAGCATTCCAAGTCACACACATGAAGCTCCCCATCATGCCACACACATGGAGCTGAAATACACATCTGGCATGTACACACAAAAACATGGACCCACAAACATCTAACCATTTAAGCCCTATTTTGTACTTTGGCAATTTGAAAACAGCTCACAACGCGTCACATTGCAACACGCTGTGAGCTGTAGATGTGCTAATTTAGAGAAACATGTATTTATGTATTTGCATTTACAGTACATTGTTCTTATTTACATTGTTTTGAAAATGTTTGCTATAATGAAATGCCCAACATAGGGATTAAGCAGGGTTAATGTGGTAAATACAGACAAATGCCATGATGCCATTTGTGATTGAAAGTGCCGTGGGTAAGCAGTATGCCACAACTAGCACTGGCATACCCCCCCTTCCCCCCCCAAACACACACACACACACACACACACACACACACACACACACACACACACACAAACACACACACACTAATTCCTCTCCCCTGATTTGTAGCTGAAACTATGCACTCCCACCCTGTTAACCCTCCACACAACCCAACCGCACATCTAATGCTTTCCCCTGATTTGGCTGTCAGCGTGTTTCAAAAGCAATTACGAGCCAATAAGCTTGAGGGAGCCGACCACAACAACAGCCATAGCTGTGTCTCCTTCTGTGTCTGTCTCTGTGCAAGAGTTGGATTACACAGCCCTGCACACTCGCAGGCTCCAGGCTGACATTTCAGATGGTCTTTGGGTATGTTTAGAAAGGAACACCCCCCACCCCACCCCACCCCCCACCCACTCAAAGCCAGTGGTGGAACTTGTGCTGTGAGCTTGTCAGCTTGTAGACCAGCTATTTCCAAAAGATTTTAATACAAATATATATGATTCCTTGTGAAACGGGACATTCTGCATAATGAGTAGTACTTTTACTTTTGGTACTTTAAGTATGTTTTGATGCCAGTACTTTTGTACTTTTACTCAAGTAAATTTTTAATACCAGACTTTTACTTGTAAATAGAGTGTTTCTACATTGCATTTTGGTACTTTAAGTATGTTTTGATGCCAATACTTTTGGTACTTTTACTCAAGTACATTTTTAATACCAGACTTTTACTTGTAAATAGAGTGTTTCTACATTGCAGTATTGATACTTTTACTGTTACTGTTGAAATGTTTTTTCACCACCCGCTCAAAGCAGAGGTCACACTGTAACATGCAGCAGACAAGAAAGTAGGAAAATGCCATGCTGTGTTAGCAGGGCTGGGGCGAGTCTCTGCTCTTGACAAATAACACATGAGTTGGGTCAAAGGAGCCGCACTACAGCTTAACATGAGTTTTGACAGAGCTGGTGCTTTCAACAACTAAACCCTATATACGTTATTGACCGGTGTCACTTGACCGGTCTAAACTTTTTTTCTCTCTTACCAAATGACATGCCGAACTACAAGCTCACAGTCACAATGTGCCGCAACACGACACGTTATGAGCTTGTAGATAGGCTATTTTTGCAGAATGTTCACCTAATATGACCAGAAAAGGAATGCTAGGGTTCATGTGGTTAATAGCCTCACTAGATCCTCTGAGACTGAGAGTAAACATGAAAATAGGATTGAGCGTAGCAAAGAGGTTGACAGAGGATGATACATATCAACAGTCAGTTCTATTTTCAAGGCAGCTTAAGAGGAAGTAGGCTAGCTAACACTAATGACAGAAACAGGCCGGCATGCCATGGATCCATCCAAAATGCTAGTGGTGGTGAATTCCACTGTTCAGCACAGCTGAGGGAAAGTACAATTAGGAACAGTGCATACCAGACGTTTTGGTTAAATATGTGGAGTCACCTTCGGCTTAGATATATCTTGTTATTTTGCAACGGAGCCAAATGTGAGTAAAGATCTTTGTTGAGCCGAATGTATGCTTAAAATAGCCACCTCATCAAAGAAAATCCATAGGTTCTGCTAAATATTTTGGGGGCGGGCCCCTGGCATATCGCATTGAGGGTCAACACAATTCCAGAACATTTTCTGTATCTTGGCAACAGCTGTCACCAGGCAACTGCTGTATGTAGGGAGCCAAGACAGCCTACCAGCCTCATGAGTCAAAGTTCCGATATAAAAGCCAAGCTCGAGATCCCAAAACAGCCTTAATGAATAGCAGTGCCATGAGCAGTTCACATCATGCCAACACAGGCCCATTAGACCAGTTAAGTTTCCATAATAAAATGCTAAACAACACTACACCGTAATGTTAAATCTGTCATTTCTGACACCTATATTATAAGTAGGGTCAGCGGGCCACAAGTCAAGTACTGTGTACTACACACTGGACAACTGACCATGTCTGCAATGAGACCGTAACCACTTGAGCCCTATATACTTCATTGTACGATGAATAGCGGTAATAGCAGATCTATAAGCTCACGCATAGATGAAAATAATTTAAGAATGGCAGCAATAGTAAGACAGGATAACAAAATGTGTGCGTTGGTCCTAGCACACATGAGGTATTGAAGGTGCTGTGAGCAAGGTTCCTACTCCATTATAAATATCTGTTAACATGTATCTTTTTTTATTTTTACATTTTTGTATAGGATAAGGATAAGGATACGGTCAAGGATAATAGTTAGTACCTAAGGTGGAAAACAAGTCAAAGAGAAGTGAAGTTCATCATTTGGTCAATAATATGGCAGAACTTGCTCCCCAGGGGAACTGAAGTGACACATTTACTGCTAGGACACGCCTCCTTTGACCCTGTCCACTTGGTGGCTGTCACTTAAATGAATAGAAGCTGGGGTGGACAGAGGACAATACAAACCAGGAAGTAATCATGACAAAAACATCCTGATGAGGCTGCGTCTGGTGGTGCAATCATCACAAAATGTATCATTAACAACTAATAACAACAAATGTAACATCTTCGATGAAAATAGCCAATCTACAAGCTCACAACTTGTTGCGTTGTGGATCTGCCGTTGGCTGTGGATAACTTGTTTGGGTACAATGAATCCTCCTAACAACCTAATGATGGCTTCCCAGACAGAGTCAAATTGTAAGTCATTCGTAAAACTTTTGTTGACGTCGCCTGGCTCCACTCCACCCCTCAGCCAGGCTGAAAGTGATGTAAACGCCAGCAATAAACGTCTCCTGCCATGAAATGAAATTCATGTAAACACAAAGAGCTGACTTCAAAAGAAATGAGGCATTTCGAGAGAATCACGTGACGAGGAAAACCAAAGTCGTTATGGACTAAAACTCCATAACAAAGACTGAACAACATGAGGAACCACATGTGACATGATGGGACTGGAGCTCCGCAAAACAGGATTCCCATCTAGGTCCTGCACAGCTCTAGAGAGAGAGGGGCGCCATCATTTCTCATTTCCACACCGAGATGCAAACATGGTCCCACCCCATAGACAAACAGGGGGAAGCAGGCCTCTGGGGAATTCAATCATTTTATCAGCATCGCACAGTACTTTCCGTAATGGGAGCACGCGCCTCCACGTCTTTGAGAAAAGGTTGCAACGTTGCCGAGCACAGGCCCAACTCTTGAGAACAACATCTTACTGAATGGAAAGGTTGATTATTTGTGCTCAGGACAGGGAGAGAAAATGGAAAAGACAAAGGGAACATTCCTGAGGGCAGCTTTTGGACAGAGCTGCATTGTCATTTTGGAGAAGGGTTTGTTTTGGGAAGTGCAACGGCACTTGGTCGTTTGTGCGTCTCTAGATGAACGAGACCACCTCCCAAACACGACCAGTGCTGCCCAGACACTGCAATTCTCATGTCTGCCCCACACCACCTTTATTTGGCAGGGGGAAAGTTGACTGTGTCTCCAGCACCTTTAAGTATCACCAGAGCGCACACGCAAACTGAGGGCATTAGAGTGCAGTTGTAAAGAAAGACCTTTAAACAGCACATGTTGGCCATGTCGGCTTAGGCCACAGGCACACACGGATGGCAAAACACAGACCCCCACTGTTCTGCTCAGGTTAGTGAAAACAACTCCGAACTGACTGCTGCTGCGTTGGTGTCTTTGTTTATGTGTTGTATTTTCTTAAATTTGCACGATAATGTGTTGTGTTCTATGTGTATGTATGGGGGCCGGGGCTTTGGAAAAAATACCCTACTGGCTGTGGGATCGTTCTTAGAAAATGGTGAAAAACATATGCTAGGAACCCTAGAATTATAACCAGCGCAAATATATGGAAAGTCAGCCAGTATAATCTTCTAGGCATTAAACCATTTAACTGCTCTACTCAGGCAATTCATGTGCTGACTACATAACTGCAACGTCTTGGCTGCTGACCTCTGATGTCATCTCTCTCGTGTTCTCGTCTCTGCTGTAGGTCATCCCTCCAATCCATCCTTGTGTTATTCTCTCTGTCACTATATTAAATGAAGCCAAAATCCCTTCTAAAAAAATATATCATAATTTTGCAATCCTACAGTAGAAGTGGAAATGGCGTTCCTAGTTCAGAGCATGAATTCACGGGCCAGAGGAGATAAATTAGGAGCCCCCTAATTTCCGGGGTGCATGTATCGGTCATAAGGAGGAGATTAGGGTGTAAATGACAAGCTTAGTTAAAGCAAGTTAGATGGAGACGTTATACCACTGGCTAGCGTGCCACGTTGGACCACAGAAGAATGCCTGCAACAACTGTCAACTCTTGAGTCTTGACAGTAGCTCTCCTGAACTTGATCAAACAAGCCAGCTGATCCGAGTTGGAGGTCGTCTGCAAGACAGTCCAGGCCTCTGTCAAGATGCTATGCAGCAGTATACACCCTGTCGTGTTCGACCTCAAACATCCCATGACTCAGCTAATCATTCAGGATTTTCAACGCCTGATTACATCATCCAGAATTTGCTGAAGTCTGCCGGACTTATTGGATTCTTCATGGTACTGTGGGGACTCGGGAGGCCATCAAGCGCTACCAGCGAGACTGCACTGAAACCAGATATCCCCATGATGTAACCCTATATACTTCATTGTATGCTAGCGGTCGACCGATATTTGTCAAAGACATGCATGTAATTTGTTCTTGTTTGGTAATGTTTAGTGAGATGCAGGAGTTATGACAGTATAATTTTCAAGGGTTTTAGCTTGCCACAAGGCTGGTACTGTATAATATGACTGACATTTCTTGTTAGTTATGTGTGTTACTGTTTCACATTATTAATGTTGTATTTTAGATTCTCCAAATATCATAAGCCTATTCCAAAAGCCTATTCTCTAAATATTGGCATCAACCACTGAAAAACCACAATCAGTCGTTCACTATTGTACGCCTAATAGCCAAAATAGGCGATCTACAAGCTCACAACACGCTGAGTTGCAATGCGATGCATTGTGACACGTTCAGAGCTTGTAGATCGTCTATTTTCGCTGAATTTGCCTACTTTCGACGAATGTTTGCCTAATATGGCATGCCCAGATACTGGTTAATATGTGGTTAAAAGTCTAATTCATCACCTTCCAGTCATACAGCCAGAGCTTCTCCTCCACCCTGTAGTGTTAATATCATTAAATAAGCCGTGGACACACAAAATACTACACACTCCTTCGTCTCTTACGTTTAGATGTTACTAAGCCATAGCATATCGTTGCTGTCGAGTGGAACTGGTAACCTTGAATGTCCAAAACCGTTTTTTTGCTACTTTTGTGTGACACTGTAGTATGACAAAGTAAGGCATTGATTTACAAAAATAACACATGAAAGTTTAAATTTGGAGATACAAGGTTTCTGCCCGACAGTGACAATATGTTTCTGACCTTACAAAACAATATATTCACAGCCACTGACACTAACAGTCACCCACTGCCCAGGGAAAGTTAAAAAAAAAATCCACAAATGGAGTTTGCTTTCTGATTACCACAAAATTGAGTTAAACCGATCCTAGCTTTATAATGAAAACATTCAGTTTCCGTGAAAAAGGAAATCCAGGAAGTGAGTAGGGTGTTGCTATGGAGATACATATTGAACTACGGTAAGTCTAAAGATGTAGTGTAGCGTATATAGTGCAAAGGACATGTATCATATTCCAGCATGGTGAAAGTAGACAAGTGATGGATTATGGACAGTGGTGTAGTGGAGGCTGTACAAAGGTTTTACTAATACCTTTGCACAGCCTCCACTACACCACATATGCCATATACTGTACCCACTTATTTTACAGTGAACATAGCACATAAGTGCTATGTTTGGTGCAGTGGTTCCCAAACAGTTTGCCCAGCAGGACCCAAACTAGTGAAAATAGTAGATCTACAAGCTCACGCTTTGCGCCGTGTTGGAAGCTTGTGGATCTGCTATTTTCACTACTTCTTAAACCTTTTTTTATTTATTTATGGAAATGATTAGATGTTTTGATTTTATTTATTAAATACTTTTGAAAAATGTTTTTCTTTTAATGTAGGAAACGAGATAAATATGGATATTTACTCGTGACCCAAAAAAATGTGACCCGAACATGGGTCTCGACCCACTGTTTGGGAAACAGTGATGTAGTGTGTGCAGCAACAAAAATGTTTTTGTGTTTTTCGATACATATTGATTCGGAATATTTTAAAATGTTTCATTATCAATACCAGGCGCATTCTACAATGACTTTTCTTGTCTCTGCCTAGTATAAAAGTCAATAAAACAAACTGCACACACACACACACGCACACGCACACGCACACGCACACGCACACACACACACACACACACAGATGTAGCAGCCCTGCCACACTCAGAGTGCATGCTCTCAGCTCTCCTCGCTCAACTCGTCTTGTTTGCTCCATCTGAAAATAGCTGTCACAGTTTTGCAGGTGTTAACTTGCTAAATATGTCAAACGGTTTTAAGTGACAAACATGAGCCACTCTCTACAAAAATGAAATGATTGCGCTTCCTCTTTCCATCTCTCCCCAGTCTGATTTGGCTTGACTTTTGTCCAGAAGGGCCAGACAACAGCACGAGTGCTGTTTGGAAATACACGTTTGAAGCAAATTATCCAAATGAACACTACTCTGGGCATGTCATAAAGGACATAGAAGGACCAGGAGTATAATGATGATGATGATATAGTGTTTTTAAACAGAGGGCAACGCCCTACGTTTTGTATCTCTATTTGGAATTTTGGATGTTCCTGTGCTGTTGACAATATGAATTATAGTATACTGTATCATTATCATAACTCAAGAGAACTATACAATACTTTTTCCCCCAGTTATGAGTATGACTATATCGGACAGACCTTTAATTATGTTTATTGTTTATTCAAAATCTAAATAATTTATTTATTTCAACTTATTTTTGTGTTTTCCCCCATGTTATTCAAGGTTAAGGTTCAACTTTATTGTCAACAATACCAATTACAAGTAACTAATTGGTACTGTTAATTGTTCATTCCTGAACTTTAACTCACCAACTTTCATCTTTTTCAACTGAAACTGGCCTACAATAAAATAATAATAATAAAACTGTGTGCTCATGCATTAAATAATGTTAAAATGAAAGGCAATACATTTTATCTATTATTGTTATTACAAACAATTTAATGTTTCAGGCTAATGAACATGACCACCTGTACTTGCCTCAGATACGGTAAATGCTTTTAAAACCTTAATGTCAACCCCTGAGTAACATCAAATTATTTCCAGCAGTATTAAAACCCTGTAGGTTGAGGAAGCAGCAGTTTCAACTCAACAAAACATGTATTGTTTGAGCATTCCATCATTGTATATAAAGCAGTTCCTCTACAGCTCATTAGCCAGTTTGCCTCAGTAAAATTACTGGACCATATAGTTTGTCTACATAGTTGTGTAGTACAAAGAAAACGAAACACAAGCTAATTACTGAACATCCCCCTGTCTCCTTGAAAGCTTTCGGTTGTTTTGTTCCATCGTCAGCGATGCTTGTAAAAACAATTCCCAGTTGCCGTGACATCTGCATCGTAGGTATAATGAGATGGGGGAAAAAAACTCACATACAGAGGACATTTTCAGAGTCTTGATGGCCTTGAATTCAACTGTTGCTCATCTCATCGGCAGACACGTCGGGACATGATAGATGTAATTCAGCCCCATTGTGTTGGACTCCAAGGGGTATTTCCCTCGTCATGCTGATGCCTCAGCTCTGATCCACCCCCCCCCTGTCTACCGACAGCAGCCTCAGGTATTTCTCCACCTCACCCCCCCCCCCACCCGACCCTCATTGTATCTAAACCTCCGAGGAGAGTGAGGCTGGCGCTTGAACACAAAAATCGCTTTCCCAGATTCACGTTTCAGAATGTGCCATTCGTGCCAGCCCGCCACAGAGGTAAGATGAGACGAGAGAAATGTGTCTGTGAACATCACTGAGGAGGCTCGAGGGCGAAGGGAAACTCAAACCTGCGGTCACCCTTCAGTCACCTTCACTGGCTCACCCCACCTCCACCCATCGATGAGATTACAGTTGTTTGGGGGGGGCAAGTCACCAGACAATGACACATGGTGTAAAGATCAAGGGTAATATTCCTAATCCATCAAAGGAAAGCCCATACACTTTCTTAACATTCCTTACATTTCTCACATGTTCACACGGGACTGTGTGGTCCGTGCAAAAACCTCAGAAGCAGTACGGATACAATGTCTCCGACTGCAATGGTTTATTCTTCATGCCATCAATGATTAAAACCAAAACTGTATTTTGACTGAACAGTGAGAGGAGACAGGAAGGAGAGGGTCCAGGTGAGGTGTTGCATGTAACACAGATCCAGAGATGGATTCAAACCCAACACAGTCACAGTTTTGTGATCAGCACATTTACCGACTTAATCCCCGAGGAGTCACAACACAAAAACAGCTTTAACAACCTTCCCCCTTCTAAGTATTCCCATGAGAAACGCAGTTCTCATGACTCTGGCCCCGTGGCCATATTTGGCACACTATTATAAGCCACTAAACCCGACATATTTCAGCCACATTTGAACAGGTGTCCTCCAAACAAGACTTAGGCCTTAGGGATCAGGGTATCCCCCTTCTGTGGTTCCACGAACTGCAAAGAGGTCTGAGGAAAATTACATGGTTTAGAATAACTGTGGCAATTTCCACTCACAGGCTCTTGCAGGCTTCCCCAAGTTCATCTCAATTTGTTTTTTTATAAACACAGGCATGGAAATGTCTCGATTAATTTCCATCCCGACGAGCAAACCCGAAATGGCGAGAGACATGACAGTAATGAAACACATCATCAAAGCAATACTGGTGTAAAACACTGAACGAATGAACAAAATATAAATCATGCAATCCTGGGAGAATTTCCAGTCATAATAAAGAAGATGTAAGAAGCCACTATGCATTGACTTGCGAATTGCAACAACGGAATAGGAAAGCCGTTGAAACCGTTAGCTATACAAAGTTATGGCGGCACTAAAAAGACTAAGTATCCGACATGACCTTGGATGAAGCCCAGCCAAGCCGTTCAAGTGATGGGGAACCCAGGGCCAATACAGCAGTTACATCTTCACTGTACTGTATGTGGAGCCAATTCCTGTTGCATCCATTAAAGAGTGCATCTAAGTCTATGACAAAAATCTCTGGACAACACAACGCAAGAAAGACAAGTTGTTACAATCTTTCATTCAAATGTGGAAACTTCCACTGCATCAAACCATGACTTGAAACTATAGAAATGAAATGAGCTAACATCAAGTTCTAAACGCCAGCCATATTGTAGACTCAACCGTTCGGTCCTTGTACACTTGGCACAGTCATTGTCATTTTGTTGACCTCTCACCCACAATGGCCTTTTTGTTACATTGTTCTCTATCTTGTTCTGTGAATGTTAGCTTTAAGTGTGATTTGCTTAATTGCCTGGAACAGAGCTGTTGTGTGGCAATTCCCGCTCCGATGGTTAATGTGTGTGCCTGTCCGCTTGAGCTGCAAGCTCATTACCACTTAATGTTGGCTGCTGATTACAAGTAGCTATGCAGACACAGTGTTACAGATTAACAAAGATTGGCTTTGGGCCATGAGAAAAGACCTGACATGTATTTTTGACCAAATAACTCGATATCGACAATATTGTGACGATAATCGTATTGTGACACTTTTCTTTTTAATAAAAAGAAATAGCCACACAGATGTGTTGTGACGCGATGCGACGCAATGCACTGTGAGCTTACAAATTGGCTATATTCACATTTTTAAACAACGTTCTAAAATGTAAAATAAGGCTTAGTAAGTAATTAAAACCAGGAAAAGACAACACTTATGCTATATAACAATATTGCAATATCCAAAATCATATCCAAAAAACAATATCTAGATTAATATCCTGATATCGATATAATATCGATACATTGCCCAGCCCTACTTAAAGTCACTCAGTAGGTTCTGGTCACTGACATTCAATTGAAGCCATCAGGAAAACGTCTCAGCCATATGAAATACTCAACAGCACAGGTACAACCGAGAGCACAAGCACAATGGGAACAATCCTGGATGCCTTTACCAACTGACTGCATCCTTGAAGACTGCATTTGCATCCATGGGTAATCAGGTCAGCTGTCTAATCATGGGTGAGAAAATGTGACAGCAGAGTAGAGCACAAAACCATGTGCAACGCTGTATAACACGTCTGTAGAGACTTTGTTGGGTGAAATGTGAAAACACAAAGTAGTATTAACCACTTTAACCCTGGCTGGCACCCCTATTTTGGGCAGGTCGAACATTTTCAAAAACTGCAAGGGGTTTTCAAAAGTATAGCAGATCTACAAGCTCAAATCACAACACGTAAGCTTGTACATTGGCTATTTTCTCAATCATTTTTTTAATAGGGCTTAAGAGGTTAACGTCATTACAGCATCGCTACACATATTGAAAATGACCTCCCAATCGTACCATTCCTTTTACATACTTTGTGAGCGGAGAATCAATTTATATAAGGAATAAAAACAAAGCATGTTGTTGATACAATTACATTTATAGAGCACATAGTTCAGCTGAGGTGTCATAGATAGGCAGTTCATCCTTCCCTCGCGGCGGTGTGGATGCACATAGCAGGTAGCACATAGCCAGTACTAGTAGAAGGGCATTTTGCTGACCTGCACACTTCCATTGTTCCCCACTGTGTTCTTTATGACTGTTCACTCCATAAAGGATCAGGCCCCTTTCAACACCCCCAGCAGTGTGAAACATTAGATGATGCTTAGCCACCCTCATCCTGCAAGCCACATGATGCAGCACACACACCTGTCTACGCGCTGTGGTGATGATGCAACTTTTACACCAATATTATACTGTCTGTGACTGACAACCAATCAACAAAAAAAAACTACCATTTCTCCATAGTACAGCTTGTTAAGAGGCATTCCTCCTGGTCTAACGGAGTGTGTAGCACTGCCACTGCACACCTGCATGGCTGTGGCCCCCAATGCGCGCGCGTGCACACACACACACACACACACACACACACACACACACACACACACACACACACACACACACACACACACAGTTATGTATAGCGAAAACAGCAGCGACTTAAAGCTGAATGTTATATAAGTGTTCACATCAGTTACAATATTGAGTCCTAAGGAATACTTCATAGTCAAGGACTAGCAGTAAGCGTGTAGATGACAGCTATCAACCACTTAATATTACAATAATCCCCTGCACTGATATTCCATAAGAAAACTGGGTCGAGCATACAACCAAACTCCCTACATTCAGATGATGAGCTCAGCAATTGGATACCAATGCATTATTAACTGATCAATCTGCTAAAATAAAAGGTACTGTATCATGACTGGAGTGAAGGTTATTTTGACCATGCTTAACTCTATGTTAGGCTACTGCAGTGATAAAATCAATCAACCCACAACAGGCCTAAACAACAATGAACATTTCCTGACCATTACAATAAACAACGAATTCCGTGCCCAACCATGCAGACTACAAGAGCAGTGGTTTTCAACCTCTTCAGGCTGTGACCCCCCAATATTGAACTGGGGACTCCCCACCGTGATAAAGCACTTGGAATGTACAGTAGGAGTTGAGGCATTCAATTTAGTTTGACTAGGTTCCACAGATAAATATTGTGAAAATAGCAGATCTACAAGCTCACAAGCTCCTCGGCTATTTCACTATTGTTGCCTCTTTCTTATATTATTTGACAATTTGGCCAATGTTTGACCAGTTTCTATAGTTTGTTGATTACTTTTGATGCAGTAATGGTCTTTTTCTTTTCTTAGGTATTAAAACGGTCTTAAAAGTACTTAAATTATCACTTTACTGTCATCTGGGACCCCCCATCCCAAATCATGCGGGGCCCCCCCTAGGGATACCGACCCACAGGTTGAGAACCACTGGACTACAGCAACGTTCCTCATAAAAGACAAGCCCATCACAACCTCTCTCAAGTCTCCACAGTCCAGACCCGTCACCCGCTGTCTGATCATCACAAAGTTGCAACGACGTGGTTGTGACAAAGTAGCCACAGCCACCATTCTGGTATAGCTTTACATGTGTAGCAAACAAATAGATGGCAAACAAAATGCGTGATGATTTCGCACTGATTGTTTACCTGTTTTCTCCTTTTGAGTTTGAAGGTGGAGGGTGCAGGATTGTCTGGTTGTCCTCCATTTCCACCACACATTTTGTATTCAATTCAATCTCTGCGGGAGACAAGTTTGTTTTAAAAGTTAAACATGGCAGAGAAAGTAAATCTCCCTTTTTTAAACGTCTGTAGTGCCGACGTATACCGCTCTAAACTTTTACCTATGGCCCATATTCGGTGGTGTAAAGTAAATAAGTACATTTACTCAAGTACTGTACTTAAGTACAATTTTGGAGGTATTTTTTTTTTACTTTACTGGAGTAGTTCCAATTTTCAATACTTTTACTTCTACTCCACCACATTTCAGAGGCAAATATTATACTTTTACTGCACTACAATTATTTGAAAACTTTAGTTACTAGTTACTTTGTAGATTTTGATTATCATTACAAAACATACAGTAACAACTCTTCAGCCATATTTGAAAATAGCCAATCTACAAGCTCACAGAGGGCTTGTAATTTTGAATTCAGGACTTTTACTTATAACAGAGTATTTCTACATTGCCGTATTGACACTTTTCCTTAAGTAAAACATTGGAGTACTTTTTCCACCACTGCAGGAGGATAGCCTCTTATACTCAAATCAAAGGCCCATCAATCGAAACTCGCCAAGCATCAATGATGAAGATAGATCACTTACCTCTGCGGTTCATGGGCCGAACTCTCACTGCAACTTTTACCTTAGTATCCGACATTTTTCCGTCCACTTTAATGACTCCCACCCCCCTGCCTTATGTCTGTCCGATCTATGCAAGAAGCGAGCTATCAACGTATAGCTGTAGTCTGTCTGCGACCCACCACCACCACCCCCCCTCCCTCCCCGACGAGAAGCCCCAGATTTCTGCCGGATCAAAAGGCAGAAATAACGCCCTTAACGAAGCAACCTCCGGGCCTCGAGGAGGATTAACGGTAAAAATGCGTTCATTGTCAGTATATCCATCCAGACTGGCTTCTGATCGTGCAGATCCGACTGTGTGTTCCAGCCCCAGACAGCATCCCAACCGCCATCTTCCACTGGGAGCTCCACTGCTACTAGTGTCCTCTCTCTCTCTCTCTCCGACTGGACGGCTGTGCCGAAGGGAAAAAACTCTCCCGATGGGAAGGTAACCGGAATCCTCGCCCCAAAACACGCTCACCCCCCAGAGGTTCTTGCGTTTTTTTGTTGTTGTTGTTTTTAAACTGAGGATGATGTTAGAAACGAATAAGTTAAGGAATAAGTAACGAATAAGTAATACGTTTTTGGCACTGTTATATTGAGGTTACGCTGTCGCTTAGGGAATAAGGTTAGTTTTAATAGGCTAGGCTAGGGTGACCAAAATATTCAGCCCCTCAAACCGTCCAGGACCCTCAAATTAATTTTGCCCGTTCGTCGTGCACACGCGCGGCCATTCATACACGCGCACACATGTATACGCACCATAGGTGTTGCATACAGCAGTGGTTCTCAAACTTTTTTCATGTCAAGGACCCCCTAATTGACACTTATTACCCCGCGGACCCCCACTTGAAAAGATAAGCCAGGGACCCCAATAAGAGAAGGTTTTACGGCTCTATAGCAGTGATTCTCAACCATTTTATTTCAAGGACCCCCAGTTTGACATGCATTAGGCTACGGACCCCCATGTAATGGCCTTTATACCTCTGGGACCCCAATTCACATTGTAAAATCATCAATGTTAATGTAACTCTCAGAGCTGTTGCATACAGGCAAGGCATTGAAGGCAACGACTGTTTGACCAACAGCCTCAGCTTTGAATTCAGACCTCAGACGTGCAATGCATTTGACTTTGTTCATGTTTTCTGAAGAATGATTTTTTTTTAGGTGAGCAATACATGAAAAGAACATGATTAAAACGTCTATGCAACCACTACAAACAACCATTATTATTTTAATTCTGTCGAAAACTGGGACAATTTTGTAGTGAATGTTGAAAACACGGCCAAACTGGAACGTCTATTTCAGGCATTGTTTACTGCGGTTACGTTTAGGAATACCTGGTGGCCACCGTTCCGAGGTCGCCGGATTGGCCCCAGCCCCCAGGTCGACTGTGTTTTAGGGCGAGCGTTTTGGTATTCGATGCGAACCGTAGGCTACATGAGGAGGGCAAAGAAACCCGTGTGGATGTTGTAGTGGTGTAAATTAACATGTACTCAAGTATTGTACTTAAGTAAAATTTTGAGGTATCTTTACTTCACTGGAGTATTTCCAATTTTCAGTACTTAATTAGTTCTACCTCAGAGGCAAATATTATACTTTTTACTTCACTACTTGAAAACCTTACTTAAAGTTACTTTGTAGATTTTGAATTCCAGACTTTTACTTGTAACAGAGGATTTCTACATTGCAGTATAAAGTATTGATACTTTACTTGAGTAAAACATTTGAGTGCTTTTTCCACCACTAACAACTTCATGTATATCCTACATACTGTTAATGCTCTCGTAGTGTGGCAAAGAGTTGAGAAGTCTAACGACATGACATTTGTGTGCAGAGAGAGACATACAGTATAAACCAGCGAGTGCATGGAATGGAACTTTTCATTAAGACTCATGCACCATCTCTCTCCCTCTCTCTCTCCACATGCACACAACATAAATGTTTAAATATTCATATTCTTGTGTTGAATTATGCTTTATTTTTCATAGACATGAGCAGTATTGTATAGACTAGACTAATTCACTCATTTTGAAACCACAAGACTTTGCCAGCAGACAATTATTTTGCACAGCCTATGATTATGCTTAATACCAGTATAAACCATAATTACTGTACAGATAAATATAGCTCTGTTTTATTTGAAACATAACTTTACCACCATAGATTTCACACCGTCTCCCATGTGTCAAGTCAAGTGGACTTGTCTTTCCTTGTCACATAGGCTTGTTCTACTCATATGTCATATTATGTCATATCATGTTATGTCATAGGTAGCATCACATTTAGCTGGGTAAGTCCTGATTTATGCCTCGTTGTACAAAGGTGTTGTGCACTGAAAATATGACAAAGCATAAATCAGGCATAAGTCTTCACTGCATGATCACCACCGTCTAAAATGGTGAGTGTGCCGCCTGGTGCTGTTGCGAATGCCACCAACCCAACTGGGTGGACCAATGTCTCTCTTACAAGGGGAACGAGTACCAGGCCACTCGGGATCTTTCCCAGACTCCAAACCATCCCTTGCTGGGAGTCAATCACAATCACATCTCCCTCCCTGTCGAAAGCGACTGCCGACACGCACAACCACACCTTTGACCTCAGGCTCAGGCTAAAACTGTCAGTCTGGCAAAGAGGGCGGAAGTCTTTGTCAAACACTGTCAACCTGGTGGGCTGGAGATGCTGCCCTGGAGGATGTGTGGCACCATCCAGATGTTCCACTACTACCACATGGCCTGTCACCTGGCAACAGGCCACCGCTCTGGGATGCTGAAGCTCGGTAAGGACGGCTTTGCTCATCAGTGTCTCACCATGAGTGTAGTCCACTGTGACCTGCCACAGGGAGCCAGCCTGGGTGTCTGAGACCAGAATGTGCCCACAGAGGTCTGTATCCACGCCCCATGGCAGCTGGAAAGGGTCCTTAACTGTCAACACGTGGCTCCCCCTAGAGGTGAAGACCTTCACTGCGCTGTCCCCTGCATCAGTCACCACCACATAACCGCTGGAAGTCACTGCCACATCCAGAGGGTACCAGATTTCTCCAACGCCTCGTCCCTTGCGCCCAAAACTGTGCATCTTCCTGCCTTGAGGACCAAAGACCACCAGCCTGTGTTCCCCATCGTGTACCACCACGATCGTTCCCGATGAGCCAAACATGGCTATTCCTGTTGGGTTGATCAGTGTCCCCCAGCCACCAAATGCAGAGCATAGACGCAGAGCCCTGGAGCCCAGGCCCTCAGCCCAGCCGCTGCCAGCGGCTGGGCTGAGGGCCCCCACAGCCTTCGCCCTGTGGGGGACAGGAGATCTGGGGTAGTACTTGGACAGCAGCAGCTCCTGGAGGTCAATGAGAGCCCGGCACGGGGAGGTTGCATCAACATCACAAAGCTGTCGACAGAAAGGGCACTCCAGCTTCCTCAGGAGAGGGTGGGACAGGGCCCGTACGCATTCCAGACAGAGCACATGGCCACAAGAAAGGTTCTGGGGCCTGCGCTCACTCTGTTGAGAGCTGAACTTCTCAAAGCAGACCTTACACTCTAGCAGGTTGACCTGGACTTCTCTGAGTGTCACCTCTTCTCTTGGGGAGCCATGAGTTGTGGATCCAGCACCAGCAGTGTCAGCCACGATAGACATATCCTTACTGTCACTATGATATGAAGTGCTGCTGTCAGCTGAGAAAGACAGGGGAAAAGATATGGAGAGAGAGAGAGAGAGGAAAGCACTGCACTTGCAACAGTGTGTGACGCTGCCTCCACCAGTAGGCCCCAGACGGTCATGTGACAGGAAGAGTTTGCATAAATATACTCCAAGGATCTTTGCTGCCCTCCCTTGGAAAACAATATGATGCACAAATTGAAGCTGCAACTAACCTTTTACCCCCCATGACAAGACAGTAGCCTGTTTTGCCATGAAATCATTTGGAATCATTGTCGGTATGTAAACTTCATCTGCAAGTGAACTACATTACATTCTAATCTATAGGTTTATGTCAATGTCACACTCACGACACATGATCATATTTAATGTTTTTTTCCCCCTCCAGAGAACATCAATTAACAGGTTCTTGAAATCAATCTCGTCGTAGGTCAGTGCGAGGCAGCTATTTTAGTCTGTCATTTCTCTGGTCAGCAGACTGAGTGAAATGTGATGCCTCTGAATCGTAAGGGCAGCTCCGGAATCAGCCAATCCCACGTGGCTTTGCTGCTGCAGAGCGCTCTCCAGAGGTCAAACAAGGTGACTCGAGAGACATTGTACCAATTGTAATGTCTGCAAACAGCTTTGTTGAGAATAACAGACTATTAACAGAAAGGTAATTGTGTAAATGTAATGATGGTGTTCTATTCAAGGTTTAACAGTTACATTTCCAAATTGGAAACGGATTACACCAAGCATGTACGCCACAATTATGTAAACAATGTTACAACTGAGTGATGCCACATGCTGATGTCTTTCCATAGCAGTTGTCTATTGTCATCCAAGTCAGACACATGGAAATAATGAAGGTAACAGTGACAGTGTCCCATTTAAACTGAGTGGACATACTGTAGGCTCCCTCAGTTATCAGATATTTGACATCTGTCCCATCATGTAAAATGAAACAAAACATTTTCTCCAAAATGTACAATTGATTGAGCAATCAAATCGACTCCTTTTCATGCGTCTTACTAAAATATAACATAGTATGAATTTGCACTGAGGACACGCTACCCGTCTATAAGATGGTCCGTCTGTCTATCTGTCTGGAGCTAATCTTGTCAACCGCTGGAGCGATAAGTGCCACATCTCTGCCAGCAGTCCACGTCATAATTACTTCCACTAATCTTTATTTTGTATACTGTTTGAAATATTCAACTTTAAGTTCATCATGGAAGTCAAAGGGACTCTGATCAGGCTGTAACCTTGCACAAATTTGGAGTTCATACATTATAGATATGTCATAGAGTCTATGACATATCTATAATGTATGAACTCTATGGTCGCTCTATGACATAGACGTCATAGATTACTGAGGTCACAAGTTGGCTACGTCTGAGAGATACATTGGAGCCTCACCGTTGTGGATCCCCAGATCAACCATTTTATAATTCTTGCTTTACTTAGACAGCTTAGTGAAGGAGACAGACAGTTAAGGGTAGACTGTGTGTGCTGCAGAAATTCAACTCCAGTCTCTGGCCATGTGAGTGATGCACAATGCAGTCATCCACTGGTGCGTTTCAGAGGAGACTATTTTACTGTTATGTCTAATTATAGAAAATTACTAATCACTAATAAATAATAATAAAGACATGACAAACAATATGAAGAGAAGGTGTAAAACGTTGTAATGTGTTTTGTTAATTAATTTCACAGTGAATAAAAACAGCACAAGTTCTTAATTTTTCCAACAGCATTGTTTTGGCAAATGAAATCCAGCGACAATGTACCATGACATAATATGAAAGCACAGAGTCTTGGTCCATTCGACAGAGGAAGACACTGATCTGGATTGTCGGGGATCATGAGGGGCATTTGTGCCGAGATGATGATGACGACGACAACAAACCAGAGAAACGAACGCTAAAATATTTCGATTAATCACTGAGATCACAAGAATGAAAACACACAACTCCAGATTTGGTTGAACACAACCCGCAAAACAAAACCTTATGAATACAAAACAGGGGGGGAGCAGCACATGCATACAGGCACAAAGGGTGAAATTAAAACCATACGACTGTGAAGAACATAAGAGTCGCAATACTGGCTTCCTGATGTGAAGTGAGAGACATTTGATTACTATGGTAACAAGTAGCCTAGCATCCTGGCAAATAAAACCACTAGTGGGTGATTTGACACAAACTGTAGGCATGCAAACTCCATGTAGGCATCAACAACAGTTAAAAAACAACAAAAACCTAACCTGAAGCTAAGCTGTGCTGCCAGACGATGCTTGAAGACATGCAGGCATCACTACTTACTGTACAGTACATAGTGTCCACTTGTTAATGTTAAGGTCCTGCAACATACTAATGGTGTGGAATGAATTACTGATACCATCATGCATGTTGTTAGCGTTATAATGCAGACCTTTGATTAGTTCCCCCTCAATCATTTCTCAAACTGAAAATGGTCGCTCTTGGGCAGAAACCCTGCACGTCCATATTTCATCTTTTTATGTTTTTGCCATAATTGAATGCCCAATTTTATACATTGTGATGCGACGCATTGTCACCTTGTACATCTGCTATTTCTTTAAGATTTTGAAAAAGTTAATAACTAGAGACGCCAGATTAAAAGTGGTTAAGTCTAACCGTCGGCTTTATAAATACTTAATCAATGAAAAGTATTAAGAGCTTGTGAGTAAATAATAACTAAATTGGAACACAGATTATAATTTTTTCCATTCTCTGAAAAGGTACGGTTTTGGAACTACAAGGGTTCCACCCCGACTACGATGATATTATAGAGGGGGACAAAGCAGGTTGGACGTGTCTCGATTATCTCACCCGTGTCTCCTGTCTGTGACACCTCAACAGACCCTTTCAATCTGTTTTTACACTCTCAAGAGTTAAATCAACACCCAGGATTTCTGCTGTGTACGAATGATTGCCCTCAGGTGTTTAGATATTTTAAAACAAACAAACAAAAAATGATAGCAGCCACAGCTGTACAAACAAGGAGTAAAAATCACTCAATGTCACAATGACTCACAAAATACTCAAATCATTACAAATGTACAGTATCTCTGATAAAACACAACTCGACAGCTTGAACAGTGACGAGCAGCTGTAGGAGATTTTACCAAAAAAAAGAAAGAAAAAAGAAAAGTGCATCGACGGTGTGCTTGCTTTGATCCAGGTCAAAATACAAACCTCTCCGGACCGTCTGTCCTTCCTTACTGAAGAGGGTTTGCATTTAATCCCTGTTCACATTCCTCTTTATTCAAGTCATAAAAACAAAAACGGTGAACACTAACACCTGTGATGAATGTAAATAGATGAGTGATGATAAACAATAGATTGTCTATCTAGTTTGAGGGAACGTCAGCCTTCCCCTGCTTATAAAGACTTATACTACGTAGGTTCCTGTGATATAAGATCTGTGATATGCTGTACATAATATCTCTTATTCTCTTCATACTGAAATGGAGTGCATACAGTAGTTTGACGTCAGGACCTTTGGCTAGTTCGAGCCAGATTCATATTTTCAATAAATGATATAATGTAATCGTAGGATAATTGTAATTTGTAAATTACAGTTAACCAGCAATAATGAACAGGCGTTCAAATCTCTGATGAGCAATACTGCATTGCCCTTTTTTCTCTATCAGTCATGTGTGCACGCACGGGCACGCACGCACGCACGCACGCACACTACACTGTAATAGGTGTGGGTCTCAGCAGTCAAAAGCCTATACTTAGTCGTACAACAGTGGCCCACTCTGAAAATAGCCGATCTACTAGCTTAACGCGTCGCAGTGTAGATATTATATTTCCGGCACGGGACACCGACGTATGATGCAGTATAAAATAGGCATAATAGTACCCCTCGAATACTCCATAATAACACTGCATGAACCTGATCCATCCGAGTCTCAAGTTAAAGTCTCACCATCCTTGTCTGTAGTCCTTCTGTTATAGGAGAGTGTTTCGCTATAGTTAAAATCCACCAGGATTCTGCCTCTTCCCTTTCTGCCAGCTCCTCGCTGGACGCACAGGAGAGGCCTGGCAGCCTCCGGCTCCGGCTCCTACTCCTACTGGCTGTCCATGCCGTTGGATTTAGTCTTCTCTGAGCCGGTCCCTCGCCGTCTGACCACCAGGCCATCGTCATCTGAATCCGTGTCTCCTGAAAGACGCAGAGCACATGTAAAACATGTATATTTTGAGGCATTTCAAAATATACCTGTGAGACAGGATTGTAAACACTGCTTTCATTGGAGGCAAAAGTGAGATACACAGGAGAGCGTGGGTAGTAGAGACGAGGAATAAAAGCAACATAGCCAGATTCAAAAGTAGGATGTCAAAAGGTATGAGGTTAGTGGGCCAACTCATTTATACAAATATCTACAGTATATGGAGACAAAACACATGTATACATAAAAGCAAAGTCAACCACTAAGGGTGAGGCATTGCATTGAAAAGATAATGGTGGTTGAATAAAAATTGCCCACAAATTAAAGAAAGGATTATGGCAGATGAACATGTTATTTTACAAGGCTATTTTTCCACTGTAGATGATTTGCAGCCGGGGAGGATAAAAATGTAACTGTACCTTTAAATCCTTCGGACATGTAGTCACCAGACTCTGTGTAATTACTGTCCTCGCATTCTGAGAGTCTCTGTGAAAGAAGACACCACACACAACCTATTAGGATCTTACTGCATTAGAATCACACTCAATACCTTGCTTGGTCCTTATAATGCATCCAATAATCTAAGTATTTGCATTGCTAATATGCCCCCCCCCTCCCAAAAAATAAGAATAAAAAAACAATGTTATAACAACATATTCTTTTTGTAGTACAGTACTGTAAGTGCTTGGTAAGACTAGTGTCTCTGTTCTGAATGTAGTCTATGTGTGAATGTATCAGTGGTTCATTCTCATTTGAAAGTTAGCAGAAATATGGACAAAAGGAATCAAATATAAATGGTAGATATTAAGTCAGGGTTAGAAATAGCATTTCTTAATATCAAAATCTGCATCTGTTCTAAAAATCATATCAGTCTGGCTCACAAGTATGATGTTCATTCAAGGAATTCAGTGCAGTGAATTCCTTTAACCAATATTTTTTTTTTTTTCAAAAACAACTATAATAGCTCACGACGCGCAATACGTTATGAACTTGTAGATCATCTATTTTCGTTATTCATATTATGAAATAGGGCTCAAGTTGTTAACGAATGGCAACCAACAAAGGGTGCAGATGTGTAGGACCCACATAAAGTGAAACGGAATATTTAGCACAGAGGAATACACAGCGGCTCGCTGATCCAGCAGATAACTATGAGATAACATTGTTATCACAACCCTATCAGAGCGTCCCGACCCGGTCTCCCTCCCGGCTCTTCCTACTGTCTACCTAAATCAAGAAAAGGATGCATAACCCGCCCACACCGACATCTGTCTGTTCCTGAGATATGAGTAATGAGCTATTATGTAATTTTGACCTTGAGCTTGGCATTTTTTACCCAAACGTTAACCACTTAAACCCAGTATACTTTGTGGACTGGGGTCCCCCATGGGTCTATCCTTGGTCCCCAACCTTTTTCCCTCTACACCAAATCTCTTGCCTGAAAATAGCCAATCTACTGATCATTCCCTTGAGGTTTCATTAAGATCCATCTATCCGTTCTCAAGTTATTTTGTTCACAAATACACAGACAGTAGTGATCATAACTGCCCACCTGTCTCTAACGGAATTTAGGTTAATAAGTACAGTTAACAGAGTTAATATGTACAGTATATAGATAAGTATCTCTTGCGGGAAAAGCCCCTTTGAGTGCATGTTGACTGAGCAGCCAAAAGGCCACACCCATCACGGGTGAAGTCGGTTGGGCTCCTATTTTAACTCTAAACACTGGCCCAGGTGTGTAAGCTAGCGTCAACTCTCAAGCCAGCTGTTAAAACAAACCACTTTCTAAACCAGTGTTACCCAAACAATGGGTCGGGACCCATTTTTGTATCACACACCCATTTATAATGGGAAATTGGAAATGCATGCCCCATCCAGTGTTGCAATACCCATTGTACTGTTGTTAGAGTACCCGTTGTACCCGTCTGTCTGTGTGTTCCTTTAATGCCCATATATGGTGTTTTGTGTACGGAACACCAGTAGTTTAACGTCAGGTCACCGGTTCGACCCTTGAGTCTCCCAATGTACATGTCAAAGTGTCCCTGAGCAAGACACTTAATCCCTAACAGTTCTCCCTGTGTGCTCATCAGAGCAGCCATCAGCTGGGTGAAATTGTAAAATAAGTTTCCCCTCCCCGAGGACCAGAAAATACTAAATTTTCCTTTCCTTTCCTTATAATCATTAATTCTGTCAAAGGACACAACATCAGTCTAAAGTCACTTGTTACTCATACCTTCCCTCTTGGACCATAGTTTTCTGCACACCACACCATTCCAAACAGGCATATGAATGTGATGAAGGCCTGTGGAGGTGAAATGCAGCAAAAGACAGGTTCTCGATTAGTCAAGGATCAATAAAAGGGACAAGACTCATTGTTCATGAGGCCACGCACACACACACACTCACTCCAGGTTGAACTATCAGTGGGTTTTATAAATACTTAACCAATTAAAAATATTAAAAGGAGCTTGTAACTACAGGTGACGATATATCGTGCCACGAAATATCACAATATTAAAATGTGACAATATGTACCGGTATTGTGAGACGAAAGACTATTTTTAAGAAAAGTTTTAAGAAAAAAAGATTTCTTTCTGCCGAAAGTTACAGGAGTGCATATGGTGTGTTATATGCAAGCTTACCATATAAACTGTAATCATTGTTTAGTTCTCATCACTGACTGTCTTCCATCCTGCTTAACTCATTGAGTGCCATTCACGTGTTTCACCTGTTTTACCGCTATGGTGCAACATGCCAATCACGTGTTTCACGTGTTTTTGAAAAAAAAGTAAAAGAAATGTTCAGAACCCAAGATATCATTATCTGAAGATTTGCAGCTCCATCCACTCCTTGTTTAATTTATAACTGAAAATGGCTGTATCTCGCTTCCCAAGCACTTTGTTTTTATTTTGAAAAAATAAATAAAAAAATAGCCAGAAATAATTCTGGCACTCAGTGTTGAAAAACATAGTATTGTTATCCTGACCCCAAAATGTCATTATAACATGTGTATTATCTCATATTGTGCAATGAGGGTACCGTGACACCCCTAATTGTGACTACAGTAAATAATAACTACAGTGGATCCATTGGAACACAGGTTATTTTGTCCACTTCCTGAAAGTAACTGTTCTGGACATAGAAGTATTCCACCCGACAGTGTTTGGGGTTGGTACATAACTTACCACACACACGAGCCACAGAATCACATACAGAATCTGAGTCTTGGAGAACAGATCCTGTCCAAACTTCACACACGCCAAGGCCTCCAGGAAAGCAATGGCCCTGCACAACACAGGGAGAAAAACACACCAAGGTCACGCACGCACGCACACACACAATCCCTAACCACGACACTACATGACTAACCCTAACCCCAAAGTGAGGAATGAAGTGACTAGTACAAGAGCTTGCACACACTCACTCTCTCTCTCTCTCTCTGTCTCTCTCTCACACACACACACACACACACACACACACACACACACACACATACAACTTGCTTACAACGCACACACAGCTGAGCCTACTGGGTATTCTGGGCTCTCTAACTCACCTCCCATGGAGGTGGTGACATCAGAGAGGGAATGTGAGAGTGTTGGAGGGTATAGGAAGACACATGTGTGACCTTGAGGGTACAGTAATATCCAATGTACACACAGCGGAGGCAGCCTGGTATGGCACTATCTACAGAACATAACACTGTTAAAAGTTCACCCAAAAAACAAGTTATTTTTTATCAATTACATACCCCATGAAGCCTTGAATTCATGGAGTTTGTTTTTGTTTTTGTCGCATTCCTAAGCCAATAATGTGATGACCGGGTCATCGGTAGGAGACGCTTTGAATCCATTGAAATATCTGTAGGAGACTCTTTGAGTCTCGTACCGGAGACTTCGCCGGCCATCAAATTATTGGCTCAGGAATGCGACAAAAACAACAAAAATCTCCTTCATGGGGTGTGTAATTGACAGAAAATAAGTAATGTTTAGGGGTGAACAACTGCTTTAAGCCTGATTTATACTTAGTCGTACGACGGTGTCCCACACTGAAAACGGCCGATCTATAGGCTCACAACATCATCAAGATGTGACGCTTTGTGAGGCTGTATATCGGCTATTTTGGCACGACTCATGGCAGTTACAGTTAAAGGTTTATCTGACCTTCAGCGATATGCATATTGAGTCAATATTGAACTACAGATAGCTTTTGTGGATAAATGAAATTCATCATGTAAAACCAACAACTGCAATTGTACACAACAGCATATGAAGGTCTACTAGTGTGGGCCTGGTGGGAGGGAGTTAAAAAGCCTGGCTGACTCCTGTTCTGAGCCCCATGTTGCAGATCGGTTGACAACCACTATACAGCAAAGCCCCTGTCTGCTCTCATCTACACCATCACCACCACCAGACTTTATATAAATACAGCAGAGTAGGGATGCAACAGTTAATCGATTATAAAACATAAATCAATAATCGGTCATTTAATACAATTATTGATTAATAACTGATACCTTTTTTGGATTACCGTGTCAACGGTGATCACAGAAAATATTTTGTGACTACTTGAAAAGGTAAAAAAATCGTTAAAAACGCTGGCACTGACTGTACCCTGTTTTAAAAAACCACTGGCAGTGAATGTGTTAAGTGGTTGGTTGATTCGTTGATATAAAAATGTTTAAGAAAGCCAAGCTTGTCGATTATTCACTTAATTGAAAAAGTAATAGATAGAATAATCCCTAAGAAAATAATGGATAGTTGCAGCCCTACAGCAGAGTACAACTGTGGAGGTCATCAAATGACAGGATGTAGGTCAGAACTTACCCGAACACCCAGCACTGTGTGCCAACTCTCTTACACTGGGTGTCTGTAAGGTATGCATAATACTGCCTAGAGCAAAAAAAGACACAAATAATGCAAATGTCAGGAGTTCAAAACAAAGTAACATTACTGGTTTGGTAGCATGTACAAGTGTGTAGGCTAAAACATATGGTGCAAAAAAAGTGAACTATAATTAGACCATGTTTAAAGGAAAGACTTCCAAGCATTTGAGAGGACATTTCTAACATTTTGTATGTTCTTTTGTAAACTTTCCATCTGCTACATGTCAACAACATGTAGCCATGTTCCAACACGTCTGCTACACAAACTGCATTTATTTTATACTTGAGGGCGGCAGGTGATTTTGCGGCCCTACCTCACTGTGGGAGCTGTGATGATTCCAACGAACAGGATGCGACAACAGGTGAGAGCGTGGCACGCAGGAAACACAAAGATATGCTTCAGGAAGAATGTGTTCAACTCTGTGAGCTAGGCGAAAAGAGAGACACAGACATAAGGTGTGAGTGAGTGAGTGAGTGAGTGAGTGAGTGAGTGAGTGAGTGAGTGAGTGAGTGAGTGAGAGAGAGTGTACAGTAGATACCGCTAGAACGATTCTCAAATAATTTAAAGGCCTGAAAAGCTTTCTTGAATAAGTAATTTAGCTGCTGACAACAGAGTCTTCAGTATTAAGCAATCTGGGAACCCATTAAAAAATGAAATACTCTTTATTTTAAGAAAGAAAAGCGTGCTTTTTGGGCGAGAGATGGTATGTTCACATGCTGTTACAAGGCAAGTGGCGGTCGCGGTTGGAATGTTTTTTTCTCTGGGAGACTCACACTGATACCGTTCGTGTTTCCAAACGGTCAGACGAGTCATCATAATGGATGTACATTTTCTGTGACCAGTTGAAAAGGCAAAAAAAAAACGAAAATCGCTGGCAGTGGGCAAACAGAGCCCGCCAGAAATAAGTCTGGCAGTGAATGAGTTAAGTTATGCATCACCATCTATGTTATTGTCGAATACAGACGCTACTCTCAGCACACGTGTACAAAGACACATTTAGAAATGTCCAACTCAGGTCAAAATCAACACACACATACACACCGTGTCCCAGTTCCTGTCATCAACAATGGATAATGGATAAGGAGGCCGTGCAGCTTGCTGCCTCATTTGGCCTGAAGCCTGGGAGAGGAGCTAAATGTTGTTCACACTGAGAGCACTCCACTATTCTCCTCCTGCTCACACACACAGGTTTGTATTACTATACTTGTGAGGATAACATTATTTTAGTTGAAAATAACCAAAGATTAGCAAATCTACAGGCTCACGATGCGACCCAAACCAGAATATTTCCCTAATTGTAAGCCTAACTCCCCAAAAACACACACACCTCCAACTACTCGCAAAGACTGGTAATTACGATTTTAGCCTCTCCAGAGTGTGTGTGAACGGCTTGAGGGAGAGGAGAGGATGTTTCTTTTTCATCACCGCACAAAAGGCCAGGGAGAAGAGGGTCTGCATTCATCGCCATGGCAGCCAGTATGGTGGACAGATAGGGAGGTGGGGTCTGGGAAGTTTGGCAGCCCTAGCAAGCTCTCTCACCACTGGAGAGCACTGTGAATGCTGACTCAAAACACGTCCGCGGTTTCGCCTTGGCCATAAAAGTGCCTCTCCAAGTCGCTCGGCCAGCTCGTTAATGTGAAGAGAGCAGGGAAACTCTGGGATTATATCCCATCGGAGACCAGCCTACATGTACTGTTATACTCAAGTTGTGCAGATCTACACGCTCACAACATATCTAAAAATAAATAAATAGAATAGATAAATAACTGTTGTATTGGGATTGAAATAACTAAAACAAACTTACTTAATTCAGAGAAAATGTCTTTACTTTTCATCTTTGTCAATTTATTATCATACATAAGCCTGGTATTTTGGGTTGATATGAAATCTATCTACTACGCCCTTTCTCATCCTCACCTGCCAGATGATCATGAACAGATAGACTCCCATCATGCGCTGCAGGGAAGACTTGGGATCGAACCAGCGCACGTACGTCCAGCTGGCCGGGGTGAACTGCAGTGCCGCTCTCTTGATCTTCCCCGTTGTGGTGTGGATATCCCTAGATGAGATCAGATTCTTTATTGACCCCATATTACTAGTCATAAAACCGTGCGTATACAGACAATAGTATGTGGTAGTAGTGCATTAGCAAGTGTAAATAATACAGTACATACAGCATTGGTTCTCGTTCCAGGGGGTCCCCAGCAAAATGTGTTAATATAGCATCACAATCATTTTAACCATTTTATCCATTTATATGTTGGCTATTAAAACAAATGCAGATCTACAAGCTCACAGTGCGTCACTTAGTGCCACGCTGCGAGCATGTACATCGGCTATTTTTGAACATTTTAGAAAAATGTTGGGAACATCCTTACTATTCTTTCTATAATTCTACACTGACTGGTCAGTCTGACCAGGTTTTTCTCCTCAGTGCTTTCAGCAATTGAACTGAACTTGCACATGGGCAATGCTCATTACCATGTGCAAACACCCCGAACAATATTTTTCACCTTTTCCCAAATTCAAGCTGTTTACTAGCGTTTTCCCAAACTCTGTTTAACTCTACGCCGGAGTTTTCGCCGTTACTGCGCATGCGCGGCCACGTACGTGCGCATGCACGGCCATGCACGGCCACGGGGTCCCCAGAGTATGTTAGCTGTTGGTGCTAACAGCGTTAGCTTATATTGTTTACTCATTGACATTGATAAAATGGAGCACAGCGCAACATGCAGCAGAACGTTGGGTCCACGGACCCCAAGTGGTCCGCGAAGCATTCGCTAGGGATCCATGTCTCCGGTTCTGCGGACCGCGAAGCATTCGCTGGGGGTCCACGACTATGCAACGACCTGCCTAACGGTTGCAGAGAAAAGCCTCTCTCTGTCAATCACGAGTGGGCCTGAACACTGTGTGTGTGTGTGTGTGTGTGTGTGTGTGTGTGTGTGTGTGTGTGTGTGTGTGTGTGTGTGTGTGTATGTCTGATGCAGCTAAACAGACATCGACCCATAGGAACACACGCCTTGCCCATACATAACTAAAAGTCTGCAAATACTTTGCCTGGGCACATCCCCGGGGAATGCAGCATTCACTGGGGGTCGACCTGCAGTTTGAGAACCACTGACATACAGTATACACACATATACTGTATTTATAAACAGCACAGTGATGGTAGAAGAGAAGGGACATGGGAGAGGGGATTACAGACAGGAACACAATACGTGTTAGGCTGGTACAAAGGGCGAAACATGAACAGAAAATAATACCAAAACATAAATCATTAAATGCACTCCACCCTGTCCCTGAACACCACCTTGTATTAGGTTTCAAAATGGCATTGACCTATTTGGCTGGAGCGGACTTTTTTTTCCATTGATAAAAAGAGTGGGTGTGGCCCCTGTGGGACAGTTTAGGACGCTTAAGAGCATTGGTCCGGGGACCCCCAGGGGTCCTTGAGGGGATACCAGGTGGTCCCCAGCAAAATGTGTTAATACTCACAATCATTTTAACCACTCTATCCATTTAACCTATATGTTGGCTATCCAAAAATAGCAGATCTACAAGCAGTGCTCACAGTGTGTCACTTCGTGCTGCGCTGCGAGCGCAAGGATGAAAATGGTTTAACTGGCCCAATATTATTATGAATTTAATTGAAAAGAATGCCCAAAAGGTGGCACATCCCAAATTTCAAATCAATGAAGGACACAGTACTCACATTTTCACTTTGTTTTTAATTGGCACACACCAATTACGCGTTTCGGCCTAAGAGCCTTCATCAGAGCAGTCTTATATTTTAAAAATGTATTTATTTAGTTTATTTTCATTTTCTTTCCAATTAGGCATTAGAGAAATGATATGGCAAACCTGAAAAGCTGTGTTATTAGGTGGATCCTTTTTTTCTGAGGATTGGCATTTGGGGAAATGTAATACATCCCAACAACACTTTCCTTGACTAATCCTAATTAAAGGATTAGTCTGGCTTCTCTGTTTCCACAAATTAATCCAATTTAAGCTGGGATAACAGTTACATCTCTGTGCTAAAACATAACATCTCCAAAACAACTGTGACTTCATTTCTACAAGCTCTACACACTCAACGTGAGCTTGTAGATCTGTTATTTTCGCCCCAATGTTCTCTCCAGAATAGGGACACTAGGGTTCAACTGGTTAAAAAAGAAAAACAGTGTAAAGGTACATACTTGATACTGGCCCAGTGGTAGGTCCTCATCTCCAGGAAGCGGCAGACGGTCATGCCCATCCAGATGCCTCCTCCATTACACAACAGGATGTCCAGGATCAACTGGTCCCACCAGCATTCGGCGAAGTTTGGCAGCAGATGCATGAAGAAAAGCTATGGATAGAAGGAAGGATACAATTCACAGGTATTTGGATTTCAGCTCCATTTTGGATAACAGCTTTAACAACACGGTGTACATAAGGACAGTAAACATGTACTTGGCATTAAAAGCAGTCTCCCCCACGACCAGCGGAAACACTTTAAAAAACAATAGGAGTTTCACTTAGGAAGAAGCGCTGTTCCAGTCCAGGCACTATGAGGACCTGCGCTCCAGCATTTTAGATACAGTGCCAAGTCCGGACTAAAATAAAATATAGGTGTTTTTTCCTACTTATATTGATCCCAAATTACTGGCCATGGGGTTTATTTGCAGATTAGTATTCCGGACTTGTCCTTTAAGTTACTTTAATTCTTCTGGGAAGAATGAACGGCCCACCGGTTGATGTAATTAAATATTACCTCCTAATTTCACTTGAGCTGGAGTGTGTGTGTGTGTGTGTGTGTGTGTGTGTGTGTGTGTGTGTGTGTGTGTGTGTGTGTGTGTGTGTGTGTGTGTGTGTGTGTGTGTGTGTGTGTGTGTGTGTGTGTGTGTGTGTGTGTGTGTGTGCGCGTGAGAGACAGAGGAAGACATTTATGACCACCACCAATGAATGCGTTTATGAATGCTTTTATAATACAGATGGTTCTTTTTGGAAAACATACATGGAAATATGTATATTGATTGCTCAAACACAATGTCGCTTGGCAGTCATGTAAAGTGCAGAGACACAATTGTCATACAAAACATAAACTCGACTTTAACAACTTCTTCATAATTTGCAAGAATTTAAAACATTTAAAAAAAGAAGGAATAATAATAATAATAATAATCATGAAAGTAGCACATTGCGACACACAAGGTGTTGCAATGCAACACATTGGCCCCTATTTATCAATGGAACGCAGAAACCAGCACAGATCTGAGTGCAGGAATCATCTTACAATGGTATCACATGTGATCTAACAAGCCATAAGTCGTATCCTGTCAATTACAGTGTAAAAATGAACGGGTGATGATAAATCTTGCGGCTGCAACCAATCGTCATTTAAATAACACACCCTTAAATATTCTCGCCTCAGGCCTGATTTTACGACATGAACAACAGCAATACGACCAAAAAAGTATGGAAAGTCAATAAGAAAGAGCTACTTCTCAGCAACCTCTCTGACATTCAACGTTTACCTCGCCAATCATCTCTGCGTTCTAACACACACCTATTTGCATACAAGCCCAATGGTGTGCGCATTTTGGCACACTGTGGAAGCTGCAGACCTACAGTGTTTGCCAGTGGGATAACCATGTACTCCGTGAGAGTATCATTTTTTTCTCAACTTGTACTGTACATGACAACACAATGTGAATGACACACCAATCACATTGTCATGATCGGAATACATTTTGTATATTAATTTAACCCATTACCAAGCAGTAAGCACACACAGTGTGCGCTCAAGTGGAGACATCTGTACACTGCCGTTTTGATAAATAAAGCAGTCCTGCATCCCCCGTGAGTCACGGGCTGTGACACCACATTTATGAGAGATGCCGTGGAAAGGCTGTCATAATCTGAACGTTTATGGAGTGATTGATGAATGTGTAAACATGAATGGATGATGGCTGGTGTGTGGTGGGATGGTTATCTATCTATCTCCAATCTTCCACTGAGGCAGAGAGCACCAGCGCTCGCTGGGTACAGGTATGACATAGGAGCCCTACCATAGGTTTCTATCCTTAACTAAGGTTGCACACAATTCCACAGGTCGTAGCTACTGTACCTACATTTGGAGACACACTCCATGAAAGATTCCAGCTGACCAGAAAATCCTCTCGCATGTACACGCTCGTATAAGTCTTAACTGAGCCAGATCAATTGTCTAGATCTAAATGACTGTTAAAGCACTTGTTTAAATGGGTGAATGATTAAGCACCTAACTTATAACATAGCAAATATGTTAGATTTTTAACTGCTGTAATTTTGTCCCTTGAAAATATTTGAAGGCAAATGACAGAGTCGATGAATGCCTTTACAAAATATTATATTGTCACAGGAATTATCTAATAGTTTGTTAGCAATACATAAAGGACTGGATAAATGTGTTCAAATGCCTGACGTGAGATTTCAGCCGTTGGCACACTCACGTCCAAGTGACGACGGATTGATATATGCTGACAGTTGTGTTGAAATCAGCACAAGCCCATTTTTTGGTCCACACAAGTTTTATAAATGAGGGCCATTGTGAGCTTGGACACCCAGCTTGAAACTGGGACAATAACCGGTCCAAACCGGGACGTCTGGTCACTGTGTGTGACCAGTGTGTGTGTGTGTGCGTACCTCAGTGAGCTCCCAAGTAATACTGATGGTCCAACAGAGTCCATAGCTGCGGATAAGCAGGGCCTTCATACCCCAGCCCCAGAAGTGGCTGAACGCAAAGATGTCGAAGTGGCTCAGGATTCTCTCCCACGTGATCACGTGGCAGTTCACCGCATACTCCTGCACAGGATGTGGTAGAAATATTGAACAAATGAACCCTAGCGTCACCAATCTACAAGCTGTTGCGAAAGGAAAGGAGGGGGAAAGGAGACAGAAAGGAGGGGGCCTACGGTCAACTAAGTATATACGTTTTAAGTGGTTAAATGGCAATACGGAATATTATAGCTTTCTTTATTATAACAAGTAATACAACATAAGCAACACGTGTCACTTATTTTGCAGTATGTGAACTCTAATGATAGACCCCGGGGCTAGCATGTTCATATAACTGGTAAAGTCAGAACAAAAGAAACAACACCTTAGCCAGAGGGCTATCTTGAGTTAGATCACAGCCACGGTTCAGGCGGCAAGAATAAATGCATGTCTAAAACAGATGGAAGGAATGAATCATACAGTAGGTGCAGTGTCAGAAGGGCCCGAATGTCCCCCCACGTTTTAGCTATCAACGTCTTTTTTTCTGTCTTTTTTTTTTTCGCCCTGTGCTGGTCTAGTAGTAGCACCGCCCACCCCACCGTTCCCATTGTCTTGCGCAATCGTGACTCAATGGCTGCTGCTGGAGCTTGCCGTGATCAAGTTGTGATCTTTCTGTGCTGGGTATGATCTTCCCCTCATTGAAATGAAGGCCCGCTATAAGCTGTGTCCTGTGTGCACAAACAGGCTCACTCACTCACTGCAGCGCACTGACTGAATAATACCCCATACAGGGCATTCATTTCTGAGACAAACGTACAAATAAAGGCTGTGTTTTAATATTAACATTTTCTACTGATAACTTGATTCCAGGATTAATTCATGAGTGAGCGTCTCAATTCTTCTATGTGGTAGGTATTTTATTATTAGGCTATAATATTATTGCAATTTGTCCAGCTGTGGACCGTAATTTTATTATTATTATTAATTAATGCATGTCATAAAAAGTTTGGGAAACACACAAACTTTATTGCTAACACACAAACTTCATTGCTAACATGAACTTCATGCTACGCCGATGGTGGTCCAGTTGCCAGACATGCAAAATTGCAAATACACATTCTATTACATTTCTGTACCGTACTTTATTTATTAAAATGCAATGTTTCATGGCGTTCTTCTAACTCTCACTATAGAGTAAGCTTGAATTTCCCTTAAATAGAAAGTCTGCTTTAACATTTATTATTTAACATCATTATATAACAACACATTAAAGTGCTTATAGTTAACTAAAGTCCGAGGAGTCCATTTGGTTACATTTGTATTCTCTTCAGCGCTTTTCCTCCGTGGTGGAAAGGCTGGTTAATTCGGAGCTACACCAAAACGGAGAGTGAACGTCATGACGTCACCACCTGGCCACGCCTAACATGACGTCACCACCTAGCCACGCCCACCAATATTGTCCCCTCTTTTCTCCCTCTGCCGGCATGCTTGGAATGATTGAAATAACATATTACACATATTAGTATTTGCATGTTTCCAATGACAAGGGAAAGGCAGATGAATTTCAGAACAAAATGATCACCGATTACATTGACATCTTCAAATTGTTACTGGACTGGACATTCACCACAATGAGAGAAGCGTATATCGGGTGGGGGTGTGGGGGGATGGGTGTCCTCGTGGGACAGCCTGTTAGTATACAAAGCACATACATGCAGGCATAGACAGAGTCACACAGTCATGGGTTTGACTCCAGTTTATGATCTCTGTCACATGTCAACCGCATGTCTTGTCCTTCCCCTACTGTTTTGTCTCATAACAACTTGAACACTAGCGTCCCTAATTATGGGGAAACATTCACTACAAATAGCCGATCTACAAGCTCACAGTGCACAGCAACGCAACGTGTTGTGAGATAAGATTGTCCTTAGTCTCTGTCTAAGGAGACAGAGACTTAATATTTTATGCAGCGATCTAGTCTTTTTCTGACAGTTTTCCTTGTGTTTTTGAGACCACCGCACCTGCAGTCAACCCTGAACAAAGGACGAAGGAGGGCGCAACAGTCCCCCCTGTTCTTCATTGAGGTGCCCATAATGTTTAGGTGCCCACTGGACCTCTATCCCCACTCACCATGACATCTGCTTCCCGTTTGGCGTAGCGCAGGTTGGGGTCCAGCCAGTACATGACATGCTTGACTTGCTCCCAGTTCAGGAAGATGATGAAAACCAGGAAGAGGAAGTAGAGAACACTTAGCCCTGCAACGGCACAAGGAAAAGGGGTCACATGAAAGGTCACCTTTTAGGTTTCAGTTGATTTTATTTATTCTATTGTTACAGCAAGTTTTGTTGCCGTTGTTGTTATAATACAACATGGATTATTACGGTTAATATTATTTATATTACAGTATCATGATGAGGAAACTAAAACACCTGAGGTATGAACGCACAACCTGTCTCTTAACCACTCAAACCCTATATACTTAAATGTCAAATTGCTTGTAGATTGTCTATTGTTTCACCGAAGGTTTGCCTATTTTTGCCAAACATTAACCTTGTACGACATGCCCAGAATGGGGACACTAGGGTTCAAGTGGTTAACAGACATGTGGCAACAACACTCACCAAAAACGATCCGCCATATTGCTGGATGAGGTCTTGTGAAGGGACCTAGTGGGAATTGCATGTAATATGAAGTTAGTTATTGTGAGTGCATGGCTGTACACATGTATGACACAAGCACTTTTTCCTGTTACAAATAATGTTAAACCCTAACTTATCTCATTAACCCTGACACATACAAGCAAACATGGACACATCTTCATGTCAAGGACCCCCAAATGTATATGTATTTGGCCGCAGACCACCGTTTGAGAATTGTATCAGGAACCCCCATAAGAGACACGATTGTGAGCTTGTAGATTGGCTATTTTTGAATATCCTAAATGTAAAATACTTAAGTGTTTAAACTTAAAGCAGTGCTTTAAGTTGTGTATGCTCTAAGTTTTCAAAGTCATACATATTTTGTAAGCATTAATGCATTTCATCTTTTCCTACAGTTTAACTGAAATGTGACATAATGCTATACATAGGATTTGGATATCATGGCTTTCAACCCACCGTTGGGAAATGCCAGGACACTTATAACGAGGAAGAAGGAGATGACGAGGATGATACCCACCCGCAGGTTGTTGTCAGGATTCCCATCGTCTCTACACAATAGGACAGGTTGAAAAAGAGAACATCACAATTTCGTTTGATAGTCGTTAAATAGAAATATACATTTTCACAACAATAAGGTATGATTTATACGCGTTTCGCATTTCAGAACTAGGCATATACTGAAAGAAAAAACACTGTCTTCAAATGGAAGTAAAATATTTAATGGGAATACAACAACGTTTCAGTCTATTAGACCTTCAGGTTATCTTAAAGTAGGTATACAAAATATATCAGCGATAAACTGCCTTAAACTGGAGGGGGGGGGGTGTTCTACAGCCGCATTACTGCCATTTTATCGAGTTTAAGTTGGTAAATATGAGCATAATTTAGGAAAACACCAGAGTTTAAAACTAGATCAATCCCCACCCACCTACTCCTTGCATACTGAGGACTCGATCACCCCTCCTCCTCCCTCAACACATCTACTTCCTCTCCTGTAACATCCACAATGTTAAGAAACATTTTGGTTGCATCAGCAATGACTACAATCTTATCTTATGTGCTCCTAGAATCTTGTCACACACACACAGAGTTAACGAACCATGTCCAGAAATAACACAGACCTAACCTTGTTGTCCAAACCGTCCCTATGCCAACTTGACTATCTCATTTCCTGACTGTGGTCGTTCCTTCAACAGTGACAATGACTACTGTTGCACAAACATGTGCTGTTCATGTGTGTCCTCGGTGAGAGTTTGTGGAAACCACCAGGAGGTGTCTATAGAAGATCAGTGGTTCTTAAAGTGGGGTCCAGGTACTCCTTGAGGGGACTCAGGGTACCTTGAGGGGGTTCTACAAGTGACCCTTACAAGTCTGTAACTCTGACAGGGGGGGGGGGGGGGGGGGGGGGGGGTTCTAACTGGACCCCTACAGCCAGGTCTGTAACTGCGAGAGACAGTGTGCAAATGGAACCATTTTGTCCTTGAATTTAAAAAGTTGGACAACCACTGGTCCAGCTCAGTGGTTCTCAACCTGTGGGGTTCCCAGATGATTAAGGACCTTTAAGAGCTTTTTAATACCTCAAAAAAGAAAGAAGGAAAAGAAAAAAATACCATTTACTGCATCAAAAGTAATCAACAAACTATACTATAAAAACGGGTCAAACATTGGCCAAATTGTCAAACATCATAAGAAAGTGGCAAACATTGTGAAAAAATAGCTTGTGAGCTTGTAGATCTGCTAGTTTCACAATATTTATCTGTCGAGTAAAATAAAATGTAATTCCACAACTCCTACATTCCAAGTGCTTATCAGGGTGGGGGGTCCCCAGTTCAAATATGATTTTTGAGGGAGGGGGTAGGTGGGGGGGTCACGGCCTTGAGAACCACTGATCTATTATAGCTGGCCATCACGACCCGACCAGCTTTACACCGTGCTGTCCAAAACAGGAGAGAGAGCATCATCCTCTTTCTGGCCGTTAGCTCAGCGCTAGCCTGGGTTGTTGTTATGATGTCCTGTTGGGACTTACCGTGTAAACGCAAAATACATCAAGCTGAGCACCGTGCATGTCAGCAGCGTGATGGTGTGCGGCTTGTAGAAGAAGTCCAGCGTGATGTCCTCGACCTGCTGCTCGTTCACCATTCGGAAATGCATCCTGTAGTTGACATCATCTTTACTCAGAGTGCGGGATCCGCTGTAAACGGACGCCATCGTTCTGCCCCAGAGTATGAGCCCCCCCCTCCCTCCTCCCCCTCGCGGTCAGGAGCGTCAAGTCACACGCCGCCGGCCACCCACCAAGCGGAAGGTGTCCCGTTTCTTCAAAATAAGAGTCGTATTGGGGGAAAGTAGCAATGTCTAACTCAGGGGTTTTCAACCGTATTGCAAAGGTATTCAAAGGTTTGCAGGTGGTCCCTGGACATGCATTCAGAAAAAAAAAAAAAAGAAGAAAAATATTTTATTTTTACTTTTAATACGTTTCCGGAGTTCTCACTGTATGGTGTGTGTGATATGAAATGTGAGCTTACCATGATCACAGTAATCCTTAATCATATTCCATCATTTTTTATTTTTTATTCACTCTTCATACCAGTAACCTGTAAGCTGATTGTATGACATTCTGTATAGTAGTTGTGTATATCTGTCTGTCTCTTATATGTCATGATTTGTGTGCGTGGGGATCTCATCAAGCAAGGGCTTTTGCTAAGAAATGAGACAGACCCCAGTCACTTTCAAATTAGAGCACTGCAGAGGGCAGGTGTGTGTGTCTGTGTCCAGCTGACACTCGTTGATGCTCGTTAATGTTATAGGCATAAAAGCAGTTATGCTTCTGCACTGTCAAATAGGCCAACATCTAATCTAAGATTAGTGAGTAGTGTATATTTTGTAAATTGTAATAATAATCAACAGGCCCTTATCAGTCTAATTTAGACTTCTAACCATTAGCAGAGTTTGCCCCCTGTAGTACCAAAGTATAGATTACATTAGCCCTGACACATGTGACAGACGAGCGTCATGTGAACCATGGCTAAGATTACATATGCAGTGCATAATTTAGTAAATAGCCTACATTTTTAAACATAATTCACTTCCATGTTCCATTCATATTGAAACATTTACGGTACACTACGAGACTGTGGCTATATGTTGTCTGTGTGGGAAAAGACAGGTTGGGAAAGAAAGCAATATATCTAATTTAAACGTCTACAGTCTGAGCTGTCAACTTTGCCAGTCATGTTTTATTTTGAAACGGAAGCCGTATTGTTTCCATTGTGTGAGTTTGGTTGCTCCTGGCACCTCCTCCTTCAGAGTACTCTCATTACATTACAAAGCAACCGAAGACGAGCAGGAGAAAGGAGAGGAATGGACATGTTCACTTTGAGGAGTGATAACCTGCGCAAAGTAAACACTGTGCAGTGCCAATGAGTGCGACTGCGAACTACACCAACTAATATCAATACTGCAATGTTACAAGTTACAAGTAAAAGTCCGGAATTCAAAATTTACTTGAGTAAAAGTACAAAAGTATTGGTATAAAAATGTACTTGAAGTACCAAAAGTAGAAAGTACTTTTTCAAATGTATAAAATGTATACAAATCTTTTGAAAATAGCAAAATCTACAAGCTGCTTGTAAATCGGCTATTTTCAAATGGCCGAAATGTTGCCCAACATTTACCTTCAAGATGTAGTGGAAGTAAAAGTATTGAAAATTTGGAAATACTCCAGGAAAGTAGAAAGGCCTAAAAAATGTACTTTAGTACTGTACTTGAGTAAATGTTGTTGAGTAAAATAGTTACTTAACACCACTGAAGAAAATGGGGACATTGTCGAGGAATGTATTATGTGTCATGTTTGAGGTGTGTGTGTGTGTGTGTGTGTGTGTGTGTGTGTGTGTGTGTGTGTGTGTGTGTGTGTGTGTGTGTGTGTGTGTGTGTGTGTGTGTGTGTCCTCCACATTAGAAACTGAAACGTCAAACGACTCGAGTATGGAGCAGAGCCCATCCTCTTCATTCAAACTGATGCAGATGGCAGACATGACTTTGCATTGGGTTTTGGTGTGTCTCCAGCTCCCTCGTGTGGTAGCTCGGCTAAATGTCATTGGCACGTTCATCAGCAACATCACACGTTTTTAATGCAAGTTCTAGCAGCTTATTAAGGCACTTGTCAGGTTTAAAAGAGCACGTGCTTGGTATGCTGTGCAAATAAGTTTATTTATTTACAGCATGATATACCTAGGGGCAGGCTGGCTAGAAGAGTGAGTGTGTGTGTGTGTGTGTGTGTGTGTGTGTGTGTGTGTGTGTGTGTGTGTGTGTGTGTGTGTGTGTGTGTGTGTGTGTGTGTGTGTGTGTGTGTGTGTGTGTGTGTGTGTGTGTGTGTGTGTCTAATATTGCAAACCATGCAGCACCAAATATTTTTCATATATAAATTGTTTGTGTGGGAATATTTTTCACATTTTGTTAAATCATAATCTCAGATGGAGGGAGGCAGAGATTCAGTCTTGCTTGAATTTGTTGAGCAACTTTTCCTACCGATTTTGATGACCCCAGGGCCTTTGCTCTAGTGCCACCTGTTGCACAAATGTTAAACTGCAAAGGATATAATAGGAAAACAAATTCAGCAGAAATATGATATATTTCATATTATTATTATATTTCCAGTAGTATGGTGGTGACTATAGAGTCATCCTAAATTAAAAAAAGGCTTCATATATCTATGGACAAGTTAGGGTCACAGAGTGCTAGATGAGAGCATCTGTTAGAGTGTGTAAGATTAGGTTCCATTGCCCTGGTTTATTCTTGTCTATTTTGAGGAGAGATTCTGACCAAGTTTTCCTGGAAATGAGGAAATGATCTTACATGAAGGATCTCTCTCTCTCTCTCTCTCTCTCTCTCTCTCTCTCTCTCTCTCTCTCTCTCTCTCTCTCTCTCTCTCTCTCTCTCTCTCTCCCTCCCTCTCTCTCTCTCTCACTCACTCACTTGAGTCACTCCCACATGAACATACAAAGAAAAACATAACAATATCTCCAGAGATGAATGACGCTCAATGGAAGTAGTTGTTTAGTTGGTTGTGCTGCTGTATCAAATCCTTAACTTGTGTCTTCCTGTTTCAGCATTATGATGGGCTGCATGGAAACAACCAGAGCTATTAGTTCTGCGCTTCTTGGCTTTCCCTCTTGAGTCAAAGCATAGATACTCCTGGTTAAATATTACTAAAGTAGTGAAAGTTGCCCAGTCTTTTTTACTTGAGTTAAAGTACTGTAGTACATGCTTTTAAAAACAACTAAAGTATTCCAAAGTAAATACTTTTTTAAATACTTTTTTTTTTAAAGAACACATTTCTTTTCTATATCAAGTTCTTTTCTATATCAATGCATTTCTGTATTGCAATTTAGACATTTTCCAATAAGAAATTTGTAGAAAAATCAATAATAATGAAAATAGCAGCATCTGTCTATTTTCACTAAATTTCAACATATTTGGACTTAAGTTGTTCATTCATATTGTACTTTCCCCCTTCCTATAAATGTAGTGCGTCAAAAGCACAATATGTGTCTTTGAAAAGTAGTGGAGTGAAAGCCATCCAAAAATACAAATACTTAAGTAGAGAGCATTATGCATATAGTACTTTGTTACTTTCCACCACTATGTGACTGAGAGATGTGATGTGACTGACCAGGATGTTGAAGTGCTGTCTGCACGTTGCTTTGCTCATCCAGTAGATCAGAACTAAGGCGATCACCAATTCTGCAACCAGCAGGACTTCAATCATTACTATGACTCCACGTGAAACCTAGTAGAAGTCAAATCAAGTCCATTCACATCTCATCCATGAGAAGAGTCGGTGTGTTTCTCAAAAATATATCATTGCTGTCTCTTATCTCCATATCGTTTTGTGTTTTTTTCGTAAATGAATGCCCTACTTGACCATACTACAGTGTCCCACAAAGGCATCAAAAGTAGCAGATCCACAAGCTCCAGTTTGTAGATCTGCTACTTTTGCTGTTTTTGAATTTGAATCCTGAAAAGTAACAGTTTTGGACATATGAGATTTCCACGCGACAAAGACGATATAACATCATCAGAATCCTAAAGAGAGCACATCCTCGCATATTTACTCCAAGCTGTTGAACTGTGGAAGAGAGTGGAGTCTAGAATAGCTGTGAAGCCGTTTTCATATCATCATATGTCATGTTTAGTGATACTGATATATTTAGTCATACTGTACCTTCATAGTATCATATCCTGAGCCATAACGTGGATGATCATAAAGTTGATAATGAAGGTGCAAAGCACATAATACAACAGCCGCGACTGACCAGAGGAAGCTGATGATGTTCAGGGAGAATGATAGCTTTGCCTGTTGATCGGTGCAGAGAGAACAGAATTAACCCATTAAGACAGAGAACGCATGCATCTGTGTCATTTTAGATTTCTTTGGCTATTAAAAAATAGCAGACATACAAGCTCGTAGCGCTGCACAGAGTGCCGTGCTACGAGCTTGTAGATCTGCTATTTTTGAAAAATCTTGAAAATATTTGCAAATCTTTGAATATATATATTTTTAAAACAAACATTTGTAACTCAAGTCTTTGCTTCTGGGGGTCCCTGGAACAAAATATTTTGAGATGGGGGGCCAAATACATATCATTTTGGGTGTCCCTGACATGAAAAAGTTTGAGAACCACTGATGTAGCAACATAGTTTTTTTTTAAACTGTTAAGATATAGAAGACATTTTGTAGAATTTGTTGTTAAGCAACAACTTTGGATATCCATGCAGCTTCTTTTCTAAATCACTTTGCTCTATAAGATAATGATAATCATGTAGTCTACTTATAGCTTGAGTCATATTACAATAATTACTCAAAAACGATGTATCCATCTTCCAAGAGAAAGAAACATTAACTATGATCAATAAGTGCAGTTTTATGATTACAGGTTTTTGTGTTGTTGTTGTTGTTATAACAATCATTTACAGTATCATACAAGAATATATATATATTTGTTTTAATTGGTTGTACCATAATTTCTTTGATATTGGTCAAAACCTGATTTGAGATATATTGTGCACTCACCAAACACATGATTGGAAAGCAGCCAGCAACACAGGACAGGATACCAGAGATCACAAACTAGGATATTTGTAACAGATTAAATTGCTGTTATACAGTACAGCTGTTGTTATAACTGTATCCATGAATATAATCATAATCATTATAGCATCTGCAGCATAGAATAATGTTAAACAGTGCTACAGATATAAAAGGAAAAACATATCGATTGTATTATTAAAAATCACACCCTGTATTAAAAATCACACCCAACCTTTGATACATTTTGTCATCGATATGTGTTTATAATGTGTTTATAGCCACGTGTCACGTGAAGCTTGACCAATCACTTTGTTGACGTGTCTGACCAATCAGAACATTGACGGTGAACACGGACAAAGTCAGGTATAGAGCAGGATCCGCTCTATACCTAAAGGTATAGAGCGGCTAGCGCCGCTAAAAACAAATGTATTCATAATAAAGAGTTCTAACAGTGAGGAATACTTTCTTACTTTTTCTTCTTTTTTCCATGTTCTATACTAGAATATTGGGATATATAGACCTGAGTGTTCTTTACCAGAATATTGGGATATGTGTAGATTGTAGACAGAAGTAATCCATGATCAAAGTTGTTTGTTGTCCATATTAGACCAAGACTGATGATAAAGACACCAATCAATGCCTGAGCTGCCTTAAACAGAGAAAATAAATAATTCTGACATTTTAATAATGACCAGAAAACAACATAAAGCATCATGACATTAACAGTTTTATCAAATCAGAACCATATTTCTTTGTCAGTATGTACAAGGGAATTTGACTTGGTGCCGGTGTCTATGCTGTACATAGAAATAATTCATATAACAAAGGCAAACTATACAAAGGACATTTACTGTACAGCCTCTATGACAGCCAGAAACACTGTACACAATTTTATAAATTCAAAGGTTTGTGAAGTGCCACACTATTTAACATACATTTAAATTGTCAAAGTCAATTTAAGAAGTAGAGTGATTTAAACTATAGACTTGTTAAATGTATAAAGAGAACATTTAACCTACCCCAAGTTCTTTGGGTTTTCCCTTGAGGAAGACCTTGTAGAAATCTCTGAACACACATTGAAAATCATTTGCTATCAGCTGACCATTTTGAGCAAGTCTTCCTAGTGGTACAGTGATGACCATAGAGTTGTCACAGATCATTGTAGGCTTCATTTATCTGTGGACAAGAGCATCTATCAGTAATCATCTGTGTCACTGATCTGGTTTACTTCTGGCAGTTTGAGGTGGGAGACTTTGGTTTCTGTTGATGAGGAAACTATCCAAGCGAAAAGCCCATTGCGCACGCACGCACGCACGCACGCACGCACGCACGCACGCACGCACGCACGCACGCACGCAATGCCGGTTCATACTGTATGTACTGTTATCATTATCTTTTATTGTATGAGTATGTTTAGGTTCATATGTCATTTAGGCTCTGCTTTGGTCTCTGGTCTCAAAATCTGTGTATATATAATACATACAATGCAATACTATGATAATAAATACAATGCAATATCATTATAAAAATGTGCAGTAAATGGTTTTCATCTTGATGAGTTTCTGACTGAAATCTATTCAAACGTTCCATAACGCAACCTACAGAGAAACCAAGATAAAACCTCTGCATGTTTACCAATCATTACCTGCAACAGAAGTTGTGGACTTTGTGGCCAACAAAATAAACATGTGGTGTTGTTCTATTTGTAGGTGTGGAAAGGAAAGAGGAAGTACTGTATAAGCACCTTTTAAAAACAAAAAACACTGTCAAGAGCGCTTTTTCTGCAGAAATAAAAAAAGAGGGGGGTGGGGGGTGGTTGTGGTCGCGCGATTGACTGATACAGATTTCAGTATAACTTTATGGAACTTACAGAATATTGAAAACAGAGTTTTATACTAGTAGGTGTAGAAGTGGGTATAGATTGAACAGCTGTATGACATATTTATCACCTAGAATGTATGGATCATTTTTATAGACCAGCTTCCACAGATGAGCAGTAGGAGGAGGAGCTGCCTACAAGATAACATACTGTTAGTGGGCATCTTATGTAAAGAGCTATAGCTGTACTCATGTTTATAGCTGTAAGCATAAATCAGACAGAAAATTTTTGAAAAATAGTGAAAATGTGTGCAAATCTTTGAATATATATATTTATTTACTCAAATGTTTGCTTCTGGGGGTCCCTAGAACTAAATGTGTTTGAGATGGGGGGTCGGCGGCCAAATACATATAATTTTGGGTTTCCTAGACATGAAAAAGTTTGAGAACCACTGATATAGCAACATAAGTTTTTCAGAAAACTGTTTGGATTTGGAAGACATTTTTAGTATCGGCCTCAGGTCTTAATGGGTTACTAAGTGTATTTCTACCTGCAAAGTGTTGTGACGAGTGTCAATACCATAGGATGAGGAAGTGCTGAGAGGAGACCTCTTTCATGCCAAGAGGGAGTTTCCACTTCTGATGTTGAACATACTCAAGAGCACACAGACAGAGATAGAGCCAAAGGAATGGATTAGATACTGCTCAATACAAACTAGGTAAGAATTATAAAAAAATACATACATACTGCACTTACATCTGTTGAATTAACTGGAATAAAACAAACATATGAAATAAGTCCTCATCTCGTAATACAACCTGTTGTTTCATTGAGTTTATCCTACAGTACAGATAGGAAAGAAAACCTTCATTCTTGTTATTATATTGCATACTGTACATGTATGTGTTTGTGCAATATCTGTCTAAAAATCTCCTTTTTTGAGAAGAGGACTTAAAGTAATAATATACATACATGTAGACTACCGTATGTCTGTACATTAATTAACCTACCCCCATCTCTCTCTCTCTTATGTTTGTCGTAATGGTCACACACACACACACACACACACACGCACACACACACACACGCACGCACACACACGCGCGCGCACACGCACGCGCACGCACACGCACACGCACACACACACACACACACACACACACACACACACACACACACACACACACACACACACACACACACACACACACACACACACACACACACGATGAACTGTTTGGCTGATCAAGTCACTGTGAAAGGAAGGTAAAGATTGTGTGTGAGCCATGTCTCATTTCACAATAAACACATTAGGATAATTTAAAGAGTGCCGTTGAAAGGATTTATATAGAATAGAATAGAGCTTTAGAAAATGGTCTGTGGTCTTTTCTCAGGTGTAGTCAAACCACATCTACTGTAGGCTAATTGTAAAATACACAAACATTTTCATGAATGTAACTACACTAATAGAAAACTGACTTTTGCTGCGGAGGCCAAATGAACAAACAATACCACACAGTAAAATTATTATCTAACTCTGAAAGTGTACAAATGTAACCAAAAGGACGTACAACAATTACAAATGGATGAATTAGCACATAATGTGCAATATTAACACAAGTTAATGGCACATTTAGGTTTCTAATGACAAACAGAATGGTGATTCTCCTACAGGCCAGAGAAGCAGCATCATGGCATGGTCAAATGGGGGTTTGAAAATACAATTAAAATAAAAAGACACTCACACTTTAGGGATTGCTAGAGTCAATGTAACCTCACGTCACCAGGCTTTTCCACAAATCCACACCGGAAGAAGAGTCAATTTATGGTGGCCTTATACTTCATAAACAGGCGAGTAGCCAATACAATAGTTAAATTAAATTAATTTCCTCACATAGCTCTCACTAACTAAAATATTGGAGAAACAATTACAGTAATTGCCATGAATGCCTTGGTGTGCAGTGTATTTTGCAGCCCCCCAACACAGCTGAAGTGCTCTTGAGCAAGGCACTGAACTCCCAATTGCAGTGGAACTGCTCAGTGGCCAACAGTATAAGACTGTGGTTGTACTGGGCAGCTCCCAGCTTTTAATGTGTGCGTATGAATGTGAAGGGCGTTGCTGAAAAAGAGCACTTTTGTGCTCAGCATTCCTTCCCTGGAAATAAAGATTTAAAAAAGGAATTAAATTGAACAAATTGGAGTTTGCCCATTTTCACATTTACCCTCTTTTTAAATACAAAGTAGCATAGAAAGGCATTCACAAATGCAGGTCACAACAACCTTTGGCTGGGTCGTGTTCCAGTACACCATGCTACATCGCCCCTATAGGGTTGTTTTAGGGTTCAGTGACTTGCTGAACAAAGGTTACTTACTTTGATGGAGGTGGTGGACAATTGGTGTAATACCAGGCCAGCCACTACCCCGCTTACAGCTGGAACACACCCTACTGTTGGCGATGGCATTTTGACCCCTGTATCGAACCCACACAGACTCAGATGAAACGGGCAAACTAAATACTACATATTAAAATGTAGCCTATCGGCCAAGTGTGTTCATGTAAGAGCACTATGCTCTCATGGTAACACTTGCTCTGATTAAGACTCCTGCTGATATGCGTTAAGCCTGATTTATGCATCTGAGCTAATAGTCTTCATCACTCTATTTTTATATACTACACCGGTGCCCGCACCGGCCTACTTGGGAACGATGGAAGTTGTGAATGCATGCCCCACACGGTTTTATAATACCCTACCCGATGCCCATTGTCAGAGTACCTGTTGTATTTTTGCCATTACCTGCAGTATAGGGGATTAATTTGAGGTTGTTTCTATCAGTCTGCAGATGGCGTCTGGTGTACTGAGTTTTGGACTAGGTGTTGTCTTGACTGTAACCCAGAACATCAGCAAATCTCTTTTCGCCTTGTTCAGAGTCGCACAGCTGACCGGAACCCTCGTAAGTTGTTCAAACAAGTGACACATTAATATTGATATGATCTGATAAGTAGGCTACTTTTAACTGACACCGCATTCCTTTCTCAGAGCGAATCAAAATCTGTAAATTTAACGCAATAATTACACTGAGAATTAATATGTATGGCTTATTGTTCAAAGTAGCCTAATTATCAGGGTCATATAGAAAAGGTAGACTACTATAAAGTCTTTGAGATATTTATCTGTCATTTGTCATTGAGCAGAACCAAACCTAATATGTTCTCATCCTCCCTCCCAGTTCTTTATAGCCGGCCTGTTATCCAACCTGCTGTTCAAATACCCACGTTTACTGCCTGTAAGCACAACGTAAAATTATGATTTGACATTACATGAGATGAGAAACATTGTATGATATGATATGATATGATATATGATATGATATATGATATATGATATGATTGATTAATCTATGATATTAAGATTATATTAGATTACATTAGATTAGATGAATACATGAACGTTCGCCGGGACAAATCCGGCGACCTCGGAACGGTCAGACCCAAGTATTTCACCTGCCCACCAAAACCTACTCACCCCTGTCAAATCCAGCGACCTCGGAACGGTCAGACCCATATATCCGTAGACTCACAAATTGCCTGTTATATATAAAAACAATGTATTAATGATATGGTAAGCCTGCGGTTTCTCTATTTGCCCCCTCTAAAGTCCATCAGCTTGTTAGTTTGGGTAATCCATCAGTCAGTAGTACTGTATGCCAGTCAGTATTAAACTTGTGATCTATCTGTCAATGCTGTATCTCAGTATTAAACCTGTAATCTTTCAGTCAGTATCTTAGTATTAAACCTGTATGAAGTATTACGTATTATGTGCATTACCACCTTCAGGCTAATCTTAATTTAAATCTTTCATTCCTATAAACCAGGTATGTTTCCCACTTAATCTGGGCTGTATTATTGTAGGGGTTGTCGGAGTAATCCTGATAATTGTCGACCTGACTCAGTGGGACTCTGAAAACTATCTTTTTAAGGTAAATATGGGTAGAGGAGAGCATGTGCCAACATAAACACTATTAGTTCCAATTATGTGCATATTTAGTCTACTTAATATAATCAAACTGGGCATTGGTGATATAAGAAACAATATGATTGCTCTAATATGGGAAATGGGTCTGTTTCAGAAAGAATAGGTCATAGGACATAAGTCCAGTTATAGAAACAACAGAAAGACAATGTAAGAAAGCACCCATTTCAGCAAATCTAAAATGAAATAAACTACGATCAAATGTACAGAAAAGCATTAGTTACTTTTGTGTGTGAATTCTCTAAATGGGTGTCTGTATGTTTCTACCAGATTGAGATGCTGGCGCTCGCTGTGCTAGCGCTCAAGATTCTCCTCTCTATCATCATCTGTGTGTTCACCTGGATAGAGACATGGAGCAGGCCATCATAAGCTGTCAAACTTTAAAATGTCATAATTTACTGTTTACTGTTTTTCAATTCCTGTTACATATTGAACCATTCTTGAAACTGACTTCTACCTAGAAGAGAAAACCAGATAGGGACAACCAGCCAATGTGTGTGACTAACCCAAGAGGCCAGCTTCTGAGTTGTAAATTGAGTCTGAAATGACAGTTCATATGAATGGCCTGTAGTTTCGCAGTTTTACCCCTGCTGGTGTCAGAAATATTTTTTCTCCATTCAAGTGGGTGGATTTTTGCCTTTAGACTTGATTTTATAAATAAACATTGTCATAAATACTATATGCTTCCAGTCGCTAGTTTAAAGTCTTCTATCAATAACCATGATATGCGTTTTGGTAAATTATTGGTAAATTATCAAAATCCAGTGCTTGACATAAAGCATTTATGATTCATTTAGAAATGTTCAAACCACCAATAATGATGAGAAAAGAGAACTATGTATAAAGAATGTGGTGTTTCTCCTCATCTCAACTGTCGACATCTGTCTGAGTAGGGTTGTGGTTTGCCTCTGGTGCATTTGTGTTTGAAACGAAGCTGAGAAAGGTAGGTTGTGGTAAAAACGTCTGTTTCTTTAATGCGCAGGAGAAACCAATCTTCCTTCTAATTTCCTACTCAGACGGCTTGCTTATATGTGACTGGTATTTCTCTCTGCGTGAGAAAGTGCTCTTGGTTGCGGTGGGTTTGGCGTAATATTTCATGTGCTGTTACTTCTCACCAGCTTTCTGATCTAGAAGTGGCTTAGAGAACTTATGCAGTACATTCTAATGACAAATTAAATGATAATACTATGCATACATACACTGTGTGTGATGCACCTGTACATACAGTATTCATACAGTATGTACACCATCAGTCAGGGTGTGTGCTGCAATATTCTTGCCATGCATTAGCCGTACCATTAAAGGCTTTCCCCCCCGACAGGGTCGAGGCAGACGGCCGCCCACCCTAGAGCCCGGGTCTGCCTGACGTTTCTTCCAGTTAAATGTTGTGCTTGACATTCTGTAGAGCAGAATGATTATGATTCATGTTCAGAACATCTGGTGACCAATATTGATGAGAAAAGAGAACCAGGTAGGAACAATCAGATCAAATCTATCTCAGCAAAAGAAGCCAATAAAAATGGTTTACAACATTTTTAATACTCTATACACGTTTACAAGGCAACAGTACAAGACAGAAAGATGTCCAATGTCGCTGGTGCTTTATGTTTGTCTACAGTGGATAATAGACTGATTTGTGGTATCCAAAGGTTTTATTTTTTCCCCCTGTAAAATACATAAAAATCTCATCTACAATATAAACATGGCTGAATGTCTAGTCAATAGAAACAAATGTACAGTCCATGACGTACCATTGTGACAGTGTTCAGAACTAAGCAATCAAAGTCGTAGACCATGAAACGACGTGAGGATGTTTTAAGGGCTGTGGAGTCTCATTTGTATAAAGTCTGAAGACTGTGAAGAGTCTTATCTGTGAAGAGTCTCATCTGTGAAGAATATCATCTGTGAAGAGTCTCATCTGTGAAGAATATCATCTGTGAAGAGTCTCATCTGTGAAGAGTCTCATCTGTGAAGAATATCATCTGTGAAGAGCCTAAGCTGTGGAATCTCAGCTGTGAGAGTCTCAGTGTCCCAAAGAATGCTACTTTATTTCAGCTTCTAGACTCTTCTTACTTCTTCTGCATTCTCTCATCCTCACTTCTTCTTATGGGTGAAAAAAAGGTTCATGTTGAGGACCTCAGAGCTAGAGAGAAGGAAAGACATATTATTATTAATCTTTTTTTAATTAGCAGACTTGACCACTGTTTTTGTGACTATCTATTATATTATTATAAAATTATATAAAATTATTATTATTATTTTATATATTATTATATATTATTCATACCATTAGATCCAGATTATATGATATGTATTTGATTATTCGTAAACGGAAAAAGCTGGAGAGACCCCTGCTACTGAAGAAACAGTCTATAGCAATGATTGCTATGGAGTGGCTCTCAGAACGGCATTTCACAATCAGACAATTAACATTATACTGTACCATGCAGGTGTTCCATTCATGCACAACCATTTTGAAAGTAGGGTATTCTGTTGTTATGCCGTGACGTACAGTATGCGCCCCATCAGAACAACTTCCGGGTCCAAGTGTGTGTGTTTTGCCAATATGCCGCCGTGCTGTGTCCCTCGCTGTTTTAACAGATCTGAGACTAAAATAACGACTAAAGTGTCGTTAAATAATTTAACGACACTATATAATTTAGTCACTAAAGTATAATAATTTAGTCTTATTTAGTCACTTAAGTTGAAATGTAGTGACTAAACTGACTAAATTGTACCCCCTGGGAGAACACTTACATTAATAACTATTCGAGTTGAAAGCATTAAGACCCTTTTTAACCCTCAATGGTTCCTTTCTGAAAAAGGGGGTTATTGTAAAAAGATTTACGGGTTCCAACATGTTCGTTTACAATGAGGAGTGGACGGCGCCTGGTGCCTCTTGGACCCGGAAGTGACGTCAGACTTAAAAACCGAATAGGTTCTATGCACAGCAGCCATATTGGAAAGAAATTGGGCCTCTTCCTTACTTCCTTCACAGGTCTTACCAATGATACTGATTATAAGGCTCTGTTCCATTCTGGTCAAACAGAGTCAGGGTGCTGATATTGTGCATGTTGGCTCACTGGAAACACTTTACTACACCAGTGGGTTTCAAAGTGTGGTTCAGGGACCCTCATGGTTCCTTGAGGGTGTTCTACATGGCCCCTTACAGGTGTGTAACTCTGAGTGTACAAATGGGTCCTTGAAATGAAAACGTTTGAGAACCACTGTGCTACACTAAATGGAACAGAGCCTTCAAAAGAATCATTAGTAACACCTGTGATTGAAGTAAGGAAGGGGGCCAAAGTTTTTTCCAATATGGCTGCTGTGCGCAGAGGCCATTGAGACACACAACAGGAACATAAAACAGGAAGGTAACACCCAGCAGGAAACACGATGAAAACAAACCCAGAAGCTTCACAAAACAAAACCAGCCATCATAAAGCCTGCTTTATTCTTAGTTGTACGCCGGTGTCACATCAGGAAGTATAAATCATTACAATTTTATACTCTGTGACACTGTGTTGACAATTTTCAATTGTCAACACATCGTTCTTTTAATATAAATTTGTCTTTAGGGCATTTTAAAACAGGGTTTCTCAAAGTGGGTGCCGTGGCAGAATATATACATTTTATCAATATCACTTCAGTTTAACCACTTAGACCCTCTATACTTACTAAAACAGACCTGAGTTGGTACTTGGTGCGTTCTTTTTCAATATACAACAAATGTTTTGGCCAAAAATAGCCGATCTACAAGCATTTTGTTTTGGTCTCATTCCTAAGCCAATAATTTGATGACCGGCGGAGTCTCCGGTAGGAGACTTAAAGAGTCTCCTACTGAGTCTCTGGTCATCAAATAATTGGCTCAGGAATGAGACAAAAACAAAAAAAATCTCCATCAATTCAAGGCTTCATTTATAGGGTGTGTAAATGATGGAAAATAAGTAATTTTTCGGGGTGAACCACTGCTTTAAAACACTCAACAGGTTAACAGGCAACACACAGCCAGCGATCCCAAAATATGCATTTTCAGCACAGATTAGTCAGGCCACACAAACAGCAGATAGCTCCACACAGTCGTTAGCAAAGCTGGTGACCAAACAGATCAACACAAGATTAACTCTGGCCAGACCAATTACTTACTGAGCTGACAGCTCTCATTCAGACCACTGTGGAGAGTCCTAGTGCTATATGAGAGGTCTCGCTCTACAGAAAACAACAACAAAACGGTGCTGCGTGAGAAAGCGAGGCTGTATATACAGTAGAACAGTGGTTCTCAACCTGTGGTCCCCACATGATTTTGGGGGGGGGTCCCCACATGATTTTGGGGTGGTCCCCAGATGACAGTGAAGTGACAATTTAAGTACTTTTAAGACCTTTTTAATACTTAAAAAAAAGAAAGAAAAAAGACCATTACTGCATCAAAAGTAATCAACAAACTATACAAAAAACTGGTCAAGCATTGGCCAAATTGTCAAATAATATAAGAAAGAGGCAAAACTTCTGAAAATAACCGATCTTGCAACGCCATCTGCTATTCTCACAATATTTATCTGTGGAACCGAGTCAAACTAAATTTAATGCCTCAACTCCTACAATTCAAATTGCTCGTCACGGTGAGGGGTCCCCAGTTCAAATATGATTATTTTGTGGGGGCCACTGCCTAAAAAGGTAACATGAAGCTATGTGGCAGCTACTGAAAAAATGCTGTTGGTCTATATGATACCAAGCTATATATGCATGTGTACATACACTGATGTTTTTTTTGCTCTGTTTTTCACTCTCTCTCTCTTTCTTTTTATTATTGATTCCTATTATTATTATTACCTACAGTATGTGGTTGCATTGTCTGAAGGGAGCTGAACAAAAATAATGCACCTGTACACAAAATGTAACAATAAAGCACAACTTTGAACCTTGAGTTAATCACCACTGTGAACAGGATGGTTAGTGAATGGCGGTGGGGCTGTTTAGGTCAATGTGCATGAATGAATAGAAACAGTACACAGCAAATATCCACTCTTCCAAAGTTGTTCCTATAATAGTAGAGAGAGAGTTGAACACCATATCGGGTTTTAAAACGTTCAAATCAATGCATGTCAAATATCAACAGCAAGCTGGAACATGTCTAAATCCTTTAGATGTATTCACATAAATCAACCCAAATTATTCTGAACATAATAACTGAAAATACACAATCTGTTAATAAAGTTGACTGCCTGCAACTGTTTTTGGACATGACTGATGACATGACTGATGACATGACTGAACTCATTATGTTAAGGTTAATTCCTGAGAACGCTCAATGATAGTAGTCACAGCGCCCTCTACTGATAAAAACTTGAATCATCTGCACTTTCAGTCAAATAATATTCTATTGATGGTTACAGGTTGTAAATAATAAAACACTGTCCTGAATTTTCCAAACTTAAAAAAAATCCTGTTTCCCTGTTGCCCTTTTTCACCCAAGACCCAAAAGAGATGTCTCCCTGGGATGTACAAAAATACATTATGAATTAATCACGTAAGTCCAATTTAATAGTGAAAATAGCCGATGTACTGTGTGAGTTTGTAGATGTGCTATTTTTGTTATTCTTGAAGAAAAAAATATGAAGAATGTTTTTTATTTGGATTACATTTTAAAATTGAAATAATAATAATTTAGTTTTGTAGGAAACTTTAAAAAAAGGGACATTTACCCGCGCCCCATAAAAATGGGTCCGCAAACCTAAACATGGATCCCGACCCAATGTTTGGGAATCTATAATAGTTGGACAATAAAATACTCACTGCTGTGATGAACTTTGTGCCTTGGGGTTGGAGGTCCTGGTTCTCCGGGAACAGGGGAGGAGGGGCCGTGGAGGAGGAGGGGGTGGAGGTGGAGGGTGGGGAGGGGTCACACAGGAAAGACGGGGACGGGTCGTTGTTGTTGTTATTGTTGTAGGCGTCCAGAACGAGAGCGGGATGCCCGGGAGTCGACATGGCACTCATCCCCGTCACACTGTCACTGGACGTCTCTGAGCTCTCTGTAACTGTCACACATACACATTACACACTGTCTGTCACTGGACTGTGTCTCTGAGCTCTCTGTAACTGTCACACACACACATACACACACACTGTCTGTCACTGGACTGTGTCTCTGAGCTCTCTGTAACCGTCATACATACACACTGTATGTCACTGGACTGTGTCTCTGAGCTCTCTTTAACTGTCACACATACACAAACAACAGCAAACTGTGGGTTAGAATGTGAATGTCTGAGGCTATCATTCGTGAATATGGCATGAATCCTCCCTAATCTGTGGGCAAACATTTTGCAAAAATAGGAGATCTACAAGCCCGCAACGTGTCGCAATTCGCAGCGTTGTGAGCATGTATATTGGCAAATTTCTGGGAAAAAAGGAAGGGGCCTAGTATAGACTCCAGTCAATTAAGTAGGGTTTAAAGGGATATTTCACTTTCCAACATGTCTGGGGTCTTTTTAATGTCTAGTAAGTAGACGTTAAAATGACCCCAAACATGTTCCCTGTAAGTGGTTAAAGTTTATATGACGTGTCGCTTGCCGACCAGAACAGATCTACAAGCTAACAATGCGTGGCGATGCAACTTCACAGTCAATGGACCCTTGCAGGTCTGTAACTGGAGACACATGGAACCAAATGGACCCTCGTGGTTCCATTTGTACAATCGCAGAGTAAAATTATCACTGAATTTCTTCTTCTGTCTCAGATGGGGGTCTGTGACCTAATACGCATCAACCACGGGGTCCTCCAAATGAAAAAGGTTTGAGAGTCACTGCGTGAGGTCAGTCACTCACTCATGGAAGGCTGGCTCCCAGGGTCCTGCTCCAGCTCGTCCTCCTCGATGCAGTCGTAGGGCCAGTGGCCGAAGGAGGGCACGCTGCCCGCCGGGTAGGGGTGAGGGTGAGGGTGAGGGTGGGAGGGCGAGGAGTAGAGGTGGAGGTTGAGCGAGCCCAGCAGGGAGGAAGACGACTGGCTGCTGGAGGACGAGGTGCTGCTGTTGGAGATGGTGGAGTGCGGCCTCTTGAACGAGGCGGAGTGGTCGAACGAGGACACGGCGATGGACGCTCGGGTTCGACACTCTGTGTCAAAGCATAAAAAAGAAAAATAGAGACATTAGAGTGTCATTAGTATATCATAAACACCTCACAGTGGAGAGCAGTGAAAGAAAAAGAAAAAGAAAGCTATTCCACAATCTCAGAATGCTATATAGAGTCTGGAACTACACCTCCCTCCCGAAAGCAGAGACAGGAAGCTGTCCGCTGTCATTTCCGTTCACAAAAATATTTTTTACAGTACATTATATGTTTTTATTTCCCTTTCTGCTAAGCAGCACGCTATATAATTATGCTTAGAAGATTTTGATTTATATTAGGACAAATTTGCGCGACTGTAAAGACGAAACGGAAGGGGGAAGGAGGAGGCGTCCGCTTCATTGCTTGATCATTTTGAGAGCTTCCGTGCTCCAGACTGTATGACAGTGATGAAAACTGTGGGAGGAAACACTCTGGCTCGCGAGACTAGGGGCAATGAGAGTCACTTAAGCTGTTTAGAGAAGAGGTTTTCAGCCGCTCCATGAAGTCATGACTCAGTATGTTATGTAAATGACACAGCATTCCTCCATTAAAATTGTCCTTTTTGCCCACAACCCTGACAGAACATCTCATAACCTGTTTGGCTTTCCGACCGCTGGTTGAAGTGGTTGGATTTTGTTTCTAAAATTCCTGTGGTAGTTACCGGAAGTCATTATGAATCCCTTTTAGTTAGATTTCCTGGTTCCCAATGAAAGAGAGGTAATGTGATTTGCGAATCTCTTCACTGTGCTTAGAGGGTCAGTTAAAATAAATGAGATGAGAAAGGAACTGATTAGATCTGGATGACATGACATGACATTTGGTCTGTGTGGTTTTAATATAGTCTTTGCTACATTGTATCACCATACTCTTCTACCTGTGTGTGGTGAGGCAAAATTCTTCAACCTTTATGACCTCCGAAGACACAAACGCCATCCTCGCGAGGATGGCTATTTTGCTTAGTATCACAAGGGTCTGTTTAAAGTTTATGGCAAGCATTAGAATGTGTTAGATCAGTCGGTGTCAAGATTACGGTTAGGATGATGGATAAACAGAACCAGATCTCACAGACTAGTAATGGATAAATGATGGATAATCATGATTTTGCTTTAAGGAAAATGTTAAATATTAGAAAGACAATCAGAAAGAGAGAGATCCCACAGACAGAGATCGTTGGGGGGCATTACTGTAACAGACAGCTTTCCCCAGTAGTTCTCAAAGTGTGGTCCGGGGACCCCCAGGGGAAAATGTGTGGGAACCACTGGCTTACCCGAGCCCTTCATGATGTAGTCGATGGCTCTGTCACTGATGGCTGCATCGCTGGGCTTGATGTCCATGAAGGGTTTACTACCGATCCCCATGGAAACCATCTCCTGCATGCGCACCTCTGCAGTATAGAAACACATGTATCCTTTAATGCACTGTTTCCCAAACACTGGGAACCCTTTTTTTCCGTTTCCTACATTAACTTTCAAAAAGATTTTAAAAAGTTTAAACAGAAAAAATCACAACCTTTTCAGCAATTAAAAACTATTCAAACATTTTTCAAAAGTATTTCATACATAACATTTAAAAAATCGAATAATGTCCATAAATAAATTAAAAAACAAAACTTTTCAGAATAAAATCTAAAAGTGAGCTTGTAGATCTGCTATTTTCACAAGTTTGGGTCCCGGCAAACGTCTAATTTCTCTTTTGGGTCTTGAGCTAAAAAGTTTGGGAACCACTGCACAGAGGCCAGTAAAATACACAACATCCAACTGTTATTTTTTATATGAAATAAGTTTAGCATTGAATCAATCAGAAAACAGGGATGATTTCCTGTGTTTGAAGAGTTTGATGTTTCATTGCTCACATTGTTTCAATTCTTACTTTCCTTTTATTCTTCATTCCTTGTAAATTGGAAGCAACTGTCAAAAAAAAAAGAACAGTGAAACTAACATTATGATGTGCAGTAGGAACTGAAGACATTTCTCACCCCTGTTTCTGAGCGCCTGCCTCCAGAGGATCTTTCCAATAATGGCGGTCCACACAGCTTTCACCTCCGCAGAACTGGCCTGGAGGATGAACGTGTCCTGAGACTTCCTCCGACGGAACCAGATCTCAAAACGCAGGCCGCTGTCGCCCACGTTCTCTGTCATACCTATCTCTGCCGTCTGAGGAGAGGAGAGGAGAGGAGAGGAGAGGAGAGGAGAGGAGAGGAGAGGAGAGGAGAGGAGAGGAGAGGAGAGGAGAGGAGAGGAGAGAAAATGTACTTCAAATACACAAATGGTAGCGTTTGAGAAAAAGGATCATTCAGTGTTCAGAAAAGAGGACATAAAATAGGAACCTCTTTTGTTTATACCAACATTCTCACCTTGAAAGACTGTTTGTAGATGTAAAAGTCATATCCTCCCTCGATCTTTTTGGTCTTGCTGAAGAGGATGAGGTCTTCAAACAAGAAGACGTGGCGAAGGTATTTCCTGCGGCCACACCAGACAATGAACTCATCCTGACAGCGGAGTTGACCCTGCTCTTTCAGGTTCACCTGGGGAGGAAACGAGGGGCGCATACATGCGTCAGAGAGAACAATGGCCCTGACCCTCACTGTACAACACATACAGCACTAGAGTCAATGATGATTGCCTTCTTGTCATTGCACAGAGACATGCCATAACAATCCTACATGACATTCAGCCTTTTGGGAGGATGATAAATGTTCCCTAAGGTGGACGCAATCAGTTTTAAACTGGCACCATTACTTTGTGTTGTCAATCAAGTAAGGAACAGATACATTATAGAATAGAATATTCCTCTAGTTAACCCTGGGTTAAACTGCACATAGTACTTGACAATGAATGGGAATGACACTATATCGACGTTGTGTCACCAACATCCCCATCTAGACATTTGGATATGAAACGTATCAGAACGTATCAGAATGTTTCTGATAGCACAGACGTGAGGGACAGTAAACCTCTGCCCCATTCTCTCTTCCACTGTCACTGTCTGTCTGTCTGTCTTTGATTTCTGCAGGCAGCACTATGAAAGTGAAATGGGGCGTAAAGATGCATAGAATCGCCCGTCATATAAGGGGAATTTGATTGTGTGTGCGCGTGTGTGTGTGTGTGTGTGTGCGTGTGTCTTACTGTACGTACATCACAGCCCTGGATGGCGTCCATGGCCAGCAGGTCGTTTCCATGGCGAAGCTGAAACTTGACCATCTCCTCTGCGGTGCGGAGGTCACCAAGCTCCTGCTCCTGTGATTGGCTGCACTCCTTGATGAGGTCCTTCAACAGCAGCGCGAACTTACTCATCCTCTGGATGGGCTTCAGCAGGTAGGACGCCACGTCCATCTTGTCTCCCAGCTCCATTTGCTTGTTCTGGCGGACGGGAGAGGGAGAGAGAGAGAGAAAAGGGATTTCTATTAGTAGCTGAGCTGCGAATATATTTCATAGCAATTATTCTATCAATTAGGTTCTTTTGTGTGTTTTTTGTAAATTAATGCCCTACTTGATCATACTTGATGTCACACAAAAGTATCAAAAGTAGTCGATCTGCTACTTTTGCTATTTTTGAATTTGAATCCTGAAAAGTACCAGCTTTGGACATGATGTTTCCACCCGACAGAGACTAATTACTTTTTTCATTAATCAAGTAATCTTGATTGATCTGCTATTTTCAAATATTTGAGTACTTTTTCCACCACTGATTGCATCTGATGCTCCAGCTAGGACAGATGATCCTGGAAGCTGTCACACAGTAGGGCTTGAAATGCAACCAGAGCCATTTCACAGCTAGACGCACCTTAAAGAACTCGTTCCCATGGCTGCTGAGCAGGGCATCTGACTGCGGCTTATTCTTGCTGTACAGAGCATACATTCCAAACTGATCCTCCTGCACACAAGAATAACAAGTTACAACACAGACTACAGTAAAAGGTACACACACACATTTGGGCATGCTCTGTCACACACTGTGAACCATTCAGCTGGTGGGTCGATGAGAGAGGTGGCATGGCAGAGTCATAGTAATCTCCATTCTCCTCGAGCTAGTTTCCCAGCCTGACTTTGAGGTCCAGTGAGGTAATATGCGGTGGAATTTAGGAACAGTCAAATGACAACAGTGTGGTTTGAGGGGGGGGGGGGGTGTTTTGAGAAAAGTGGTGACAGTTGAACACATGTAAATATCTCTCTAACTGAAGCTGGGAGTCAAAGGGTTTCAAGTTCTCTGCTTGGGCTGTCAAGTCTGCAGCCTCAGGGAACGGCCTGGGACTGTCTGGGTGTTTATGTGGGAACTCATTGACCCTGATATGTCATTCTCTCTACAGTATATGGTTTTAAATCCCATAGGTGAGGAGATTCTACCCAGGATAATACACAGGACCACAATGGAAACAAGCCCTCGGGTCTTTTTGTGTTATCCTTTTAGGATTATTGTATAATGTACCCTTTGAAAACTTTTAATAAAGTATTCAATCAATCAATTAGGTATATTCAGTAGAAGTAATAGATTTGGTCCAATTTAGACACAAATATTAATAAAACACAGCTTTGTCATCTTGCTGTCGTCATCTATCCTATGTCCGTCTGTCTGTGAGCTGCTAATTTCCGGCACTGTTGGACAGATCGGTGTGAAACTTTGTATGAACACTCCCTGGAGGCCATGGAAGAACCTCTGCCCCAGATTTTTCACACTGGCCTGTTATAGCGCCACCAGGAGGCAAATGTTTGCACACAAAACAATTTGATATTACTCCTACAGATTTTGTCCAAACATCACGCCAATTGGTACACATCTCTATAGTCATGTGATCAAAACGTATCTGTTCGTAATACAGATACGGAGTGGTCCGTTTGGAACAAAATGCCTCAAATCATGAACGCAGTGTCCGATTGCCGCGAAACATTGCTGGCCCACAATAACCTTCCTTCCCTGGCAGAGACCTGTTCTCCGAGTAGCTAATTATTCTAGTTCATTCATGTATTCGCCCATAGGAGCCCATAGGAGATAATTTCCTCTCACAAGAACGCATAACAGTGCCATCAACTGATTGTCAGCTGTAGTCTGTGGAGTGTGTATGCAGGTACAACTTTTAACGTCTTTTGACACAGTTTAACACCAATATCTCTGGCCCACCACAGAGAGAGACACAGGCGTGAGACACAGAGAGAGACACAGGCGTGAGACACAAAGAGAGACACAGGCATGAGACACAGAGAGAGACACAGGCATGAGACACAGAGAGAGACACAGGCGTGCACTGCATTTCACAACTCACGTGTCTCAGGAAGCAGCTGCTGACGGACAGCGGGGCGTGAGCGCACGACTCCAGCTCCTTCAGGAAGTACTGGCTGTGGAAGTCACACAGCTTCTCCACGTTCCCAAAAATGATGCCGCGCTTCCCCCGCAGGTCCTGCGGCAGGTCCAGCCGCTGCATCTCGGGGAAGTAGTGCTCGATGATGTAGCTGAGCGACCGCACGTAATCTCTCTCAGTGGCGATCATCTCGTCCATGATGTGCTGGACTTTGCTGTTGTGCAGAAAACAGATATTGTACATAAATGTGAAACGTTTTTAGAAGATATGTGGTATTTACATTTACAACTTCGTGTGAATGCTCGTCTTTGGTCAAGGTAAAGTACAATGAAATTCTTACTTGATTACAAGCAATATGTTCCATAGTATAAAATGAGTTCTGTTTTTGACTGGCGGGTAAACATATCAGGATATTAATGAGGTTGCGGTTCAGATAAGTTGTGTTAGCAATTACCATCATTTTGTACTTTTTCAAAAACATGTAACCATAGATGTATGGTCTTAATTGACAAAGATAAATCAAATAATCAGGGGAAATTGTACGGAATCACCAAGAAAATAATCCATCAAGAATAAAAAGGGATCGTGGAACATTTAAAGCCCGGATCCAAGAAATCCTTTAATTAATACATTATTATGCAATGTTGTGATGAAGATGTATTATACAGTGTTGCTTAATTGTGGCTTACATTACCCAGTTTTGTAATGTAAGCTAATGGCCATGTTGAACTCCTCTTTGCACAAGGCATTGTTTCTACACTGATTAACGTGATCCATGTGTTGCTGAATCATTCATTCTTCACTTTTTCTGTGTAGTACTTGTATGTGCTTTGTCGTAGACTAAAACTCGGGAGTGACAGACAGACTATGAACCCATAACGTCATTGTCTAGGTCTGTGTCTATGTGGTACGCACAAAATCGCTCAAATTTGGGTAATCTGGGTAATCTTTTAAAAAGAGGGTTGTACGGAAACCAAGTTACTTCACTGAATGAGCTCAGGGACAAGCGCACAGTTCACACATGCACTGAACTGTCTGAGCCCCCAGGACGGCCCCGCCCCCACCTGCTCTGTTTCTTTCCATCTCCGTCGGAGTGTCTGCCGTGCGTCCTGGAGGGCGTGGACATGCTGCGGCTCCGCCCCAACGCGGGGCTCAGGATGTCGGGCCTCTGCAGCTTCTTCTCCACCGACACGTTGTTGGTGACCTCCAGGCCCTTGATGTACACGCCCGTGTAGCCCTGATGGCCGGCGTCCAGGTGACCGCCGGCGCCGCCGTCCCTCGGGCTCAGCTCGTAGCTCATTGTCTTCTTCATGATCTTCTTCAGCGGCTGCTTGCGGTGCCGCGCCGCGCCGGACGAGTAGACCGGCTCAGAGTGCGAGGTGACGGACGAGTCGATGGTGCAGTCGCTGTCCGTGTCGTCGAACAGGGACGGGCTCTGTCTGAATTTGACGTCGCAGTCCGGAGGGAAAGGGAAGTGGGAGGCGGAGGAGATGGAGCTGGAGGGACTCTTGGAGAACGGCCCGTCGGGGTCCGGCTTGCCGTCCTCGTAGTCCGGCGGTGCCGCCGGCCCATTGGTATAAACGGCCACGTCGGGTAAAGAGGAAACTCCGTTAGCGGCGCACTTTTCCGTGCAAGCGCTCAGCCCGTCTGCCGCGGGGTCTGAGGAGACTTCTCCTCCTTCTTCCGCCGCGACCGCCTTAGCTAACGTCTCCTCCAGCTGCTGCTTGGTCCGCTGACACTCGAGCCACAGCGAGTTCCACTGCTGCAGTTGCCGGGGACTGTCCAGGGACAGCACCTTCTCGTTGAGGGTGCTGAAGTTGTCCACGGAGAACTTGGAGGCCTCGGTGTGATAGTCTTGGAGGATTTGCATCACGGTGGGCGGGAGGCTGACGCCATCGCTGTCCAGGTTCAGCTGGCGGAAGTAATCCTGGCAGTGCTGCATCCACTGCCTGGCCTGTAGGAGGAGACAGGAGGTCTGTTTATAACAGTGGTTCTCAAACCTTTTCATGTCAAGGACCCCCAAATCAATATGTATTTATATAACCATCTGAAAAGATGTTGTACCAGGGACCCCCATGCAAGATTTCTATTGTTAAAATGTTTCAAAAATATTATATATACACATGGCTGAGGCAGTTCGTCCCATAGCTCGCGGGGCCATCCCACAGCTGGGCAGCTGGCCAGCTTCATTGCTGCTGAGTGCACTGAGCACATGAAAAAAGGGTAGGGTTAAATAGTACAGGGAAGTGGTTTATAGCAACAAAGAGGTTTTATTCCATTTACAAAACGGAGCAGGAATTGTGGGGAGAGAGAAGGGGAGTGGAAATGGTGAAACAAAAACATGATTGACTGACACTTCACTGCGTCATTGGAGGCATGAAAAAAAGTTTAAGTCAGCTCAACATTTCTTTGTAACGCATCACACATCAGTTTGTAACTTCATGTTGCTGGCTTCCATTGAAAATGACTGGTCGCCTACAAGGTTATTATAGTTTTTAATTTAAGTTATCTCATTTTTAAAGTGGGTCGCTAGTTTAGTAAAAAACAAGAATGACAAGTCATAATAAAGCCGCATGCGGCAGGCTTTTTTGGCCCCAATCTTGTCAACAACACAACATTTAACTATAAAGAAATGAAGATGACAAAAGACAGCTAATGGTTGTCAGGTGATGGACAATTTACACGTTGCAGAATGAATGAAAGATGCAATCAGAGTGATGCACAGCGAGCCACACAGTATAGGCAAAATAATAATAGTATTCAAATAGTAGCTTTAAGGCTACTAATCATTTATAGAGTTCTCAACGGGCCTGAAAATGAAGGCTCGGCCCTAACTGGGCCCGACTGGGCCGGCCCGGGGCTCGGCCCGAACCCGACTATTGCCATCATGTTAGGCCCAAAACCCGAAAAAAAAGAAGAGAAGATTTTCGATTTTTTGTTTTATGAAATATTTTTAATATTATTATTCTGTTCTGAATATATATTTATCTATTATGAAGATGGCGCTGACGGCAGCGGACATTAACTTACACTGTGCTTACACTGTGCTGATTTAAATGAAGTTAAATCCTTATCTTGCTCACGCACCTCTGTGCAATGAGATGCATCGTCTGCATTTCTCTGCCTCTCTCGACCGAGTCTTTGTCTCCCCCCTCCCCCCCCTGACTGTTTGAGACCGACTCGAGACTGTTGTTAACCTATTAGCTTAAGTTTACACGCGTTGGGTGAACACTTTTATAATACTGAACTAAACGCGGGTGGATTACATTGTATTGTGAAAAAAATCAGAAAGCACCGTTTCTGCCACTTGTGTAACTTAACACAACACGACGGCATAGAGCACGCCGGTCAGTTATCGTAACTCACAAAAACACATTGAACAGCCTGTTATACCTTCAAATTAAAACCATCTGAAAACGTCAACAACGACACATGTGTAGTGTACTGCGTGTATGCACGTTCTCGCGCGTGGCTTGCTATATATGGAAAACTCGCTCCTGCGTTCTTCCATTGATTTCTGAAAGAACCTGACCACTGAATGTACACTATTGTTGAAGGCTGGTGTACTGTAGACCGAAATTGCCGTGGGTTTTTGTATTAAAAGGGCCCTTGATATGGATGCATCATGCGGTAGGCAGTAGCCCTGAAACATGAATGTGAACCATGGCTACATATGCGGCAATGGATTACAAGAACGCTCGTCCCCAAACACACTCGCCCGGGTCTAATCCGGCGGCCTCTGTCCGCGAAATGAATGGGGGTGAGTGTGTTTTGGGGCGAGTGTTCTGTTTACCTCGCCCAGAATCGCTTTTTTTTTTACTCTCTCTCACATGGTTAATACATTTGATTTTGGGATGTAGAATACATGAAAATTACGGGATTAATAACGCAACTTGCGTCGAGAACTAATGGAGAGTGGACATTACCGCGTTTGGCTAAACAGTTAGTACAGTTAGTAACATCATACAAGCATACAAGCTAACTATTAGCCAAATTCGGCTAGCGCTCAGACGAATCCACTGAGAGAGGCGTGTCTAGTCCCATAGCTTGGGAGGACGAGGGCGCCCGTTCAGAGTATGGGAAAGTATCCCATTGGCTTAAACGACAGCCAATCACGCAAAAAAAGTGTCGCAAACATGTCGGAAATCTGTCGGGTCAGAGTCAGACTGAATATAGAGCCGCTATGCTTTTCAGCATGCGGCTAAAAAATAATGTTTTAGTTTTACTTTAGTTTTTATTATCTTTAGTGCTGCTAGTTGTAGTTTTTTATTGTATACATACGGGAAATTTGTCAGGGGTGAGATTCAAAAAGTTCAGAAAAATACCAACATTTCCAATCTACAAGCTCACAATTTGACGTGTTGTACATTTTCTCTATTATTTTACTTAGTTAGTTTTAGTTCATTTTCATCACTGCACGAAGTGACGCGCTGTGAGCTTGTAGATCTGCTATTGTTGAATAGTCAACACATTTTCTTTTTTGATGGGATAAATCAGGCTTCTGCATGAAATTGTCTGCACCTCAACTGGATACATACCGAGTCGTAGAACTCATATAGATTGCTGAGGATGTCTAGCTGGGCTTTCCGCCTCTCCACTTGGCCCAGTATGGTGCCCAGGTGCTGTTTAAAGTCCAGCAGGGCTGAACTGGGGAGCGACTCTGGAGACTCTTTCACTAGCTGAAGTCCAATCCTCTGCTGGTGCTGTGAAGGCATAGGGAAAGGGGGGGTTCAACCTGATATGTACTGTATATCTAAAATGAATATATACTTTTTTGACAGCAGGCATCCGTGTGCTGCCCAGAGACAGGAGCCAACAGCAATGACACTACAGTATGTGTGGGCATATTTACCACAGACTCCTCCAGGAACTGGTCCAGGCTCTGTCTCATGTCCTTCACTGTAGAGACAGACATAGTCAGGGAGTCCAGAGACACCAGCTGCTTCTCCCCCTCTACACTGAACCACAGCTTAATCTGGATGGAGGGAGAGGGGGAGAGAGAGAGAGAAAGAGAGAGAGAGAGAGAGAGAGAGAGAGAAAGAGAGAGAGAGAGAGAGAGAGAGAGAGAGAGAGAGAATTTGACTGAGCATTGAGGCTTTTTCACAGCAACGTCCTGCTTCACACTCATATGACTGCACACATTCACACCGGTGTGCCGCCTGTAACAACCAGTCTGTTGGTTGCCAAGAAGCTCCATGTCCAACACCGTCACTTTTCAGGAAATGGAAAAAAAAGAACCTGTGTGTTGCAATGGACCCAATGAACCCTGAACCGACAGAATAATCAGCTCAATGCAGTGCCAAAGTGTCTGGCAATCTACAGTACTTCACCAGGGTCAATAGTATGCATGGGCATGCTACAAGAGGGAGCGCCCACTCATGTGGTTCCTTCCAAGTTCAAGACTAACAGTGGGCAGAACTCATTCCTGTACACAGGGGACGTGTCCTGGATTAGTTTACCTGTAGTAGACTGTAAGTCTATTAGTTATAATGTTTAGTTTAAATTGTAAAGAGCTGGATTAGAATAGGCTGGGATTAATTACTTTTTTTCTGCTCCTGATGTACTTCTAGGTATTTATAATATTAGGTTTGAGTAATGTTTATTTAAATGTGATTATCATTGTTATCCGAATGGAATATGAAAAATCTGACAGACACGTCTTGATCACATGACTGCACAGATAATGGGTACTGATTTGCGTGAGGTTTGGACAAAATCTATAGGAGTAGTAGCAAAGAAAATATGTTTTGCAATAATGGGCCTCATGGTGGCACTATAACAGGCCAATTAGAAACATTTTGGGGTGGAGGTTCTTCTTCCGGGAGTGTGCGTGCAAAGTTTCACACCGATGCTCGACCGGTACCCGAGATTAGCTGTTCACAGACAGACGGACAGACTGACCCACAGGAGCAAAAACCAAATCCCTCGCCTTCTAATCATGCAAGACACCATCCTGCTCATCGGGGGCAGTTTACATGTAGGGGTTCAGTGTTTTGCTCAAGGACACTTTGACACTAACCCAGGGGGAGCCGGGGATCAAACCAGGAACCTTCCAATTCCCAAACGGCCACTCTACCTCCTGAGCCACTGATGTAATCTAATGTCTAAACCCATTCAATCAGGGAACGTATCTCTGTCATTTTAGATTTATTTGGCTATTCAAAAATAGCAGATCTACAAGCTCATAGCGTGGCACTGAGTGCCGAGCTATGAGCTTGTAGATTTGCTATTTTTGAAAGATCTCAAACATTTGTGCAAATCTTTGCTTCTGGGGGTCCCTGGAACTAAATATTTTGAGATGGGGGTCCGTGGCCAAATACATATAATTTTGGGGGGAAAAGTTTTGAGCACCACTGGCAGCAATGTTTTTCTAAAAAATAGCTGAATGGTTTAATGTAATATCTCAGCTCTCTTCATTGGATCATTTGAAAAACGTACTAATGTAATGTAAGTAACTAGAGGGTCGGGGCGCTGCGCGCCCCTCCCCCCTAGCCGCTGCGCGGTGCTTTGTGTTTGTTGGTCTCTATAATATATAAAGCCATAATAGGAGATGTTCCCAATGGAGCTATGCCCAAATATGGAGTGTGTTGTCTGACCTCACTTGGGTCTCGTTGGGCGGTTATATAAAGCCATAATAGGAGATGTTCCCAATGGAGCTATGCCCAAATATGGAGTGTGTTGTCTGACCTCACTTGGGTCTCGTTGGGCGGTGGTCGGCGATGACGCTAAGGAACAACATGGCCGACTGTAATGTTGTGAGTTTGTGTTGGCCGCAATTAATTATGCTGCGAGGGGGCAGATGTGTGCTGAGCAGTATGAAGTGGCCTACAGACTGCGCGTAGTAATTCTGCACGTTGTGGCGTGTCTTGTTAGTGACATTGATATGTTGTTTTTGTGTTTAGTCCCACACAGTGGCAGTTTTTTTTGGGGGGTTTTGGGTTTAGAAATGTATATATAGATAGATACTGTATGTTCAGAGATAAAGGTGAAACGCACTAATATAAATTAAGTAATGCTGTATGTTCATACATAAAGGTGAAACCTACCTGCTGTGTTTGCTCCTCAAACCTGCGGACGTCCAGTAGACTCTCCAGGTGTTTCTGGGACTTGTTGGAAAGAATCACAAGTTTATGGACCTCTTCGTCCACCTGATTGTACAACGCATGCACCATGTCCACAGCATCCCTGGATTCATGACAAATTCAATCATGGAGAAAAAACACAAAATTAACCCATTCAATCCGCGAACGCATCTGTGTCATTTTAGATTTGAGCTATAACCATTATTTTACACTATTCACTATTCAAAAATAGCAGATCTACCAGCTCATAGCGCTACAAGTTTGTAGATCTGTTATTTTTGAAAAATCTTGAAAATGTTTGCAAATCTTTGAAATATTTTTTAAGCGAACATATTTGTTACACAAATTTTTGCTTCTGGGGGGTCCCTGGAACAAAATATTTTACAAATGTTTGCTTAAAAATATATATATTCAAAGATTATATTCATATATATTCGCACATTTTCAGGATGTTTCAAAAATAGCAGATCTACAATCTAAAAAATGACATTGTTTTCATTAAAACTGTGAAAATGTGCCTCATAGCACCTCATAGCACGGCACCGAGTGCTTATAGATCTGCATTTTTTGTGCAATTTTTGCAAATCTTTGAAAATTTCAAGATTTTCAAGAGGGCCCTGATCCACAAAAGTTAAGGAACCACTGCTCTGTAACGTAGCGTCTCTTTCCATCCCTGACTGGTTTTAAATGAAGTGCTTGTCCTCTTGCAGTACCTGTAGTTGTCATTCTCACAGGGCTCTTCCTTCCTAATACGGGCCAGCACCGTCCCTCCCTCCAGTCTCAGCCGGTTCAGACGAGTGTCCTCCAGCACCAACCTCATCAGACTCTTCTGCTGTTCCATCACCTCAGATACTACCTATGTTAAACACACACACGCGCGCACACACAGGCACACGCACGCGCACACACACACACACACACACACACACACACACACACACACACACACACACACACACACACACACACACACACACACACACACACACACACACACACACACAGGAATTAACACCTTTAGTAATTTCTATTTAGCAATGAGGTGATATTTTTTTGATTTATAAATGTTTTACACAAAACTAATGTATGAAAAAATATGACCCAAATCACAGACAACACAAAATGTTTTATTGGAAAGGAAAACGCCACAGTTCAATCACTAAGGTAGCACAGAGACCATGGAAGTAGAGGCTAGCAATGAAAACTGGTGGAAACCTCATTTGTCCAAAACCGTAACTTTTCAGGATTCAAATTTAAAAACAGCAAAAGTAGCAGTTCGACAAGCTCAAAACGTGTCTCTCTGCGCCGCATTGCAAGCTACTTTTGTGTGACACTGTAGTATGATCAAATAATGGGGTTAATTTACGAAAAAAACACAAAAAGTTAGAATCTGGAGATAAGAGGTTTCTGCCCGACAGCAACGATATGTAGCGAGAGGAAAAGACACCCTGCGGGAAAGCCATTGTGTGTCAGAGAGAGAAGCATACATCAGAGGCTCTGACCTTGGAGGTTTCCAGGTTGCCACTGTTGCTCAGCGAGCTGATAGACTCCTGGAGGGAGGAGATGGCCGCATTGCAACTGCTGGCAAACGGCTCGATTTTCTGAAAATGAGAGAGAGAGAGAGAGAGAGAGAGAGAGAGAGAGAGAGAGAGAAAGGATAACCGTTAAGTTAAACACTTTACCTTAAACAAGAAACGGCAAGTAATATTAAGCCATTAAGACCGGGAAAGCATCTGTGTCATTTTAGATTTCTTTGGCTTTTCAAAAATAGCAGATCTACAAGCTCATAGCGTGGCACTCTGTGCCGTGCTATGAGCTTGTATATCTGCTATTTTTTGAATAGCCAAAGAAGCAAAAGAAACTCTGAGATCTGAGATCTTATTTTGGTGGTGGCCGTTTGTTTATGTATGTATCACTGTTTGGGCCCAGTTCCATAGGGCCCAGTTTCTATCGCTGATTGGGCCCAGTTGTTCCACAGGTACAGGTGAGCGGTACCTGTCTGAAGTGGATCCAGTGACTGTGGTCGTAGTGGAAAGTGCCGTCCAATTCTGTTGTGAGTTGAGTGGAGTCGATGTGCTTCAGTAGGGCCTTCAGGGAGGTGAACAGCTCCGTCTAGAAACAACACAGACACACAGCCATTATGCTCTGGCCCGTAGCCATTTTATAGCCGAATTCCTACTCCGTAGTATGAGTAATAGTGTCGCTTGACAGAAAGAACTGATCTACAAGCTAACAATGCATTGCATCGCGACAACCTTGTGCGATTAAAAACAAAAAAAATAGCATCGAAAAAATATAATTAACAAATGTTTTCAGAAAAAGGAGATCAACAACCTCACAACGCATCGCAATGTGGACGGTTGTTACGCATTTTCTTTTTCCACATTTTCAAAGAAGTTCAAAAATCCATTTCTTTCTTTATTATTTATTTTTTTCTAAAGTGGTTAAACCATTATTAATCCACTGGAAGTCAACTGAGCATGGATACTCTTTTACAGCAACACCCATTCCTGGGCCTAGTGATGATGTAATAATGGTTAAGGCCCTTCCTGGCCTGTGATCAGAGCCAACAGAGTCCTGTGCTATCTCAATAAAGGAAAATGCAAATGGCTTGGAAAACCCATTGTCCCTAAAATGTGATTTGATTATGAAAAGAGTAATATAAATCAAACAAAAACCTAATAACATATTGTAATATCTTCTTATGCTAATAATGGCACAGTAGTGCTTCAAGGGATTTAATCAGGGTTAGTAGTTAGAGTGAGTAAGTTGTAGCTCTGTATCAACACTGAACAAACAACAGCTGTTGACTCAAAATTATTGCAACTGATAAACAACACTTTGATAAGAATGGGTAAAAGGTTTAGATACTCTCTATACACCGTGACCTGATAGGAGGATGGCTGCTTCCCCCATCGCAGATGGTTCAAGGACAGGCCAAAGAATGGCCACAACGGCAGCCTATCACAGACTGTGTCCTTCCTGGTGGAACACTGAGCCGTTATGCCACCGCGGAATGTGAAAAACCCAACTGTTGTTATTGTCACTGGCGCTGTTATTAAATATGACAGTAGCTATGAACTCGTCTCACACGTCATACCTCAATTTGGGGTTGAAGGTACAGTATTATTACAGCATTCCTCTGAGTATTATTTCACTTTATGATACTCAGTTTCACTGAGTATCATTTTGTATCATACTGTACGTTACTACTGTGAAGTAGCAATTCAATTAATTAATTCATACATGGGCAACTGGCGGCCCGGGGGCCACATGCGGCCCCCACCTTCACTTAATGCGGCCCGCAGGTTAATATCGGAATACTGATATATTATTGATTTCAGCTGTTACAATTCCAAACATGCAAACATGACCCACTTTAATTAGTAATGTAGCTAGCTAGACTAGTATTACAATTCTATTGTCTTTTTTTATGTCCAATGTATTTGCATTTAAGTTCATAAAGTTAACATAAGTATAACTAAATGCATTTGAAATTAAATACAAATGTTACTTTTAAGGATTCCAATTCAAAAATAGCCAAAATAGCAGATCTACAAGCTCAAAATGTGTCGCACCGCGACGTGTTTTGAGCTTGTAGATCGGCTATTTTTGCTACTTTTGTGTGACATAGAATGGCGAAAAAAGTCAAAATACGGCGAGACAGTATATGCAATGTGGCCCTCTGGAGTGAGTGTGGAAATATAGTGGCCCTCTCCATCATCAAAGTTGCCCACCCCTGAATTAATTCAACTACCTGTACAGTGATTTCTCTCTCAGGTTTGATGGCTGCGTCCTTGTCCACCAGGAAGAGAATGGAGTAAAGTGCATTTGGTATTAACACCTGAGAATTAAGACACAGACGCACACACGCACACGCACACGCACACACACACACACACACACACACACACACACACACACACACACACACACACACACACAAACATTCTAATCAGTGGAAATGAGAACAATGACAATGACAATGCACACAGTATTTGGCCACAAACAGCCAAACAATACAAACTACATATTTAAAGTGAATCATACATGTTGCGGGGAGCAGAATTACAACTCTTTAAATCAGTAAGTAAGTCATCATCATAGCTTGATGATACGTCTCTATGCTTTAGAGAGCTGTAGACAGCCAAACCCCCGACATGCAGCGTGCGGTTAAAAACAAGACAAGTGAGAACAAGTCTCTCCACGCGTGCCCCGAGGCTAGCCTTTCTCACACAAATGTCACGGAGGAGCGATAGTCCCTCCAAATGCAAGGAGTGCCTCTTTGAAAATGTAATCAAACTTTGTCAGCGGAGGAGGAACAAAGGTAAATGTGTCAGGATAGCATTAATTACAGCGAGGGAAACATTGCTTCATGGTATAAAACACAACAGCAGTGAGAGAGAGAGAGAGAGAGAGAGAGAGAGAGAGAGAGAGAGAGAGAGGGGGGGGAGAGGGAGAGGGAGAGTTCCCTGCTCCTTGGGCATGTTGGAAGGTAATTTACTGTGCATATTTTCCAGTGTGGGCTCACCTGGAGTTCAGACAGGGATGAGAGCATAGCTGGACGCGGCTGCTGTCTCCTGCTGTCTATGAGGACAGTCAGGCCTTGATCACGCCTCTCCCTCCTACAACCAGAATTCAGAATCAATACACTAGTAGCAGAGACAGTAGCAGCAATGTTGTGAGCTTGTAGATCGGCTATTTTCCGGCGAAGAGATTTGGGGTAGAGGGAAAACTGGGCGGACCCACAAGTATGGAGCACTGGGGGACCCCGGTCAACTAACTATATCGTTTTCAAGTAGTAAACTGTATTCACTTTCTATTTCACATACATTGAACCAGTTAAAAATGCACAACATTAATGTTGGAATTACGTTTGTCACTATTTTCCGGAGAGATGCGATTCAATTTTAAGTCAGCGTAAGATGTGACATTGAGCAATATTTTGTATTTAAGACAAGACGCAAATTGCCTGAGTAGAACAACTTTCAACTCAAGTGATTTTCAACAAAGCGAGCAGAGTGACAGTTGTGTGTGTTGGCCAAATAGTGCTTCAATTGAAATTGTCTTGTCTGGTGGAGTTTCCCACGAATCAATTATTTTTATCGTGTCTGGCGTGAATGCACCTTAAAATGGATTACCAGTACTATTCTATAGCACAGATTATAGACATTTTCTCATGAGAATTTAACAATATCTAGTTATGAATATAATTATTAAGAGTTCATATTGCGCTGATTATACTTAAAAGTTTATAACTCCCACAAAACTTAGAACTGGGAACTGTATGTACAATATGTATCATGAAATGTGACTTACCGTAGCGTGGAATAGTAGTATCCCAGTAAACAGGTGAGGTCTGTGGCTGTGCAGCTCTCACCTGTCCACACCCGACCCCTGGTGCACACCTGTAGCACGGCCCTCCCACCGCGGTCTCTGTTTCCTGGAGAAAGAGAAGGCCAGCAAACGGGTCAGGTGAGCAGCTCTTGTACCGACAAACCTACTACCATAATGTCTACTGGTAACCTGGTATCTCTCCCTGTAGGTGTAAAAGCTTTATGTTTGTTTGTGTTGTGGTGACGTCCACCCAAGGACTGCAGGTGTAAATGAGCTGTTTCTGGTGCAATAAATATTGTGCATAGTTACCCCCCAAAAAATAAAAAAACAAATGAATTAATACATTAATACATTAATACATTAATACATTAATACATTATTAATGGAGAGTCATTTCACTTTTACAGCCACAGTTGAGAAATTCCAGCCATGTTTTTTGATTTGAGTGAAGTAAGACGGTGTGCCAGTCGCAACTCAACGATGATGCGAGGATATAGTATGACACGGCCCTATCAGGTGCGTGTAAGATGAGAACATACTGTACACTAAGCTGTGGGATAAACCTACAGGCGACTGATACATTATGTCACGCTGCTGGCTCATTGCCTACCGGGTAGGACGACGGCCCCAGATGCCAGCAGCTCCTGGCTGACCTGTGATGCCAGGGTGGGGAGGCGTGAGCACCAGTCTGACGGAGGAGGACTTGACACGGAGGCTGGCTGGACGGCCGTCCCATTGGCTGGTTTAGGCGTCGTGTGTGAGTCCTCTCCGCTGTGGCTGGGTCGCCTGGTCTCGCCGCCGCTGCTATCGTCATGCTGACCTGCAGAAAACCAAGACAACAACATCATTGTGTTCACTGGGTTAGTCAGTAATTAATTATTGTACAGCATGATATTATTAAATATTATTATTTAAATCAATTTAGCGTAGATGGAGGAACAGGAAAGAGTGCAGCTCAGTTACGTGCTGTTAATAATAATTATAATAATAATAATGATAGTAATAGCTTGAAAACAATGAACAACCACACAACCAAACAAAACAACAAACAACTATTTGCCATAAGCCTGAGAGAATAGGTGTCTTTTCAAGGCAGCCTTAAAAGGGTCCAGTGTTGGAGCATGGCGAATATCTATTGGTTAATTGGTTCATTCTTTACTGTCTGACATGTTTACTGTACCAGAGCTCTACTATACAGTAGTAGTTGAACACAGTCAGTATCATGTCGAATCCTCCTTTCACCTCAGCACTTTCTTACCTAACAGAGTCATGCCATTGACCAATGCTCCTTAGCGGTGAGCAAAGTGTGTTCTAGTGGCAATGAGCTCACGCTGACTCATTACGGAGACCAGGTGTTTGCTCAGTGTGACTCATTGGTGGCTTCTGCAGGCTAAAACTCTGGAGTTATTAGCCTTTTGGTCTCTCGTCCTCCTTCTCTGCTCCACCACCAGCCCTCAGGGCTCTGTTTTACAGGAATGCTGCCTCTGACATTCCCAACTGGTACCACTGTTTACTGGCTTCATCCTAACCCTGGAGGCCAGTCCAGTAACCTGCCAGCTTTCACACTGATTATGTTTACTCTCTTCATCTTTCTGTCTGTTCTGTTCGCAGGCGCAGACTTGACTGCGCCACCGCCCAGGTAGTCTCTCAAACCAGACACATCTTCCACAAGCTATGAAAGAGTATCTAACTATGCCTCCTTCAAGTCGTGAACGAAAGCGAAAGCTGTCATCTGATAGTCATTCTTCACGAAAATAGATTTATAAATACTTCACAATTATATTTTGAATTGCAGTTTCGGCTAAGTGTGCCTTCACTAATTTGATTTACAGTAGGATTTATTTTCCGCGACTGCAAAGATGATATGGAATTTGGGGATACGCCAGACATCCGTTGTAGTGTCTTTGCATTTTGAACACTTCCGTTGTTTAGGCGGAAGCATTTGAAAATGTTATGCTCGACACAAGCAAAGTCTGAGCTAAAATAAGAGGGCACCATACTGTATAGAAAAGACAGGCCCTGCTTGTTCCATAACAACCCAGTATCTATAACGTGTAAGTGAAATATATCATGAATCTAAACTTGCACACAAAATGATACAGCTGAAAGTGATCATCCAAAAATATAAACAAGTAGAATAGTGTGGCGACTGAGTCGAGTGCTAATCTCGGGTAAGCGGCATGCCGTGTTTCCGTACCTCCTTTCATCTGCCTGTCTTACTATATGTGATGTCATGTGTCGGTTTGTCAATGGGCCATAACTCGCTTTGTGAGTATATTGCACTGAAATGCATCTCTCTCTCTCTCTCTCTCTCTCTCTCTCTCTCTCTCTGGACAGGAGTGAACTGGATAGTATAGTTAAGATCCCATTCGCCAGACAGACAGCTTGCGTTTCTTGTGCTTATTCAGTAAGCACAAGAAATATGACACTGATCAACATAGAACAGACACAGACAGACACAGGCATGACCGAATGCAAGATCTCAGGCTTGCAGAGATAATCATCAGGAACCTTCCTTTTCTAAAAATATCATTAAAATGTATTTGTATACATGCCAGGGTTTGATGTATGAAGTCATCTTCTAGACTTTTCTGGTGGTGACATTGGACCATTGGGACTGGGAGTGTGCAGAGAGACTGCATTCTATGGCTCAGTATTTGACAGACACCTTCCTGGGTGTTTTCTTTTCAAACCGTCTCTGCCTGGCCTCCTGTATTGTCCTGCCCTGTTCTGTGACAGTTACCCCTGCCAATAGGTTGAGCTCAACCTCTATTGTCTTCAAAAAGTCAATGCATTTCCTGTGTGACTGCGCGGCCGCTGTTTGCTGCATGCTTCCTAAGTTGCTTTGTTTTCAGAGGAAGCGACAAATGTAGGGCAAAGCCTCCTGCTCATTGTGCCATGTGAAAGCCTGTTTTGTATACCATCTTAGACACCGTTCTAAACCACCAATGAGAGGCCAGAACTGTTTCAGCATGGATTGTTATGCCCTGCATTTATTGATAGCAAGCAAACATAGATGAAATCACAGAGGCTTTGCATTTACAATGTTTGCAGTCTGGCATCATGGGTCTGCATGCAGTCTGCAATTCTGTCCTTCTTAACTACTTATGCCTGATTTATACATTGCCACACAACAGTGTTGTGTGGCAGTGTTTTAAAGAAATCATGCCTATAATGACATGCTCAAAATAGGAACACCAGGTTGAAAGTGGTTAAAACCCTGAGTATTTCTTTTCTCCAGAGCAAAGTGTGAATCAGTGCAGGCTGGATCTAGTGTTTCCAGGTAGAATTTGAAAGGCTTCTGCCTTCATCCCCAAGCGCCTCAATGTTCCACAATGGAACCTTTTGTAAACGAGGCAACCCATCTGTCTGGGACCCGAGCCGCCAGACCCCCAGCCCTGTTCACACTGGAGAAGGTCCACCTCACTCCAGGCCATGTCACTGTGGGATACTGGGGTCTCTCAGGTCGGTCACAGGATCTTTTGTGATCACTCTCTTAAGTTCTCTGTGTGGGAAACCTGCTTTGCAAGAGCTGAAACACAATCCACACTGAGGTAATCCTTTTTTTGTGTTAACACACTACTGTATCTTTACTGCATGACTGTCGAAGTGATCTCTTCAAATGCCGAATGGATGTCATATGGTTTATATTTAGAACTGGGTACTGTACGGTACTCTTTGAGAGGTTTAAATAAGCTCACTTAGTCTTCTCATCACAATACCCGGAGGAGGCTGCGCTTAACAAAATAGTGTGATTTCCCCAGCAACACTTTCGCATTGGTACTTTTTCCAGAGCTACCTGTACAGACCGACACGAAGCAAAAAGCAAAAACTCAGTCACAGTAGTAAAGAAAACAGGAGTCAGCTTTCTGATTCTGAACCACGCCTGGGGTTTAAAAAAGTTGCCTGTTTCCAGGGTAGGGCCATACGTGTCCCCAGTACAAGCCAAAAAACACACTACGGGCTATGGGCTTTGAAAAAAAGCTAATCTGTCACCAGTGATAAAGCAAGCGCTTGGCAATTATGAGCTGTCTCCTGACATCAACTCATGAGTCCAACCCCAGCCCACTGACTGACTAACCTCACCAATCGTATACAGTATAATCACAAACTGGTGCATATTGATAAATTGCCATTCTCAAACTGTTTTGGAATGGAAGCAGATTTTCAGGCCCTAAGGTTGTATTTCATACGTGGAAGACGATGTGCTCAAGGCTGTTATGATTCATCCAGTTAGAGGAAAACAAACAACTGTTGATACTGAGTAAGTGAAAGTTGAGAAATCATCTCATATTACCCTGCCAAGGTACGCTTGTTGCAACAAAGCCTTGTTTTATGATGAGAAAATCATAAATCCTTTCTTTTTCCCTAAGCAACTTAACTCTAATTACTGTAATAGCAATGTACTACAGTATATAAACAAGTAATTTCAATGAAGTTAAGCAATTTGTAGTGATTAGTGCACTTTTGCATAATGTAGGCAAATGGCACCAGGTTGAGCTGTAGTGCATCTCTACAAACCTGACTCCTCTCGGCTGCTTCTCCTCTCAGAACCAGGGAAGGCCGTCTCCAGCTCCAGCTTCCCAAAGCGCAGAGTGTAGCCGTTCATCAGCTTCTTGGGGGAGATGTTGACCGAGCCCCCAGAGGAGGAGCGTTCTCTGTGACCTTTGTTGACCTGGCCAGCCTTGTTAGTCCTCTCCAGAGACTTGGAACGCCTCTCGGCCCGCCTTTCGGCGCTGCGTAGCCCCCTCTGCAGGTAGAGCAAGGGCGTGCTGGGCCGGGAGTCCTCTCCGCTCAGCCAGCCCCTGGTCCCCAGCCTGCGGGATATGTGCTCTCTTGGAGAGTTACGGGCGTCAGGGATGCTGCCCAACGTCACCGCCGCCTCCCTGGTGCCCGTGCCATGCTCTGGGCCCTCCTCCAGGATGGACTCAGAGCTGGAGCCCAGATGCATGGGGTTCTGCAGGGCCTCCATGTATGACTTCCTGAACAGTCTCTTGGTCTCAAACGCTACAGAGTCCCTGGGGTGGCGGCGCCGAGGGCCCGGGTTACTCAGGTCCGTGCTGAAGGACAGGGTCTTGGATACCGACCCCCTCTCCCTCCCGCCCCTGTCCTCCTGCCCGTGTCCCGACCCATTGTCTCTGGCGGCTCGGTCTGTTTTAGTGCTAGATGCGGCCGTTTCGGCTGCTCTGAGGTTATGGCCCTCCGTCGGTTTGAGTCCAGAATCCTGTGGGGGATTCCGAGTGCTGGCCGGGTCCCCGCCGGGGGTCGGGGGATCGGAGAAGATGGAATCGGCTCCCTGGGAGTGCAGAGACTCCCTGGAGCTGCGGTGGCTGTCGAGGGTCCCCGTGGAGCCGCTGGTGCTGCAGGTGCTCAGGTGGCCCCTGAAGCCGCCCCCGCTGTGGTGCGCCTGCATAATGGCGTCCACCGTGCTGGTGACAAACAAAGGGTTGACCACGTTTTTCCACGGCGTCCTGTACACCGCCGTGCCAGTGGTGAGCAGGCAGTTCTGTAGCGGGTGCAGGTTGCGCTCACGCGTCACATTCTGCAGGAAGTCGGCGGTGAAGACGCTGCCGTACATGCTCTCCGCGACGGGGATCTCGGCGATGGCCTGCCCGGTGGCCGACAGGCATTTTATCACCAGCTTGGCGGCCTTGCGGCCCAAGGGGACGATCTGCAGATAGAAGTCTCCTTGCTTCAGGCGCACTTTGTGCAGAGGGGCGAGCTGCAGGACCACCTTCTCGTGGATGCAGAGGGGCCAACCCTCGTGGTAGAACAACAGGCCTCGGAACCGCACCTGATCCAGACAAAGAGAGTATTACATGTAAGTACATCTGTCGCTCCCACTTAAACGTTATTTATAGAGCCCGACCGATGCCCGATTTTTGGGTCCAATGCCGATTTCGGACAGTCCTAGCCCACCAATTACCAATGTTTTGACCGATATTTGGTCAATTAATGCCCTACTTTGTCATTACATTACATTACATTACATTCATTTAGCAGACGCTTTTATCCAAAGCGAGTGCGACTTACAATAAGTGCATTCAACATAGGTAGGGAACGAAACTACTAATCACCAGAAGTCTTAAGTGCATTTCCTGCAAAAACAAGCAACCAAGAGTATACCTAGCGCTAAGGTAAAGTGCTATATATCAGCTACCTACTTTCTTAAACAGATGAGACAAAATAGCAAAATCAAATGAGCACGAGCTAATACAAAAAGTGTATCGACTAAACAAGATCCAATAAAACAGTACAACAGTAAAACAAGAGTTCGTACAACTAGTTAACAACAAGTAAGCCAGACAAAGAGGAAGGGTAGTGTTTCCTGAAGAGGTGGGTTTTCAGCCTGCGGCGAAAGATGGGCAGTGACTCTGCTGTCCTGACTTCAGTGGGAAGTTCATTCCACCACTGTGGGGCCAGAACAGGAAAAAGTCGTGACCGTGTCGATCGACCAGAAGGACCCACTGTCATACTACAGTGTCACACAAAAGTAGAAATAATTGCAATCTACTAAAGACTAAATAGACTAAATAATAACTACATTGGATCCATTTGGAACACAGCTTCTTTTTTTCCATTTATTTATTTTTGTCGGGGTTTCCGCCCAGGCTGTCATGGCTGTGGTTGCCGTCTGCACGGCTGTGTTCCAACGTGTTCTTCAAGGCGTTCACTAGACGCTACAGTAAAGAGAGAGACAGGAACGACGAGCTGCAACGCAGTTCATTAGCTCAGTGTTTCTCTAACCTTTTAACCACTTAAACCCTATATGGTTGACCGGAGTCCCTCAGGGCTTTACTCTAGTGTTTTTTTCTGTTTTCACTCCACATTAAATATTTTCCGCGAAAGCTTTCCCCACAATACAGATGCTGGGACCACTTCACCCATTTTCAACCTTCCATATACTGTAAATCGGTCCTCATTAACCCATTAACCCGTCATTTTTTGATTTATTTGGCTATTCAAAAATAGCAGATCTACGAGCATAGGTGCCGTGCAATGAGCTTGTATCTGCTATTTTTTAGCGGCGCTGGCGCCGCTCTATACATAGTATATACATAGTATAGAGCGGTCCTGCTCTATACCTGGCTTTTCCGTCAACGTTCTGATTGGTCAGGTCTGTCAACGTTCTGATTAGTCAGGCCCGCCAAGGTTCTGATTGGTCAGGTCCGTCAACGTTCTGATTGGTCAGGCCCGTCAAGGTTCTGATTGGTCAGGTCCGTCAACGTTCTGATTGGTCAGGCCCGTCGAGGTTCTGATTGGTCAGGTCCGTCAACGTTCTGATTGGTCAGGCCCGTCAAGGTTCTGATTGGTCAGGCCCGTCAAGGTTCTGATTGGTCAAGGTTCTGATTTGTCAGGCAAGGGGACTATTCATGACATCACTATGATGTCATGAATATAGAATTAGATGTCTATATAAACAATGACTAAATAAACAATGAGTAATATCTAGAAATATTTAGTAATTTCATTTTATTATTCATTTGGCTAAAGTCTCCTTCTAGGTAAGTTTTTAGCGGCGCTAGCCGCTCTATACCTTTAGGTATAGAGCGGATCCTGCTCTATACCTGACTTTGTCCGTGTTCACCGTCAACGCTCTGATTGGTCAGACCCGTCAACGCTCTGATTGGTCAGACCCGTCAACAAAGTGATTGGTCAAGCTTCACGTGACATGTGGCTATAAATACATTATAAACACATATCGATGACAAAATGTATCAAAGGCGCCGCTACCTTCACACAGGGTGTGATTTTTTAATAGCCAAAGAAATCTTAAAATGGCACAGATGCGTTCCCGGGTTAATGGTCATTGTAAGATGGCACAATGTCCGTCTACCGTGTCTCAGAGGAGGGCTGTGGTCAGTTCAGAAATCTGCCTATGTCTGCCCACCAGTGATATCAGGGTTGGTAATTTCAAACTTTAAAAAAATGTTTATTAATGCAAGAACAATGGTTTCCATTTCAGCATGCACATTTTCCAGTCAGAGAAAAGCTATAGTTTCTTTTAGCTTGGAATCCTCAACGATGATGTCATTGGTAGGCAGGTTTCTGAACTGTCCATAGCCCACCAATTAGAGTAAGTAGACTAAAGTAGACAGGAATTGTGCATTAGTGAGGACCAATTACATGACGATAAGGTTGAAAGTGGGTGAAGTGCTCCTTTAATTTCAAGAACCCAATAACTTTGAGAGTGTACTCCCTCACGGGTCCATTTGGTTCCATGTGTACACTATCACAGTTACACACCTGTAAGGGTGCATAATTGGAACCCCTCAAGGAACCCTGAGGGTCCCTGGACTCCACTTTGAGAAGCCACTGCATTAGCTGGATACAAACCAATAAAGTTCCACCAGTACACCTATACTTAAACATCTGTTTAACTTTAATAGAGACACAAGGTGCTATCACAGGACCCCACCCCAGTGGATGAATCACTGCAGTCAACCATCACTCTAACAGGAAGATACAAACCTGTCTGATCAGGCCTGAGCCCTTAGCAACTACAACACAAATCTTCCCCATGACTCTACTGTTATGTACTAAGTCAGACAGACACCGAAAGCAAAGAAACAGTGCTGGAGGGTTGGCTTTTTTTTCCATTATCTTTTTTCCTTTCCATTTCTTTCCCTTCGACTTCCTGCAAAAGTGATTGAGAACGTGATCCTCCAGCGAAGCCTCTCATATTGCGAGCCGTACAAAGACTGCGCTGCACAGCAAGCTGTTCTCAGGGGCTAGGCTTAGGCCAAACTATTGCTGTATGGCTATCGTCACAGTGTAATCACAGCGGAGATGAATACAGCAGAATAAGGTTTCAGGACTTTGGTCATGGAGCCTCTAACCCACAGCAATCAAAGCTTGTGGGAGCCGATATTGAGTTTCAGTTTGGGACCAAAGAGGCTGAGAGCGACCACAGTTTCTCTCTGTTTGTCTATTCAGAGCATGGATGGCCTGGCTCTCAGCTTGTTTTCTGAACAACAATCAACTCTGTCCCAGTCCGTCGCTCCCCTTCGCCTACTCGGCAAAAAAGATCCCACTCATCAGCTCTGCGCTCACATTCTCTGCTCTGTCTTTTCTCACAACATTTTTGTCTAATTGCTCCAACGCAGTATCTATCAGAGTGTGTAGTATTCCAGATATGAAGTGTTTGGGTGGAACTAAATGGGGGTTTTGTGAAGCTTTTCAACTTTATCTTCCCTTCAGTTTGTGTCCCTCGCTGCCCTTTTCACTGCTTTTCATCTCACCTGGGACCGAAGCCAAATTCAAGTGCCATACAGAACATCTACCCAGCTCCGCTATGTTCTCCAGAACAGTGGTTCTCAAACCTTTTTGGCTCAGGTCACCCCTGTAAATAACTTTTTCATCCACGGCACCCCTGAATTACATTGTTACTTACTTACTTATAGGACCCTTCATTTATGTCATATTATGGTACTTAAAAATGTAAATATTTCCGCCTAAGATACAGTATGTCATGACGAAAACTTGAGAGAATATAAATTTCCATTAGGGCAGGTTGAAAATAATTCTATACTTGACATGTAACCACTCTGGGTGGAACATTCGTCAAAAATAGCAGATCTACAAGCTCACAACGCATCGTGTTGCGATGCGCTGTGAGCTTGTAGATCGGCTATTTTTGACAAAGACATTTGGTGTAGGTCCAAAAGTGATATGGATCAATTCCAAATATTATCAAAACATTCTGAGGCACCCCTGGACTGGTGTCACGGCACCCTAGGGTGTCACGGCACCCACTTTGAGAAACCCTGCTCCAGAAAACCACGGAGGTCAGTTAACGGACGAAAGATTAGCCTGCGTTGCCGTTAACACCAAAGCAAAACAACAGGAGGAGTCATCCAGTCCTGCAGGCATGGTCTTACTTACGCACGTCTCCTGCTGGATGACCTGGAGGATTCTCTTAGCGGGTAGGAGGAAGTCGATGAGACAGCGGAGCCCGTCCCCGCGGTACTGCCTCTCCACCACGCTGAACAGCTGCCAGAGGACCGTGGCAGCGGTGACGCTGAATGGAGGGTAGAGGGCCGACAAGGTGCTCTGGATGCAGTTGTCCAGGGACTCTGAGTCCTGAGGATGAGGAACAAAAGAGACAGAAGCTGGTTAAAGATGGAGAATATACATCAACATACTGTACATCACCATACTTTTCACAATGCAAATTCCACATTGCAAAGAGGCAGCAACTTTTAAGACAACCTTGTAGACACAGGCTTGTAGTAGGAAGGCTGAGGAAGACGATGATGGTCTTGGGTCCCAGCAGGCCAGTAACGATATGTGAGGTCCTGGAGGCGAGCATTTTAACCACTACTCTACCAGTGGGTTCTAGCCAGTACCTTTGAAGTCACACTTCAAAGAAAGGTTGTTCGAGGCCACCGGTTTGCATGTCTTTGTCCACATTGCACTACAATTCACAGTATAATGCACCGTATGCAGCAATTCATACTGTCCACCTCTGAAGCTGGCCAAATAGTGATGCAAACATAACATCAGACAAATAACCCACAACAACGATGAACGCTTGTTTTCATCATGCTGTGGTTCTGGGCAATGACACAAATATACCTGCACAAACAAGTGTGCACTTACACAAGCATGACCACGTAAACAAAAATCAGTGACACAAGCAAATCATTGCTGTCGGGCAGAAAGTGCTTATCTCCGTATTTTAACTTTTACGTTTTGAGAAATAACACGTATGGACTGTAGCTTTGTTGAAATCTGAGTTGTCCCCGTGCTATGTTTCTCTGTGCTACGTTTTAAACAACGTTGTGTACCTTTTTGTGTTACAGTATGAAAGCTGCTTCACAATTAAACAGTATCATCATCACTGCTTTGTTTTAAAACATCTCATTATACAGACCAGCAGAGGAGTGCTGAGTGACACAGACTCACAGAGTCAAACAGTCAGGAAGCCTGAACTTCACGGGAAGCGTCGGCCATATTGGTCTTTCCATTAAAGCGAGGGGAAACACCTGGGGGGGGGGCTGAATGTGACGTCACTGTCAGCGGACACAAACAGCAGAACTGGAAAGTCCAGACTAGTCTCCAATTTGGCAAGCCCTCCAATAACAACCATGTCACCGCTAACTCTGTCTGACCCTTAGTGGACATTAAGCCTGATTTATACTTAGTTACGCTCCGGCATCACGCACCCAAATGTATAGGACTGCAAGCTCACAACGCGTCGCAGTGAGGCGCAGTGTGAGCTTATAGATCTGCCATTTGTGGTACAAACGGTCCCGTGCCACTGTAGGCGCGTGTATGGCGGTGGACTGAGTGGCAGTGGTCTGGGACTCGGATGAGGTTGACCCACTGGTGTGGTCATCGTGTTCACATGGAGTTCAGTCACCCCCACCCCCACCCCGTCTCCTGTCCTTCCCGAGTGGAACACAACGGGGCAATAGAGGCATCTGCCTCCACAGATAGAGAGGGGGCTGCCAGGGAAAGTCCAGAACAACAGGACAGATAACTGTGCGTGTCTGTGTGTGTGTGTGTGTGTGTGTGTGTGTGTGTGTGTGTGTGTGTGTGTGTGTGTGTGTGTGTGTGTGTGTGTGTGTGTGTGTGTGTGTGTGTGTGTGTGTGTGTGTGTGTGTGTGTGCGTGCGCGGGGGGGGGGGGTAGGGGGTAGATCGTGGGAGGTAGGGGGGGAAACTTACAGTTGACTGTCAATGCCAAGTTTTAGAATTTGCGGAACAGCGTAGACAGATCGTAAAAAGCAGAAGGTCAGTGTTTGTTAAGGCCCCTGAGGTGCCTCTCTCCCAGACGTTTTACTGTACTTTTAAGCCAGATTTTTGGTTAATTGCACGCCGGAGCAGCGCGCCGAAAACAACCGATCTACAAGCTCACAGCTTGCGAACTATATGTATTAATTAAGCATCACAATTTGTTGGGATTGTGCAAAATGTAATGTACGTGTCGTTGGATCAGCCGCTTGTTGATCTACAGTCCTTCAGCACCATCAATTAGCGGAGAGTGACCAGACTCCAGTGCATCGGTATACACACCACGGCTTCTCCACAAGGCCCCCATTGTGCTCTCCGCCTCTCTAAACGCTGTGTTGTGTACTGTACGCCGTTGGTGCCCTGAAAACGAGAAAAAAAACGCCCACTTCCATTAGCAGCCAGCCTCTCTCGAGACAAGAGACACAAAAATGTCTCTGGGCATTAGTCACTGTTGCGCCAGGGAGGAGAAGAATAACACTGAGCTTTTTATTGAGGGAAAGCTAACAATGGGAGGAAAGCGTGATGGCTTCGGGGTTTCAGAGCGGCCTGGAGAGTCGTTCCTCAGGTTCCCAAGGCGGAGGGGAACGGCCGCTGGCCACAAAAGCGGCGCTTTGAAAAGCGATTAATCAGCAGAGCAGAGAGGTTTTTTTTTTGTTTGAGCTCAACTATAAATCGGGCTGCTCATTCAACCTGTTGCACCGGACTGGCTGACCGGGGAGAACCCGACCTTTACAAAGTCACTGCTAAAACCGGCAGCACAATGGTCTGCTTTGAACAATGTATACATTCAGCATGCTGGCAATGCATCGCTTCATAGCCCCCCTCTACACACACACACACAACATTTTACATACGACACAACTGCAGCAGATGTTGCCAAGGGCCTATTCAGAAACTCACTTCACCTGGCAAGTGGGAGACATAATCTGCATGTCTCAGCACAGCCATGGAGCTGAAGCCTGAAGTTATACTTAGTTGCGTGCGGGTGTCTCGCAAACCAGAAATAGCAGATCTACAAGCTCACAACGCGGCACGAGTGCGACGCGCTGTGAGCTTCCAGATCTGCCATTTCCGGTTTTAGCCACAACAAGCTTTAGCCACAACACCACTGCTTCCCCTCTGCTGTAAGCCAGAGAGGAGGAATGTAGCGTGCGGTGTGTGTGTGTGTGTGTGTGTGTGTGTGTGTGTGTGTGTGTGTGTGTGTGTGTGTGTGTGTGTGTGTGTGTGTGTGTGTGTGTGTGTGTGTGTGTGTGTGTGTGTCTAGCCTCAGACCCTCAACCAGGACTCAGGGCTCCGGTAGTAGACAGGGACATCCCACCCTTCTCTCCGGTGGCAGGTATTTATAGCCTTTATAGGCTGTGGCAGGCAGGCTGGAGGTAAAGAGCCAGGATGGTAATTAATAGGCAGAGGATCCAGGTGGGACACCGCTGTCCCCGCAAACCCGGTGTCGACAGCTGTTCCAGATGCATGTGGAACAATGCCAGTATACTAAACACGGAAAATCACCGTTTCTCAACCAGTGGGTTGGGAACCACAGGGTGGGTCACTTCCAAGATGATCTGACAGGGTCGTGGGCGAACGTTTATGGAGGAAGGTGACTTCATTATCAGCAACAAAACAACTTTAGGCCCCAGTGTAAAATGAGAACTACTCAGTTATCTCATAGAAGCAGCTGAACGAATACTCTCAACACCGGGGTTTTCTTTTTGTGCAATTACTGTAACTTAAAAATATATGTTTCTAACCGTTGTTGGTGTCATGATGAGTACATCCACACAGAACATGAATTTTACACGGCGACATGCAACACAATTTATATACAAAATAAATATTGATACAAAATACCCATATCTCGTTTATTCATCATGCGTGCCTTTAGTACGGCTAAATCTGTGTAGGAAGACATTTTACCACAAAGAAAATGTATATTAGATCCATGTTGGTTTTTAAATCGCAAAGATTTCTTTGACACTTTATAAGGACTATATGATATCAGTTATTAGATGCAATAACTAAGTAAGTCAAATACTTCATCAGTCACTAAACAAGATTGTAGACCAGATATCTCTCCTGTCACCCAATGACATATCTGTGTCACAGGGCATTGTAAGAAAAATAACATAAAGAGGTGGGGCGTGTTGGGGAGGGAGGAAGAAAGAAAGAAAGACAAAAAGAAAGAAAGAAAGAAAGAAAGAAAGAAAGAAAGAAAGAAAGAAAGAAAGAAAGAAAGAAAGAAAGAAAGAAAGAAAGAATAGAGCAAGGGTGGAGGGGAGAGACGTAGTCGCAGGCACATTTAGTGGGTCAGGGACACAAAAGGAGTTGCGCACCAGGCGTCCAGTGGAGCATGAAGCCACCAGGGGTTTGTAACAGGAGAGCCCTGGAGCCCCACACAGCCAGCTCACTAACCTAGAGCCCTGGACTCATGGAGCCCCACACAGCCAGCTCACTAACCTAGAGCCCTGGACTCATGGAGCCCCACACAGCCAGCTCACTAACCTAGAGCCCTGGACTCATGGAGCCCTACACAGCCAGCTCACTAACCTAGAGCCCTGGACTCATGGAGCCCTACACAACAAGCTCACTAACCTAGAGCCCTGGACTGGTGGAGCCCCACACAGCCAGCTCACTAACCTAGAGCCCTGGACCCATGGAGCCCCACCAGCCAGCTCACTAACCTAGAGCCCTGGACCCATGGAGCCAAACACAGCCAGCTCACTAACCTAGAGCCCTGGACCCATGGAGCCAAACACAGCCAGCTCACTAACCTAGAGCCCTGGACCCATGGAGCCAAACACAGCCAGCTCACTAACCTAGAGCCCTGGACTGGTGCAGCCCTATACAGCCAGCTCACCTGCTCAAGTGCTGTAAAGTTAATAATACCACACACTATAGTAACACAATAGGGATGCCAGGTTGAATGTTGTTGAGAACCTAAACCCTAACCCTAAACTCATTGGGACTGGGAAATGAGCGCACAGTCTGCACACACAACATTATTCTAACTTTTTGTATAGTTGTATATAGTATATTACATTAATAATAATTTGTGATCGTCACCAAATCCACAGAAACACCTGGACTTGTCTCATGTGGCACACCAGTGTACCTCGGCACAACATGTTGGATCCACTGCACTACTACAAACTTCAAATTGCACAGTGCTTTGCAAAAACAAACAATAGTAAGCCTACAATGGTTAAACATTTGGCCTGCAAGTCACTTGCAGCATTATCCTGAAATGCACAATGTGATCTAAGAATAACATGTGCAATTAAACAGGCTATCAAAGTACTGTATGGAATTACAGCAGCACAGACAGAGGGTATAAAAAGGGCTTTCCTGGACAGGTGTAACAAAGAGCCCGCGGGTTGCTCAGACCTGCCCTTCTGCCAGGTGCCAAGAGCCCGACAAAGGAACCAGTGAGACCTCACTCACTGTCCGAGCTGCCGTTTGATTCATACCTTTTGATGTGTGCCAATAGAAATCCTAACCTCATGAGAGAATGGTGGAGTCCCTCTTTACAGTCATGAACGGATCCCATCACATCAAAACGTAACACAAATCCCCAGTCTCCCCTCTAATTAGTACCCCTCCACCCCACCCCCAACCTCAGGTTTTCTCCTCAACTTACTGCATAGCAGATATTTATTTTAAATCCTCTATGATCACAGGGAAACGTCTTCAAGGACTTTGACCTTTGACCTTGCGCTACTTCACATCGGTTGCCTGTAGTCCGTTATGGTAAATGGTTTGCATTTATAACACTGTCTGGTTCTCAAACCGTTTTAATTTCAAGGACCCGCAGTTTAGTATGCATATACCCCCATAACTCTGAGAGCATACAAATGGAACCAAATGGACCCGTAAGGGTCCATTTGGTTCCATTTGTATACTCTTTGAGTTACAGACCTGTAAGGGTCCATACGGTTCCTTCTAACCGTCCATTATTTAGCTGCATGGGGACCCCTGGGTCTCTGAGACTTTGATAATCACTAATGTATACAGCATCTTTCACTTTACAATTTGTGCATTACATCCACCTATTCGCACAATGGCAGAGGCAGCCATGCTACTGTAGGCACCAACTTAGGCGTTCAGCGTCTTGCTCAAGGACCCCTTCTGCATTATGTCAGGAATAGCTGTGCGGATCGAACCGAGGTATACCTTCATATTCCCAGACAACTGCTCTATACCTCCCTGAACCACTTCTGTCCCTTTTAACTGAACCTTATTCCGTATAGTTGCACTCGTCGTAAATCACATTATTTGAAAGCCTACAATGTAAATTATGGTATTGAAACAGAGGGAGAGACAGGAACCGGGGGTGGGGGGTAGTGTCAGTGTTGTTTTGACCCAACAACATTCGTGTGAGGTCTCAAGCTGAGAGGGTCTAAAGTGGGAGAGAATGCAATCTGTCGAGGCACCTCTGCTAAATCAAGACCTGGTACTGGAAACTCACAACCATAACATCCTCATTATCTGTTAAGACGCGCACACGCGCACATGCGCGCGCACACACACACACACACACACACACACACACACACACACACACACACACACACACACACACACGCGCGCGCGCGTGCACAACCAATAACGAGTGGGTTTGTAAAAAGACACTTGTTGTAAGTGTTATCTCAGTAGATAAACTTTAACCCTTAACAAGCCCACAGCAACTGTGTGTCGAACACAAGCAGCTCTGACAGAAGCCTGCGGCACAGCCAGAGACAGGCACTTACTGTTTCCATCTGAGTATTTTGGTATCACATCAGATAGCTGTATCATACCCTGTATACACTGAAAGGGCATATCATATTAATATATTATATTACAACATATGTTTTTGTACACTACAGATGTTCAGGGTTTATGGAAATCTATAATTTCTGGCAGAGGCCTAAATTAAAAGGATTTATGCGATAGCATCGCACTTTTGGGATTTAAATACATAAATTACATGATGAATTTCCATTAATAATCCTCTCTCATGCCTGTTTGTGTATATATATACACACACTAGAGGTTCGGACCGCTACATGGCCCTCACACCTACGTCGCGTATCAGGTTTGTTTATGGTTATGTCTGCGTCAGAGTAACGTGGCCTTGGTCCTGCCTATGGGCGTATTGCGTTTGTTTATGGTTATGTCTGATTCTGAGTGACGTGGCTATGGTCCGCCTTCATAGCTTGCCACTACTGGGTTTTTGACCAACAGTAAGGTCAGGTAGAGTTACCTAATTGACTGAGATATATATGGATCTCGTTTGGGCCACTTGTAAAGTGAGGTTAAGATACAAGTGACAGGTGGAAACATACAGTAACAAATGATAGACCAGAGGTGGACCCAAACACCAGTTAAACAAATAAAAAGATTAATTGTCTACTACACAAACATAAGGTTATTGACTTCATACAATTACAAAATATTTTGTATGAAGAGAAACAAGCGAAACCTTTCTGCTGACACTCAGGCTGAGCTGGAAAAAGTCTAGGGATTAGGGGTTTTCTGAAGTTGTGTGAGTGCAAATGGCTATAGGGAATCATAGAGTTTACAAGGGAATATGGATGTGAGGTGCTTGACAATTAACCACTTGTCTTAACCCATTAAGACCTGAGGCCGATTCTGCAAAATGTCTTCTAAATCCTAACTGTTTTTTGAAAAAACTTGTGTTACTATATCAGCGGTGCTCAAACTTTTTCATGTCAAGGACCCCCAAAATGTATATGTATTTGGCCGCAGACCCCCATCTCAAAGTGTTTTGTTCCAGGGACCCCCAGCAGCAAAGATTTGAGTTACAAATGTTCGTTAAAAAATATATATATTCAAAGACACATTTTAACGATTTCTCAAAAATAGCAGATCTACAAGCTCATATGAGCTTGTATATCTGGTATTTTTGAATAGCCAAAGTGTAAAATAATGCTTTTTAGCTCAACACCAAATCACTTCGCCAAAAACAGCCAATCTACAAGCGTTGTGAGCTTGTAGATCTGCTATGTTCAACGAATGTTTGTCCCAGAATAGGGACGCTGTATACGTTTCTTGTGGTTAATGTAAGCATAAGAGCTGTACAGTTTCTGCACATTGTGTCCAGTTTCCCACAGTTGTTATCAGAGAGTTGAGAATTCCTGCCATCAGACGACAGTTAATGGCTGTGTCCTACAACAGGATGTAAACAGCTTGGGGACACCATATTGTTCCTGAGCAGAAGACGTCATACCGCCCAGACCCTATAGATAGTAACATTATACACACACGTAGGCCTGTCACAATTATTACATAATCGTCTAATCGCAATTATTTTATATAATCGCTTTTTTTTTTTTTTTTGCATAATCGTCATAATCGTCTCCATGTTGAAAGATTTTCACACATTTTCAAATAATAAAAAAATCAGAAATAGCACATCTACAAGCTTACAACGTGTCACTTTGTGACACGTTGTAAGCTTGTAGATCAGCTATTTCTGCTTTTTTTTACATGTATGAAAATGATTAAATATGTCAATAATTTCTTTGTATATTTCAGTTATTTGTGCTATTTTTGATTACGAAGCCTAAAAGGCTTCATATGTTCCAATGTTCACACAATTCAATCGTTAATCGCAATTATTTGAGTGACAATTAATCGTCAACTTAAATTTGTCATCGTGACAGCCCTACACACACACGCATACATGCATGCATGCATGCATGCATGCGCACGCAGACAGACAGACAGACAGACAGACAGACAGACAGACACACAGACACACAGACACACAGACAGACAGACAGACACACAGCACAAATACTGCACATACAATAATGTTTCAGTGGGTGGCAAACAAGAAGCAGGAGAGGTGAGCTGTGCTCTCAGACCTGTTGTGAGTGAAGCCTGATTTAGTTTAATTTAGCATTGTGCAATGAAGATTGCAAATCTACAAGCTCACAGAGTGTAGATCTGCTATTTTTGGCACAACACCATGCGCAACCAAGTATAAATGAGGCGTGACAGTAGAGAGACAATAGAGTGCAACAATTTAGAGAAAACTGTTGGGTAAACACAGGACTAATGGAAACCGTATTTCTGAACCAAATGTGTGTAAACCTACAGTTTACATTCTCAACTGATATTGTCATGTAACAGAAAAGACTTTAACCACATGAACCCTGGCATCCCTAATATGGGGCAAACATTCAGTGAAAATAGCTGATCTACAGCCTTACAATGTGTAGAAATGGCGACGATATGTGGTGTAGAGGGAAATACTAGCAGACCTAGTACAGAGCCCTGATGGATCCTGGTCAATAAAGTATACTATGTAGGGTTTAAGTGGTTTACTGGATTGACAAAAACATATTTTCCATGGCCACGGCTTTAGCATGAACACAAGTCAGGGTGCAACAAACAGGTGAATCCCTGGAAGAAACAGACAAGTAGGCATGCAAAACTGCATAAAGCCTAAAAAGTTATTCCATGCCACAAAATAAGTGACAAACGTGACATGGACCATTTCTTAAGCTTTCTTCTGTTATTTTCTGTCATGCATTCATATCCCAAAGACCTCCACCAACACAACAACACAAAAACATGGATTTACTTGTATTGTTGAGAGTTCAGACAACATAGCTTACATTATCCTTATGTGTAAGGTGTAAAAACTACCTGTGTCACTTTGGCTATAGAGCAACAGGACCAAATAGCAGTCGTCTAGTATCTCCAAAATAAAGGACACCTACTGTAGTATCCCCTGGATGTATAATTACAGGGACATGTCACGTATTGTACAGACAAACCCCCCCCAAAGTCCAAACAGCTGCAGGACTTTCCCAGGAAACCCAGCTGTGTATTCAACAGAAATAAAACATGGCACAGAAAAGGTTGAAAATGAAAAAGGACTAAATTTAGCAAAAACCTCACGAGAGACAGAAATCATAGGCCGGCTGCTGTACAAATATAGGATTTGAGTCAAACACAGCCCCGGCCCGGCCATAATGAGAGGGCAGAGATGTCAGCGCTCCGTTCCACCACCTACCTTAATGCTCAGGTAGTTGTCACAGCTCCTGGACTTTGCTCTGGAGTGCATTTTGCCCAAGGATAACATTTAGGAGATGGCCAGGAAACTGAAGTCCCCCAGAACTTTAGTAAATAAATGCTAAACGCCAACCCCAAAACATGATAACATCCACTTGTAAAGTCCACTCTGGAGGTGCTGTTGCTCAGGGCTGCAGTATCAACAGGTCCAGCGCCATGGCAGGTTTTTCTGTCCCCTGTTCTCTCTCTCTCTCTGTGTTATGTCTCGGTCCCTGTCCTGTCCTGTAGCGCAGGGAGGCTTGACTAGACTAAACTCCTGTTACAGCATGAGAGAGCCAGAGAGCGCTGGCTTCACCCTCAGCTCCACCCCCCTCCCACCTCCCCCGTGTCTCTCTCTCTCTCTCTCTCTCCCTCTCTCTCTCTCTCTCTCTCTCTCTCTCTCTCTCTCTCTCTCTCCCCAGCCTCTGCCATCAACAAAACCTCCCCCACCCTCCTGCACTACACTCCATTGCACTGCTTGCTACTGACGCCTCTCCCAGCTGAGATAATGCACAGCAGCACAGATGCAACAACTTCCATCAAACCATATAGAAAACACACATGAGCGCACACGCACACGCACACGCGCGCGCACACACACACACACACACACACACACACACACACACACACACACACACACACACACACACACACACACACACACACACACACACACACACACACAGCCTGACTTGCCTGCACAACATACAACACAATAACACGCCTCCACTCGACCCAGCAGGGGTGGAAGGGGACTCTCTGACTAAAACACACCCCCTCCCTTGACCCCTGCCACCCCCCATCGCCCTCCTCACCCCCACTCCCCCTTTCCCTCAATGGTCTCTTTTTGTCCTGATAATACAAATGGACTAAGGTTTCAGCTTATTCTGCATGCTTTTGAAAAAGGGAAGGGTGGGAGAGGGCGGGGGGGCGGGGGGTTTTAGAGGGGAGGAGGTGGTGGGTAAAGCAAAGAAAAGAAGACATCAGCATTGGATTGGTGGTGGCTGAGGTCACCCAGCACCACAATGGTGGCTCCCCTTAACTACAGTCAGAGAGGGGTGGGAGGGGAGCGGGGGGGTGTTCCCACCCCACCCCGGTCCTCAGAACTTAGCCCTGACACACAACAAACTGACAGACGCATCAGGCCCACTTCCTGTTTGAAGAAGACAGATGTGACAGCCCTCCAAACGGATGGCCTTTGGAGGAGACACAGATGAGTCCTCATGCCTCAATGTCGCTGCTGTCCCACGACGACGGGGCGACTTGTGTATTTGTTCCGGTTTCTCAGCGCGAAAAAGAAAATCGACACACTTGAGATGGGTCCGCGTGTCCGCGTTAACCCATTCATTATAGCTATAACCATTATTTCTATACTTTGGCTATTCATAAATAAGCTCATAGCGCGGCACCAAGTGCCGTGCTAGGAGCTTGTAGATCTGCTTGTAGATCTGCTATGAAAAATCTTGAACATGTGTGCAAATCTTTGAATAAATATATAAATATATTTAACTCAAATCTTTGCTTCTGGGGTGGGGGGGGTCCCTGGAACAACATATTTTGAAGGTATCGGTGGCCAAAAACATAATTTTGGGGGTTCATTTGACAGTTACAAATGTTCGCTTTAAAAAATATATATTCAAAGATTTGCACAAACTTTCACGATTTTTCAAAAATAGCAGATCTACAAGCTCATAGCACGGCACAGAGCTTGTAGATCTGCTATTTTGAATGGGTTGGATCCCTCGACGGTGGCACTTTGGCAAATTGTAGGGGCGCGTGGTGGATCCTTCCACACCGCTCCAAAGGAGACCTCCTTTGAGGAGACGAAAACAAAACAGCATGTTTTTAACCAAGCCGTATTTTATACTTTCTTTCTTTTCTTTTTTTAAATAGCTAAAATAGCTGATCTACAAGCTTGGAGAATTGGGGGAAAAGAAAAATGCTCATTGTTCATTTTATATCCACTGTGTAATGTTCTTTGTTTACATTCTAAAGTATTTGCTTCATATGATTTAAGTGCTGGAATGTAACACGGCTGACAGTTTGTCAGAGGGTACACATTAGGGGCCTGCCTATCTCTTCAAAATGATGCACAAAACTAAACATAGGAAATCCTTGTTGGGGAAAGCATGCAACCGTACAGAATGGGATCTTTGTGTGAGGACGTGAAGATCATATTAAGGAGGGCCTGTGTAAACAGAGAAGGTAGTGAGGAGGGGTAATTAGGTTGGGGTATATTTAGAGAGAAGCTCTGCTGGACTTGTCTCAGACGGCATTAGTTGCCAGACGGCACAATGACCCGCCGTGGTGGACATGAAAAACACGAGGAGCTATATGATCACACAAACACACACACTCGTGCGGTTCACAAACTCACACATATGCGGTTCACGGCCAGTTATTACCTAGGGTTAGCACTAACACTCTGTATACTTCACTGTTGTGGTGGACAGGGCCTGGCTGGATGGATGGATGGCTGACACTGTTCAAACAAACCTCCGCCCTGAAGTATCACACTGCTGTCAGTAACACATTTTTTTTATTTCTTAATTTTTTCATTCTTTGTGTGTTTCTTAGGTTTCTTAGGCACACACAATCTGGTCCACTTTGTCCTTTGTTTTCCTCATTAAGACAGGAGGTACTGGGGAAAAGCTGAGAATTAACCAAAGCGTGAGGGAAGATATACAGTCTATACAATATACTACACAGCGTCACTTGCCAAAAATAACTGATCTACAAGCTAACAACGTGTCACAATGTCATAGGACAGGGAGAGGTGAACATTAATCAATATTTATTTATATAAGCCCTATTTCATACTTCGTCGAACAACGGTGTCACACAGTGAAAATAGTCGATCTACAAGCTCACAATGCATTGCAACACGACACGTTGTGAGCTTGTAGATCAGCTATTTTTGAATTTGCCTGCTCCAAATAGGGACACCAGGTTGGAAGGTCTCAGTGGGTAACGTAGGTACATTTGCTCTGTGGACATGAAATGCATGTGGTTCCAGAGATGGGTGGGGGGCTTATATCTTACACTTCATCTGGCCTAGAGGGCACAAATATCAAATATACCAAAACCAATATTTAGAACCAATAACCTGCTCATGTACTAAGTTAATTGAATTGAATGTTTTTATTTTACTTGTATATATTGTTTTTGTTTTTTTGTACAATGGTGGCGTAGAAAACTTTTGAAAATAGCCGATCTACAAGCTCACAACGCTTTGCATCGCGGCGTGTTGTGAGCTTGTAGATCTGCTATTTTCACAATAAAATAAGATTAAAAAGATCATGAATTAATCATAATCGAGGCCCTACTCTGGCCCATGGCACAAAGTTAAGGGACACTTCAGAGTCCAGGTACAGGACAAACACAAGGTCAACATGAAAAAAAAATAAAGTCTGCACACTGGTAATATGCTCCCACTTGTTTTCACTGAAGATTTGACAGTTCCATTACATGGATCTTCTTTGGGAATGTTGAAAAGAAGCTCTATTCTAGGGCAAACATTGGGCAAAAAGCTCACAACGTGTCGCAGCCCAACCTTGTAGATCGGCTATTATCGGCGAAGAGATTTGGTGTCGAGGGAAAAAAGGAGGGGCCCAAGTATAGACCCCTAAGCAACTCCAGTCACCTAGGCATATAGGGTTGGTGGTTAAGTGGTTAATGGGTGACCCAACAGCTGAATGTTTAGGGCGCATACCACATGTGCAAAATAACCTCTTCAGCGTATCCCTGGTTCGACTCCCGGCCTGACGGATCATTTGCTGTCGGCCGTTCCCCTACTCTCTGACTGCCTTTCCTGTCTCTCTGTCATTGTCACTATTTAAATAAAGCAAAAAAGCTGAAATAATGATCTTTAGAAAATAAGATCCATAACCTCTTAAGCCCCCCCCACCTCCCCCGCGTACGGCAAATAGCAAAAACAGACAATCTACAAGTAAAAAGTAGGGACCTTGACAAAAATAGGGACGCCAATGTTAGTGTGGTTAATGATAATAAATGCATCCAGCCCGTAGCGGACTGGACGGTACGTAAACCATGTGATCGCCACATCCCCAGTTCAATTCCAGGCTGGCGAGTGTGTTGTGTGTTGTGCGTCTTTCACCCAATCTGCCCTTAGTTTCCTGTCTCTCTACTGTTAAAATAAAGCAGAAACCACCAAAATACATAATGCAACCCTTCTCGATCAGATATGATCAGAGGGTTGTAGGTTATCAGCCCAGAGCAACAACTCCTTCACTATGTCTTTCCCTTCTCCTCCTCCTGCCTGTCTGCCTGCCTGCCTGTCTGTCTGTCTGCCTGTCCTCCTACAGTAGTTGTGGTGAGCAGACAGACAGACGTCAGGCTCCTCTGTGGCTACCAGAGGAGGTCAGTCTGTTTTCCTTCTGCTGCTGATTTAGACCAGCAGCTTGCCCTGTTGCACTGGAGGAAAACAAGAAGTGCGACAGTACAGTACATCATGGAACCAAGATCAATACATAAAAAAACACCGATGACGCACACCGAGTCAGGAGCAGTGCTTCTCAAGGAAAGGTTCAGGACCCCAAAGGTGGGTCACAAGATGTTCTGAGAGGGTCACGGATCAAGAACATCTTGACAAGATGAATATTGTGGGTTATCTATTCTAATAAACTGGGTCCAGACTTTGAGATCAACACAAAATTCACATCCCGGTCGGTATGAAACTGTTGTTGTGACTGCTTACAATTTCACTGGAGAAATAGTAAAAGTCTTGCATGTAAATTGCGTGTTACTGTTCAAATCTGACAACCCGTGTTTTTCTGCCACTTCAACTTAAGCCCTATACACTATGTCGTATAACGAATCTACCAGCTTATAACGCATCACGGCTAATAGATCTATTTTCGCTATTTTTTTTTCGTCTACAACGTCATAACCAAAATAGGGACGCCAGCGCAATTTACACAGGCTTCTGGTAAACAATATTTATGTGATGTGGAGGAACAGATAGGGCAGTCCCCCGGGGGCATGGCATACCATCTGATAAGGTTATCTGGGGAACAAATTAGACAGATGACACAGGAGCTGCAGCTCTATCATTTTTCATGGCTGTAACTGACGGTAAGTAGATGTAAGGAGGAGATGAGCACAGTGGTTGTTTGGATTAAGATGTTTTGATGGACTTCTCCCGAAATAGACGGATAGACACACACACACACACACACACACACACACACACACACACACACACACACACACACACACACACACACACACACACACACACACACACACACACACACACACACACACGCATGCACACACAGACATGCACACATGCACAAGCATGCCCACAACTTTCCAGTCCACATGGATTTTTCTGCCAGTTCTCTCTCTTCACACAATACACCTCACATGGTCAAGTGCTATAAAAGTGTAGCTTTGATATGGGAACAATAACCTTAGTGACAGAGAACGTCCATATAATTAAACTTAAATGGGTGGTCTATTGTCCTAGGGCAGCATTGTTGACAAAGCCTGGACTGCCACCAGAAAACATCCCCAAAACACACACACACACACACACACACACACACACACACACACACACACACACACACACACACACACACACACACACACACACACACACACACACACACACACACACACACACACACACACACACACACACACACACACACACACACACACACACACACCAAACTGTGGAATGTGACACCTTGATCTCACCTCAGTTAGTACACAGATCACAGTGCCACCCAGGCCACCCAGGCCCACCCATTGTTGTGAACTTTCAACTTCACCCCTGTTCTTGCTCACAACAAGCTATAGATCATTGGTTCTCAAAGTGGGGTCCAGGGACTCTTGGGGTGCCTTTAGGGGGTTCTAAATTGAACCTTACAAGTCTGTAACTCTGACAGTATACATGTTTACTGTCAGAGTTAAGGAGGGTCCTTGACATTTTTAAGTTTGAGAACCACTGCTATAGATAATCAACCAATACGATGCTCTAACTCAATGACATAGTGGGATACTCATGCTCAATTTTTTTTTGTTTTAACTGCAAACTAATGAAGTGTTACATTCAAGCCTACAATGTGAGCGAAATAACATCAAATTCCAATGTCCAAACCTAAAGCAATTCTGTCTAATTACTGTATCCACAAACCTTATCATGCTTAAAGCAATAAACCTTGACAGTTTTGTGCAGTGTGATACAATTCAACAGCTGAGGAAACTTAAGAACACTGCGTCTTAAGGATTAAGTTACATCACTCTCAGAATCAATGATCTCTATTGTATGAGAGCTAAAAGACACACAATTCCGCAATTCACATATCGCACACACACAGCAGGATGCAGTGGGCTAAACCACAAAGTAGTTTGCATATAATCATAGCAATTACACAAAGGAAGCATAGCAGCATTATGCACAAAGCCAATGTAAAGAAAATTATTTCTGGTACTCACTAGGGTTCAAGTTCTGGACAGCGGTTCCTTCTTGTAAAATAAGTTCAGAACACAATGCAGCCACACAGGGTGAATGCTGTGTAACCAGCTCCCCTCCTCTGTCCAGCTCCCATGGTCTTGAGAAGAACATGAACGTCACATCAGCATCAGGGAGTGGGAGCAGTGCTCCTCACTCTGTCTTCCTTGGGTCACTGCCCACTCCCACCCCCCCACACACACACACACACCCAAGTCCAAAGCTCTGGGATCAAAGAGAGCAGCACAGGGACTTCCAGGTCAGTGAGTTTCTCAATCAGTGGGTCTCGGCCCCAAAAAGTGAGTTTCAAGATGGTCGGACACAGCAAAGGACAATATGAAGAATTATGGGGTTTCAAAAAAGCTTTAGGTGTAAAGCCAAATCTCTGTGTTACAGTAGAATTTAGTTTGAGTCAAATACATTGCGGTACTTTCCCCAGCTACAAACCGATTTTCTCAAAATTCTGGTCCCTGAGTTCGACCAGTTGAGAGACATTGGTCTAGTAGTTAGCATTCTATCTGTCAGGTCCACACTCCCCTCCGTCACAACAGAGCTGCATGTCGTAGGCTTTGGACACTGCCGTCTTCAGACGGACGACCTTGTTGTCCAAACGCAGCTATACAAACAAACACACACATAGCATCCACCTCACTTCCCAGCCTTAGGTACCTCCTCCACCTCCTCCCATGCACACTCACAATACAAAGAGACACACAAGTGTGCAATAACATAATATACAGCCAATGCATGTGTGCACATATCCACAAACACACATTTAAACATTAAAATAATCTGAAATCTCACACTAGATTCTAAATCAACTTTTAGTGTGATGACTCTGTTAGAAGCCAAAACGACCCCCCCCCCCCCATCCCTCTTGCCCTCTCTGTGGCAGAAAGCAGCTGTCCCATGATGAACAGCCTCCACCGTGCTTGTCTGTGTACTTTACGGTGGGGAGAACGCATGAGGGGTGTGCCACCTGTCTGTCACAAGCCCCATAATGTACCTCCCCGTCCCCCCCTGTTGTGTGGAAGTCCCAGCTCCAACACAAAGGACACTGTCTTCTCTGGGCACATGAGCAGCGAGCACAGGTGGCTGGAGGAGGCAAGGTCGAGTTACACAGCGGCCACTCCTCCCCCAGTATGAATGAACCAGTGGTGGAAGCAAGTACTCAGAGTATTTACTTAAGTGAAAGTAGCAATGCCATTGCCACAATATAGAAATACTCATTTACAAGTAAAAGGCTTGTATTCAAACTTTTACTTGAGGAAAAAGTACAAAAGTATTGCTATGAAAATAAGTAAAAGCACAAATGTTTTCGAGATTGATCGAACTTTTTCAATAATAGCAGATCTACAGGCTTGCAGCGCGTTGCGATGCTTTGGCTATTTTTGAATAGCCAAAGTATAAAATATGGCATAAGTGGTTAATGCATGTTTTGTATTAATAATTAACATCTGCAAAGTAACTAGTAACTAAAGCTGTCAAATAATTGTAGTGAAGTAAAAAGTACAACATTTGCCTCTGGAGTAGAAGTTTAAAGTATCAACAAAAAAAAAGAAATACTTAGTTACTTTCCACCACTAATCTGAACCACCGGCTCTCCCAGCAGCCTGGGTGTGGTGTATTATAATCAATGTAAGTGTGAGCAAAGAAACCTTTTACAACACAAAAGATGAGCATTATGTAACTATCCCTTGTTTTGGCAGGGTGAGCCGCAGAATGAATGAAAGAGTAACACGTTTATTACTTTATTACTTTATTAGGATCACCATTAGCTTCCACAAAGTGGTCGCTAGTCTTCCTGGGGTCCTTTATAATGTCATCTACTTCCTCATATTGTACCTTCCTCAATGAGTACCAGCTGAGTCAGTCAGTTGACAACAGTCATGTCATTTACTACTAAATCAACACATTTTAAGTTCCCAGAAATGCCTTTTTGACATCATTTTTCCGCTCTCCTGGAGGTTGAATTTGTATTGAAATCCATGATGTTGTTTTCAAGAAGTTTGTAGCTCACTTTAATAACTTCAAATGAATATCACAATAATATTATTATATCAAACCAAGCCTCGAATGTGATTGAATGAATGAACGATAATTTATATAATTTTATATTTTTGACAAGATCTGTACTGTAAATATTATGTGATGGCTATTTCTGCACTAAGTATAATACAGGGCTTAAGTGGTTAATTAGACTAATTGATTTAGTTGATTATAAAAAATGTATTAGACTTGTTTTTGCGTAAAGTCATTGATACTAGAAATGTAAAAAACATTATTAAAAAAATGCTTATTGATTATTCGATTAACCTACGTGAGCAAGATTTTATAAATGTTGGTTTTGGTATATTTTCGGTTTATTGCCCAGCCCTAATATGTTTATTATGCATATAAAGATTAGGATCAGATAAGACCGTAACCACTTGAACCCTAGCATCTTGATTCTGGGGGTTCTTCAAATCTCTTTTTGGCAAAGAGATTTGGTTTAGAGGGAAAAAGAGCACACCAAGTACAGAGGCAACTCATGTCCAGTTTACTAAGTATAGAGGGTATAAGTGGTTAAAAGAACGCATATCCCCGGCCAATCTGAATGGAGTATTCCCAGTGGCTATGCTGTGCCTAATAATCCACTGTGTGAATGTAATGCAGCGTCTTGTTGCACCCATTAGTCTTGTATATCTACATGTACTAGGTGATAATTGATTAATTTTTTGTCAGTTGTTTAAAGAGATGGTGCCATGTTTTTGCACTTTTTCTGTTTTTCATGTGTCTATGAGGTTGACAGAACCTCATTAAGCCCCCCGGTGGTGGTTTTATGGTGTTTTATGTCTTCTCTGACTACTTGGAGTTTCTTCCTCGAGGCTGAAACCGTGAGGGTCAAACGTGCCAATAGTGAAACAGCGCTTTAGTGACATAATAAAAACATACCCTCCCCCTCATTATCATAACACAACAGGTATGGGCATGAGGAGGAGGAGGGACTAGGACAGGTGGGTGGTGCTGAGGTGAGAACCAGGTATACTTAATGAACTGGAGGCGTGTCCACATAAAAACATAATTTTAACAATTTCTGTATACTTTTTTGAAAAAAATCTTCCTCCTAGTATAACCATAATACCTGATGATTATGTTTTAGGGGGGGGGTCACTGAAAATCACGGCACCCCGTCTTTAATATTGATCTATCACTGTAGACTCTCCATAACCTTTCCCATGACACACATGGCAGCAAAGTGAGTAGTTAATGGATGAGGTTATGAACTTTCTCTTTTCCAATGTGTACTGCAGGGAGAGCATCCAAAAATATATGCAAAACACACCTAAGACATATATGCACTTGTCTGCACATGTCTTGCCCAGATGTGAACACGTGTGAAACTGTCTCAACAGGAATTTACAACATAAATTATATTCAAATGCATGTTACTGCAGTAAGGTCAGACTGATATATTGCTCGGGCCAAGCATCTCAATTCTGCCCCCAGAATCTAGATGCTAGGGTTCAAGTGGTTAAGATACATGTGGGCTACGGTCTTATCTCATCCTAATCAACCGATGTGTTGTTTTCAAAGATTTTCAAAAATGTAGACCATATATTTTCAGCTTGTACATTGGCTATTTTTGAAAGGTTTTGAATCGGGCTTAAAGTGTTTAAATACAAGTTTACTTGATTTACTTTTTTTTTATCTATCAATCTATCAAATTGTTATTTGTGTTTATTTGTATTTATTTGTTTGCTCCTATGAAAAATGTTCAAATGCTTTAATAACAAGGTGGAGAGGGACACGATTGGCCTATCTTTTCTGAATCAGAGTAAAGGAAATCCTTTAAGTGGGAGAAATAAAAAATCTGACTCAATCACTCAACTGAATGCTAGGTCTATATGCCAGCAGTGGCCTTAAACATTTTGTGTCCATGGAACACCAAAGGGCAAGTCTAAATCTCAAGGGACACCTCCGTGCAAAATAGCTTCTATAACGATATGATGTGTTATCATTTTTTTCAATGTGTTGCATCGCAATGCATTGACAACTTGTAGGTCTGCTATTTTTGCATGTGTTTTTTCAGAAAAAAAAAAAAAATAATTACATCTTTCAGACTATAATGACATGCCCAAAATAGGGACGCCAGATTGATATTGGTTAAAAAATAGTGGACATATACTGTAGTACTGGTATAGTAAATACATAAAAATATTCATAACGTTTTCTATAGTTGTATATATTGCATTAATAATTTGTGGTTGTCACAAAATGCCAAGGCACACCTGGACTTGTCTCACGGCACACTGTTTGGGAACCACTGCAATAGGCCTACACTGCCCTACAGCATTACATCTCAACAGGTGGGTCAGGAGACTCAGGACCCAAAAATGAACTGCAAAGTGTTTGTGTTCTCACAGGGCTGTGAACAAAGAACATCCAACATTGAAACACTGTGTTCCTTCGTTCCCCATTTCATAGTCGACACAAAGTTCATCCAACTCCCAGAGAGCATGAACCATCTGAAATACATTGCTTATACAACCTTAATAACATGTCATTTCCAGAGGCTTTGCTACACAATGCCTGCAACACGTCAACTGCAATTAATGTGTCGTGTTCCTTCTCAAAAGCAAACAACGGGTCATCGTAGAGAGGGGCCTTGGACTCAAAAAACTCAAAGGCCAGGATTGAATCTCAACAACCCAATTAGTCCACCTTCACACGAACACACATCTCTGAAGCCGAGCTTCTCTGTCTGACAAAAATCCGTTCAAGTGTCAGTGAAAAAACCTCCACTCACCTTTATCCGCCTGTCCCGCTTTGATGTTTCAGCTTAAAACAACACATGAAGAGGCAGGGGGGGCTGTAGGGAAGCCCCTAGCAGGGCTCTCTGTTGCTCTGACAGCTGTCTAACCCGGGACCCGCAGACCCCATCATCACCACCACCATCAAACTGCGGCCCGAGCTGACATGTTCCATCAGACACACTGCTTTGTTGACAGAGGAGTATTGCGATATTAAGCCCTCGCTGAGGAGAGAGAGAGAGAGAGAGAGAAAAAAAAAAGCGTTCCCAGCCCCTCCAGGCATCCCAATTCTTTGGAGGGGCGTAACCCTGGCGTCTTATCTGGGTCCCATCTCCTGCTGTGTGTACACTGTGGGGCAGGGGGGGGGGGCGGGTGTTGCAGTGCAGCAGTCTCACCGGCCCTACAACATCAACACCGCAGTCTAGACAACTTCGCTTTACCTTTGCATTAGGTTTTGTCACGTGGAATTGCCGGCGTGTTTGATGTAAGCAAAGGTGCATCGTTGGAGCGGTGGTAATTTCATAGACAACTTGATCTGCATTTCGTCCGACCACAATCCTACACATCCGATGGCAGTTGGCAAACTAGACTAGAGGTGTTTTAACTCTGAATTCAGTTTGTCAGGTGGAATAGAGAGTGTGCTTCTTGTTTAGCCGAGCTGCCTACTGTAGCTAACAACGGGTTAATTTTCTTGACAGGACTTGTTCCATATTTCATTAGTCTTAATCCTGTACATTAGTTGTACTTGCCAACCAAAATGACTCCACCTTTGATTTTTGATGGTTTATGCCTTGTTAAGAATGGGTTGACTTCAACTTTTAACTTGTACTTGTATTTCATCAACCATAATTTTCTACATTAAGTTTAGAACATTTATCTATGACTGTGATTGTAATGAAAATGTTCGTATCCATGTATCTGTGTATTTCACATACCCTAGCTAATAGGTCTACATATTTAGACAAGGGCTCATTTCCATCTTCAGACTTGATGTTGTTCATTAATTGTACTTGGCGGTCTAAATGGTCAACTACCTTTATACTGCATATTAACCATAGTGTACCTATTCTGGGGTGAAGATTATCTGGAAATAGCACCTCTACCATCTCACAACACATCGCAACACAATACGTCGTAAGCTTGTAGACTGGCCTTTTTCGGAAAAGGTATTTGGTGTCGACTGTAGAGGGGGGAAAAAGGAGGGGACATAGACCACTGTTTTCCATTTTATGGGTAAATATCCCCTTTTTTTCGTTTCTTACATTTAAAAAAATATATATAGATCATTTCAAAAGATTTAAAAAAGTTTAAACAAAAAAATCACAACTCACCAATTTCCATAAATAATAAAACAAAAAAACAGTAGTGAAAATCTTGTCTGCTATTTTCACTAGTTTGGGTGCCGGGCAAATGCCTAGTTTCTCTTTCGGGTCTTGATTTAAAACGTTTAGGAACCACTGCTGTAGACCTCTGGGGGACTCCCGTCAACTAAGTATGTACTGACTGTCTTAGTGGTTATGTGGCAATTTCATTTATTCCAAGTCTAAGCCAATGAAAACTTTACCAATAGCTGCTGTATTTCTGGTACAGGACATGCGGATTAGTAATACAAACGCGTGGATTTCAGGCCATAGTTTCTCAATCAGTTTCACACTGTGCCACAAGTTTGCATAGTACATGAAAGTAGCACCCGATTATATCCAACAACACAATATTCCTCTATACGACTCTTTGGCCACGGACCCTGTCAGAACATCAGTAGAGGTCATCTAACCCCATTGTTTCAACAAACACTGTTTCAGAAAATTGTCACAATAGATTGATCAACCCGACCGCGGATAATCTCTAATCTGTGGAGACAATGCTGAGGCTGCCAGAAAGCAACCTGCCCTGGAGTACCTCTGAAGGCGCCAGATGTCAGCCTGCATTGTCCTGTGGATTACCAGACACTTCCAGGTGTGCATTCCACACCATGCAGGACCAGGTACACGTGAGCCCTTCCGCCCAATCAGTAAATGTGCTGAGTCCTACTACGGCAGGGGTCTTCAACGTTTTCAGGCCAAGGACCCCCTAGCTGAGAGAGAGACGAAGCAGGGACCCCCTCTATATTGTATAAAATTGTGTTTCAGATAAACCTTTTCTTCTCTTTTTTCCCTCTACACCAATAACTCTTTGCTAAAAATAGCCGATCTACAAGCTCACAACGCCTCGCGCTGCGAGGCGTTGTGAGCTTGTAGATCTGCTATTTTTGGCTAAAGTTCTCCTCAGAAAAAAAGATGCTAGGGTTCAAGTGGTTAATGTAAAAAAAAAATCCTATCACACAAAGATTTGGCGGACCCCCTGTAGTAACTCTGAGGACCCCCTAGGGGTCCCGGACCCCCTGTTGAAGACCCCTGTACTACGGCATATTTCCCTTATTTCCCTCTCTATGTATTTCTTACTCTATCAGTCTCTCCTATTTCCTTTCTCTCATTGTTGCTCACTCTCTTGTTCATTATGTCTCTCTATGGCCAGACTTATTCTTAGTTATGCACCAGTGTTATACGCGGAAAATAGGTTATCTACAAGCTCGTAACGTGTCGCCATGCCAAGCACTGTGAGCTTGCAGATCACCTATTTTCGGAGCACGACACAATGCGCAACCAAGTGTAAGTCAGACAGGCGTATCTCTCTATTGCTTTCTTCGCACTGTCAGTCTTTCTCCCTTTCTGGCTTTCAATTTCTTCCCCTCCTTCTCTTTCCTCTCTCTCACTGTCACCTCCTTTCTCTTTGATTTCTCTCTCTCAGGTCCCCCCACCCCTTTCCTTAACACTACAAGTGTGCTGCGGCACAGAAACAGCCAATATTACCCCATGCCCCCCCCCCCAACCTTTTCTCTCTAATAATTCAAACCACACCAATGTGCACTACCTCTTACATAGCGTTGCTGTTGGGCAGAAACCTCTTATTTCCTTATTTTACCTTTTTACGTTAATTTGTTAATTAGTGCCCTACTTCATACTACAGTGTCGTACAAAAGTAGCAAAAAATAGCCGATCTACAAGCTCAAGACGCATCACATCGCGATGCCTTTGGAGCTTGTAGATCTGCTGTTTTTTAATTTGAATTCTGAAAAGTAACAGTTTTGGACACCAGACAGCAACGACATAGGAACACAGCCATTTTTTCTCCGTCAGAGATGAAGAGCGGCGTGGTAGCCCCTAATGGCCGGTCTGAAACGTACACCTGGTCTGTGCTGTGTCTTTAATCTGTTGAGGAAGGAACCCAAATTAGAGGCTCCTCACTCAGATCCCCTCACGCTGAGAGGGCGGTGAGCACTCGCTGCGAATGAGTCACGGGTATGCGGTCAAAAAGTGAACACAAGCGTAGCCGCGTGGTAGCATCACCGATAAGAAAGGTTCCCGGCCTCAGGGCATCTAAAGTTACAAACTGCATAAGCAAGTTGACACTTGACTGACGTCGCGGGCAGCTATAGCGAATGTCGTTGCTGTCGGGTGGAAATCTTGTATGTCCAAAACCGTTACTTTTCAGGAAATGGAAAAAAGAACCTGTGTTTCAATTGATCCAATATAGTTATTATTTAGAAATTAGCCAAAAATTCTTGTTAAAACTTCTCAGTGGTTCAATATTTTTTTGAATAATATTTGAAAATAGCAAAAATAGCCAATCTTCAAGCTCACAAAACGACGCCATGCAATGCTCTGTGAGCTTATAGGTCGGCTATTTTCACCACGTTTGTGTGACACTGTCATACGACCAAGTGACTTACTGACTGAAGCCCTTTGCTCCTCTAGGGTGCATAGGCCGTTGACAAATATCTTCCATTTCACTCATACGACCAAGTAGTGCATTAACATACAAAAAACATAAAAGGTTGAAATATGGAAATATGGAGATACAAGGTTTCTGCCCGACAGCGACGATATGTAGTTTTACCTAAGTGGGTATAATTTTCCCACTTACTAGTCCAATGGTGGGTCCTGTCTCTGTCACTTTCATCATGGGGTTGGTAATAACAGGGGCCGGGACTCTGAGCTGTCTTCATTACAGATGACAAAGGCTGAGGAGGTCAGATTGAATGTAATTACAACATGCGTGTCATCATGAAGCATTGTGGGTGCGGGCGTGTCTAACCCACAGGGAGTGTGCCGCTACGTGAAGAACAAACAGTACATGAGGGATGAAGCATGTAGGTCAACACTGTAGGGCTTGACTGTCTTCTTAGAGATGATCCTATTGACTACATTTTTGATTCATCGAATAATTGAGAAGCTTGTTTTCTGGATAATTTTATGGTGAATTGTTTTTATAGATCAACAAATCAACGAACAGATTTTTGTCATTGACTGAATGGATTAGTCTGCACCTGGGTCCACCACCCCGGAGTTCAGGGCAGTGGTTCTCAAACTTAAAAATGTAAAGGACCCCCCTTAACTCTGACAGTAAACAAATGTAACCAAATGGACCCGTTAGGGTGCATTTGGTTCCATTTGTATACTGTCAGAGTTACAGACTTGTAAGGTTCAATTCAGACCCCCCAAAGGCACCCCGAGAGTCCCTGGACCCCACTTTGAGAACCACTGGTCTAGGGGTTCAAATCCACCGCAGTGCATTCCACAATATTTGGCCGTATTCGGGCGGAGGGAAGCCGGGAAGGGAGGGGATTGCCAGGCTAGTGACACCTAAGGGCAGGGCCAGAGGCTGTCAGCAAGGGGGAGGGGGGGGGGGGGGGGGGGGGGGGGGTTAACGGCGAAGAGTAGGATGGAATGGAGGTGTTGGATCCTCCCACTGGGGGCTCCTCAGTGGCAGGTGAGGCAGTAGGGTTCAACAGCAGTGGCAACACAGAAATGTGTGGGCAGGGTTCATTTGTATGAGAAAGAAAAGAGGTAAAAACTTATTGGGTACTCAAAAAAACAAACAAACTAGAAAACAGTTTCACTTTCAACCTCGCGTCCCCATTTTATGCTTGTCTTTACGTGCAAAAATCTTTAAAGAATTTAAGAGATTTTCTAAGATAGCTAAAGTAGCCGGTCTACAAGCTCACATGCTACAGGTTGTGAGCTTATATATCAGCTATTTTGCCACACAGCACCATCATACGACAAAGTGTAAAATAGGGCTTAAAGAAAAAAGTTATTTCTTCCCCAGGATGTTGCAACTACTGACCCCCACCCCCAGACCCCCCCCCCCCCCTCATTTCCAGTAAGCCAAACGGATGCAAAACACAGTCTAAAGTACCATGGGACTCATTATGGGTCACACTCCTACACACTCCACTCTGCAACTCAGACTAAAAGCAAATACAGAGAGAGAGAGAGAGAGAGAGAGAGAGAGAGAGAGAGAGAGAGAGAGAGAGAGAGAGAGAGAGAGAGAGAGAGAGAGAGAGAGAGAGAGAGAGAGAGAGAGAGAGAGAGAGAGAGAGAGAGAGAGAGAGAGAGGGGAGAGAGATGGCTGATGTTTGAAACCTCTGCACACCCATCTCTCACTGTCCAGAGAGAGAGAAAGAGATAGAGAGTGAGAGGAGGGGGGGGGTAGAAGAAGTGGGGAGGGTATCTAGAACAAGAGAGATGGAAGGAGGTAAAGAGAGGGAGGGAGATAGATAGTGAGGGCGAGGTGCTTCCTGTTTCCTTAACTCTAATTATACCCCCTGTCTCCTGAGGACACTAGGGTCCAATCAGGAAGAGACCAAACCACCATCACCTCCACGTATGGGAGCGTGTGTGTGTGTGTGTGTGTGTGTGTGTGTGTGTGTGTGTGTGTGTGTGTGTGTGTGTGTGTGTGTGTAGCAACTATATAATATATATATATATATATATATATATATATATATATATATATATTACATTACATTACATTACAGTCATTTAGCAGACGCTTTTATCCAAAGCAACTTACAATAAGTGCATTCAACATAGGTAGGGAACGAAACTACTAACTACTAATCACCAAGTCTTAAGTGCATTTCCTGCAAAAACAAGCAACCAAGAGTATACCTAGCGCTAAGGTAAAAGTGCTATATATCAGCTACCTACTTTCTTAAACAGATGAGACAAAATAGCTAAATTAAATTAGCACGAGCTAATACAAAAAGTGTATCGACTAAACAAGATCCAATAAAACAGTACAACAATAAAACAAGAGTTCGTACAACTAGTTAACAACAAGTAAGCCAGACAAAGAGGAAGGGTAGTGTTTCCTGAAGAGGTGGGTTTTCAGCCTGCGGCGAAAGATGGGCAGTGACTCTGCTGTCCTGACATCAGTGGGAAGTTCATTCCACCACTGTGGGGCCAGAACAGAAAAAAGTTGTGACCGTGTCGATCGACCAGAAGGACCCTTGAGTGACGAGGCAATCAGTCGCCCCGAGGTGGCCGACCGAAGTGGTCGGGCAGGAGTGTAGGCATCGACCATAGCCCGGAGGTAAGAAGGAGCTGTTCCTTTCACTGCCCTATAGGCTAGCACCAGGGTTTTAAACTGGATCCGAGCTGCTACGGGGAGCCAGTGTAGAGAACGGAGAAGGATGGTTGTGTGGGAGAACTTGGGGCGGTTGAACACCAGACGAGCTGCAGCTTTCTGAACATGCTCCAGAGGTCTGAGGTCTATATATTATATATAGTTGCTGTCGGGCAGAAACCTCTTATCTCCACATTCTAAATTTTTGTGTTTTTTCGTAAATTAATGCCCTACTTGATCACACTATAGTGTCACACAAAAGCATCAAAAGTAGCAGATCTACAAGATCGAAACATGGCATTTGATCTGCTACTTTTGCTGTTTTTAAATTTGAATCCTGAAAAGTAACAGTTTTGAACATATGAGGTATCCACCCGACAGAGACGATATAGTATATTGAAAAAGAGAGAATAACATAGTGACATAGTGGTTCTATACTGTAAGTGCCAGATTTGAACTCATGGTGTCGCCATTGGGTCTTTAGCTATTTGGTCCACTTGGCTTAAGTACAGTAGTCTGACAGTTAACCCTGAATCAAATAGACATGGGGTTCCCAATCCCAAACCTTTCCACCCCCAAATATAGCCATATCCTCTGGAAGTGGTCCCTCTATTGCACTGCTATTTTCATTATTTACAAAATAAGAAATAAAGAAAAGGTTGAAAATGTCCAAGATAGGGACCCCAGGTTCAAAGTGGTTAAAATGGCTCAATAATCTTATGAACTGAAATTTGAATTGAAAATGTTTATATATATATATTCATGAATATATTTCCCACTCCTTTCCAATTGGCCGTCCCCTGACAAACACAGGTCATCATCATTTGAACTGTGTCATAGCAGCCTGTGACATATGTCATCCTCAATCTCTCTTTCCGGTCTCTCACTACACATAAAAAACTAATGCATCAACATTATCTTTAAAAAGATCAATCTGAACAGACCAAAGAAGGGTCAAATCTGTACAACAGAAAACATGCCTTCAATATGAAAATCCATCGGATACAAATGAACAATTATTAAGACCTGAAGCGGTTCTTTAAAAAAAACGAAATCCTAACCGTTTTTGGAAAAAAATCTAAAACATTTTTTTTCAAGATTTAAAAAAAATAGCAGATCTACAAGCTCATAGCGCGGCACTCGGTGCCGCGCTATGAGCTTGTATATCTGCTACTTTTGAATAGCCAAAGAAATCTAAAGTGACACAGATGCGTTCCAGGTTTACTTATTGTTTAGTATAGTTGCTTATCAAACACACTGAAGTCAGTACACTGTTTGATCACTGCTAGGAACTAAACTAATCTGAACTCCAAATAAAAGGCCACAATTTAATATTCAGGCCATGGTGTCATGTTTAAATAGGCCAGTTAGGTTGGCATAAGTCTGAGACTTGTTTTTGTTATTAAGAGAGCCTGTTTGTACATAAACTAAGCTGTTAGTCTGTTTGTAAGAGTTGTTATCTACGTAATGGTTCTTTCCTGTTTACAGATGCACAGTAGGGATAGATTCCTGGACATTATCAAGCTTTTTGAAAGCTGTTGTGCCTTGGAGGGGGGGGGGGTTCTCTTACTGCCCAAACACATTGCTCCAAAATTTTAGCAGAAGTACATAATATCTCATATGGTCGAGAGTGTATCAACTAGTGTCACTCACTGCACATTAGCAAGTGTGAGAAGCCAAGGTAAATGCTTTCCTCTAGTGGTCAGAACTGAGATGTTCCAGCATGCAAATATATACGTTTTAACTGCCAACAAGAGAGAGGATTACTTGCACCATAAAAACTGTGGACTGGGGGAATTACGGTGTCATCAAAGTGGCGCTCGATCACAATGCCACATTAAGACCAAAAGCATCACGAACAATCCAAAACGAAGTTCCCAGACATTGGCCCCCGTGTAAGTAGGCCCCCCTAAAGTATAGGATATTAATAATCAGTTTGACAGGCCTGGATTGTAATCAGCTTTTAGTCTGTCTATTAGTATGCAGAGAAGGACAGGCAAGCTGAGAGGGAAGAGGAAGAGGAGGGGTCAGAGGGAGGGGAGGATGGAGAGAGAATTGAAGTGAGAAAGAGCCATCTCTCTCTCTATTTCTTTCATTCTTTCTCTCTCTTTCCCCTTCAACTTGCTCACATCGCCTGGCAACCAAACCACAGTGCAGGGAATGTGTACAGTGGTCTGGAGACTGGCTCTGGCTTCGCCTCTTCTCTTTGTCCGCTCATTAATGGTGTTAATTGCTTACAAACACATGAAAGAAAAATCTTGAGTTTTCTTTCTTTTTTTCGTCTCCTGAAGGAACGTAGTGAGGATTTAAATGTGTGCTGCTGGTCTGAGGTTTTAGGGCTGTAAAAAAAGGGGGCCCTTGAGCGAGAGTTGTAAAAAACCAAAAAAAACGCCGTAAACCACATTGGTGGAAGTCACTCACAGCAATCCCAGAACATTTGTGTCCCCTTGGAGACTGAAGTAGTTCCACATATGCCTGAATACTAGAGGCCGTCCGATATTGAGATTATTATCGGTTTGGCCGAAATATCTACCATTACTTGACTTTTTTTTTTACAACATCGCTATCTGTAACATGCAGCCAATGTATCTCGATTTTTTACCACTTTCAAAGTTTCAACCTGCCGTTCCCGAAAAAAGAAAATTTGTACAATGTGAAATTTCTCTGCAGAAAAGCAAATAAACGTCTTTGTTCAAACTGCCGTTCCTATTTTGCATGTCATATTTTTTTTGTCAATATTTGTCACATTCAGAAATTGCTTATCTACAAACTCATAATGCGTTGTGAGCTTGTAGATGAGTTATTTATGAAAACGTTTGAATAGGAATAGGTTAAATGCTCTCAAATCTAAACTTAAATTAATCTAAGTTTTTTAAATTGATGAGAAAACGTTATACCTTTTGACAAAATATTGGCAACCGGTGGTCAAGGACTCTCCAAAATCAGGATCGCCATCAGACTAAAAAATCTGGCATCGGTCGGGCTCTGCTGAGTACCTGTCATCTTTCGTTATGCATTACATGTAAGTGAGTTCAATCGTCATAGGTTTGAATGTAAACAGAGATTTGGAACTAAATGCATTTTTGTTTTGGTGTAACACCTAAATAATTAATGAACTTACACTTCTCTTTAAAAAAAAATCATAAACGTAACCATTATGCATTAGTTAACAACTAGTTCAGATACACAGCTTTACCGGTTGCACAAAACACCTATTATTATACATACTATAAACTACCTCCACAAACAATACATGCTTGCATATTCCAAGTAAGAAAATGGCAAATATGAGATAACGAGAGCATTGCATTTTTCTGTTGCTAAGTAGTTAGGAGTTCAGCTATGAAGTATTGAGCAATTTCACTAATTGACCATAATAGCTATGTCATCAAGCTGTAACTAACCAGAGGCTTATCTAATGAAGTTTAGGATGGGTTCTACAAAGACAAACACGCTGTGCACCCCAAGGTCTATGACATGCCCCTAGGTTAAAGGTTAATCTCTACTTGGAGCAACGAACAGAGCCAGGGCAACCCGAGGAACAAAAATAAATAAAAGATTGAATTGAATCAGTATTTCTCCATCTGCACGCCGGTCTACATTTCCCCAACAATACAGTAGTTGATAAAAAAAAAGATGCTAAAGGAAGCTCTTGACACCTTGTTGAGTCTGACTAGGGGGAAAAAAATGGAGACGACAGCCTTTCTCTTTTGTTGTCAGACTTGAGCCTTGGGAGGAATTAGCGAACCATTTTCCCTCCACATTCGACTCTAAAGCTTGGGGCTTAATCAAGTGGAAATTTGTGCAAAAGGGGGTTGATGGGGTGGCTGTGGGTCGGGGTGCAGGGGTAGAATGGCACAATTGTTCGCGGGAAGGCCTCATGTTGAGTCCTCTTTGATGTTTCTCTGAGGAGATTCTTGCTGAAGTTTTACAGTAGCTTGTTTGCTCAAATGAGTTTGTGTGATATAACATGATGCAGACAACATACAAGGTGCAAGGTGGAGGTCCCTGAAGGAAGAATTTCACCTGTAATGTTCAATCCGTCCGGGAAGGCATCTGTGTCATATTCGATTTTTAGCTATAGCCATTATTTTATACTTTGGCTATTCAAAAATAGCAGATCTACAAGCTCATAGCGCGGCACCGAGTGCCGCACTATGAGCTTGTAGATCTGCTAATTTTGAAAAATCATAAAAATGTGTGCAAATCTTTGAATATGTATTTTTTTAAAGCGAACATTTGTAACTCAAATCTTTGCTTCTGGGGGTCCCTGGAACAAAATATTTTGAGATGGGGGTCCGCGACCAAATACATATAATTTTGGGGGTCCTTGACATGAAGAAGTCTGAGAACCACTGATATTATAGCATCATACGGTTTTCAGAAAACTGTTAGGATTTAGAAGACATTTGTAGATGCGTTCCAGGATTGAATTGGCTAATAGTATCCTATCCCCCCACATAATTAGCAACTTTCACAACGTATTGTCATGTAAAAACAACAAAAGTTCAACATTTCTAGTCGTGTGTTGTAGTTTGTGTGTTTTGTCCCTGCTATGAACTTGCTCTATGTCTCAAAGAAGAATATCAACACTGAAGTGAGCACTCTGCTGTGCCCATGCCTATACAAGCAGGCGGGGGTCCCCACTGGTCCATTGTGTTGCAAAGCCTTTCTCATGCATGTCTTGAATGAAAGCCAGCGTATCGACGGGCTAAGGATAATCACGTTTTCCTAAAGACAGGCTTATTAGTTGCAACTAAATAAAGCTGCACGAACGAGGTGACTAGAAATCAATGCATCTTGTTATATGTGGGAGAACGTTGTGCTAGTGGTAGGAACAGGAGACGGATAATCTAACTACATTTAAATGTGTATTTCTTGTAAGCTATTTCAGGGCAAACAGTTCAGAAACAGTCAGAGTGCCGCAGTGTTATTCTGATTAGGCTTAGTCTACATGTTTTAAAAGCAATACATCCACTGCACTGACTGGTCAACCTGTTACTTAGGTGTAAAATGAACAGTGGTGGAAAGTAGCTGGGTACATTTACTCAAGTATTGTACTAAGTACACTTTTGAGGTATTTTTTTACTTTGCTGGAGTAATTCCAATATTCAATACTTTTACTTCTACTCCACTACATCTCAGAGGCAAATATTGCACTTTTACTCCACTACAATTATTTGAAAACTTACTAGTTACTTTGCAGATATAAATTATTATACTATAAAACATACATTAACCACTTTAGCCCTATTTTATACCAAGCTAGTATATCTACAAGCTCACAACGCCTTGCACAACACGTTGTGAGCTTGTAGATCTGCTATTTTCAAACATTTTAGTACATTTACTTTTGGTACATTAAGTATATTTTGATGCCAATACTTTTGTACTTTTACTCAAGTAACATTTTGAACACATGATGCAGGCCTTTTACATGTAACAGAGTATTTTTGTATTGTGGTATTGCTACTTTAGTAAAATATCTGAGTACTTCTTCCACACTGAAAATGGATGACACATTGTAGCCCTGAAACATAGACACATTGTAGCTATTTTCCATAAGCCTACCTTTCTGCTGCAATCTTCGGCAGGACAGGTGCAGCCAGGCTGCCTGCAGCCCTTCAGTGACACTCCGATGCGTCCTCCTGTCCTGGGACACTTGATGCGTCCTCCTGTCCTGGGACACTTGTCATGTCATGTCACCACGTCCCGTCCCGTCGATTGAGTTCCCGTTACTTTATGTCGCTGCAGGCAGATCAACAAAAGCTATGTTTTATATTAGGCTTCGTTCATATAGAGATGCTATGTTGAGTTGAAGTAACATCCTATAGACACGGTCAACTAACTTCCAGTGCACTTGCTTTACTTTTGGATGGACATTGCCAGCAGTTGTCAGTGCAGGGGGACTGGCAGTGTTGCCAGATTGTGTGAGAGAAATAAGCAGCCAGGTATATGAAAAAAAAAAGCTAAAAAAATAGCCGATCTACAAGCTCAGTCACAACGCACAAAATACTTTCAGATGGGGGGGGGGCGTGGACAAATGCCTAGGCCTGTTAGTTTGGGGGTCCTTGACATGAAAATGTTTGAGAACCACTGGTTTAAACAACATTAGGAAACAAGCCCAAATATATAAGCAACTACACTTTAGAAACAAGCCCCAAAAAACGCAAGCCGCAACTACAGATATTTACAAGCAACTTTACAGAATAACAAGCCCAAAGTCGCTTATAATAAGCGGACATGGCAACGCAGGGGACTGGGGGGGGGGGTATTTGGATTAAGCCGGGGGGCGGGGCCTTCGCCTCCCCTCCCCTTTCAGAGCTGCTCATTGTTCGTCTCATGCAACCGGACCCAGGCCTTCATTTGGCTCTCTGCGCAGTGTTGGGAAAAGTACTAACATTTTTTACCTAAGTAAAGTATCAATTGCAATCAATGTCTATGCAACATAGACTAGTTACAAGTAAAAGTCCGGAATTCAAAATTTACATGAGTAAAATTGCAAAAGTATTGGCATCAAAATTTACTTTAAAGTACCAAAAGTAGAAATTACTCATTGTGCAGAATCGCCATGCATTGTGAGCTTGTAGATCTGCTATTTTCAAATGGCCAAATATATATATTGGTGAAGTGGCTAATGTGTTTATAATAATAATCAAAATCTACAAAGTAACTTGGTTGTCTTATTGTAAACTGTACTTCCATGTGCTTTTTCTCTGCAACCTTCTAAATAAAGTATTCAATCAATCAAACTAGTAAATAAAGTTTTCAAATAATTGTAGTGGAGTAAAAGTACAATATTGGCCTCTGAGATGTAGTGGAGTAGAAGTAAAAGTATTGGAAATTGGAAATACTCGAGTAAAGTACAAATGCCTAAAATTGTACTTAAGTACAGTACTTGAGTACATGTACATAGTTACTCACCTGTCACCTCTGTAATTGAATTCATGAATCCCAGGACCAGCCATATTGGAAAGAAATTGGGCCTCTTCCTTACTTCCTTCACAGGTGTTACTAATGATGCTAATGAAAGCTCTGTTCCATTTAGTGTAGCACAATGGTTCTCAAACTTTCAAGCGGCGCGAAAAACAAATGACGCTTCACCGGCGCGTTTCAATGTTGTTGTTGTAGGCTGTAGCGCTTCTTTAGCAGCCGCTGCTTCTAAATTTCGGCGCTTTTCGACGATAGTTATGTCTTCTTTCACTCCCCCCCCCCCCTAAGGTTGGTGCCCTGTACTTCAGCACCTACTCAAGGAACCAGGTCCAGGATGCTATTAAAGAAAATGTTTGGACATTTTTGATTTTTTTAAAAACATAAATCTTCCCTTCTGGACGTCCCTACCACAAAACCTTTTCAGATGGGGGTCCGCGGCCAAATATATATAAATTTGGAGGTCCTCCACATGAAAAAGTTAGAGAACCTCAGTCTGTTCTAAATGATTTGCCAAAGCATCTTGCAACGTGGGTCTATTCTACTTCTGACCACAGGGTGGCAGTAGTACTACATTAGACGCTCTCTGTCTCTCTTGTTCTCTGAGTTTTTTTTTTTTCAAATTTCAAGTTTTCAAGTCAACATGTTACCAGTAATACCAAGAAATATGATCTATATGGTTTATTACAATATATAAAAGACAAAATACATATATGCATAATTAGAATCCATGATGAAAATATGCATATACAGTATAATTATACAGTAAAATGTGTTTACATATAGATTTTTATACATAATAGCGAGATATTTTTGCATTAAAAACTGGCAGTGGTGATTTTGTAGTTTCTCCTCAGACGCCCTCAAGTCCACACAGCGGGGGGCTCCTTGTGAACAACGTCCCGAGAGCAGCAGCACCGTTACACCTGAGATCCACGGCTTAGAAAGGTCTCACACAAACACACACACACACACACACACACACACACACACACACACACACACACACACACACATGCACACACGCAGTCTCACACGCGCACGCACACACACACACACACACACACACACACACACACACACACACACACACACACACACACACACACACACACACGCGCACACACACACACACACACACGCACACACACACACACACACACACACACACACACACACACACACACAGAACGACAAATCCCACTCCACTCTTATCACATAGCTTCTAGGGACAAACACGTCAAACCGACAGCACAGAGGAGTTGGAAAACATCAAACGTCCTCTGGTCTTCATCGTCCCCGAACGATGTCCCTTTCAGAGAAACGAGCAAGTCCGGCAGAAAAAGTCTTATCAACAAACAAATGCTATGCTTTTCATAAAGACACCGATAGCTACAGAGAAACTGTCTAAAGGCATATCGTATACCCGTGGCAGCCATACTGCGTGCCACCCCCCCTCCCCCCCAGCATGTCTAATGTCTGTATACATCAGGATAGCTTAGGCAGAACAGAACTACTGGAGGAGTGGGTGTAATGGAAAAGAAAGATCCTGGACAGACATGGAGACATTCCCATGGGTGTTGAGGTAAAGTCCTTCAGACTGGTGTTGCGGCGGTGGTTGGTCCTGTACTGTATGCTTCCCCGGTCATGTCTGGTGGTAGTGGTGGTAATGGTGGTGGTGGTGGTGTTCGTGGTGGTGATGATGCTCGTGGCGTTGGACCAGTGGGACCACAAACCCAGGGCTACCCCCGGGCGGACCCGAGACCTGCTCTCTCTCCATGCCCGACAGGGCAGAGGCCCCCTGAGGGGCCTGCTGATGCTGCTGGGGGTGGGAGGGAGAGGACAGGGGGACTTTGGAGGGGGACATGGCCTCTCTGGCTTTGGCCCTCAGGCGTTTGCTGTGGCTGTACTGCAGCGGGTGTTGGTGATGCCCGGTGGCCTGGCCCTGGTGGGGGAGGTGGTACACGTCCTGGCCCCCGTGGCCGCCGGAGTTGGCCCCGTGCAGCGCCGCCGACTGCAGAGCCGGGTAGTAGCCGTGACATTTACCCGATTTGCCGCCTCCTCCATTCCCCGCGCCTCCTTTGTGCGTTCCCTTGGGGGACTTGAGGAAGTGAATGCCCTTGCCGCGGGACTCGGCGGGGTTGTAGTTGTCTGCAATGACTTGTGAGCGGCGCTGGTGGCCCACGTGGGGCTCGGGTTCATGGGAGCGCGAGCGGCTCTGGGAATGGGAATGGGTTTGGGGCTGGGGTTGAGCCTGGGATTGGGATTGGGACTGCGAGGTCCGAACGTGGGCCTCCTGGGGAGTGGGGAGCGGAGAGGTGGTTCCTGGAAGACAGGTGAAAACACAGGTCTGTTATTTATCTATGAATGATAAGAAGGAACTTCGATTTATACTTTGTTGTACGACAGAGTAATTTGTCAAAAATAGGAGATCTACAAGCTCACAACAATGCAATGAGCTTCTAGGTCGGCTATTTTTGGCGCATGACTCCGTCATATGACAAAGTATAAATTATTCTGATGCGCTTGATGCACACCAGATCACTGCTTTTACAAACCAACTCTTCAAATTATATATCAAACATATTGTAATAAAATATTGAGAGGTGTACACATTGTGAGCGTGTAGTTTGGCTATTTTCGAAATAATTTAAAACGATTTTGTGGTTAAGACTGTAAAACAAGATGAAAGGAGCTGTACACACCTTCAAACCTGGAGGTGTAGTTCTCGATACCAGCCAGGTCCAGATAGTGATTCCTCCTCTCAGTGTTCTCATCAACGCAGTAATGTTGACCGTCAGCTGCAGGCGTCTCACTGCTCTGCCCCCTGATGAGTCCATCACAATCACAAACATTATTTTACTGACTGGACTGGCTTCAACTGAACTGGAACTTGAATTGAAGATAGGGGTGTGAAGATTGATCTCAACGTGGCGATTCAACAAATGGATGCAGTTGATCGATTATTTTTCGTCCCAAAATAAAATGTATTGAAACAGGTCACTTATTTAAAATAAACACGGTGAGAACATGACACTTTTATACAAGGTATATTCTGCTAAACCTTTACTGAGTAAATCATTCCTCTTGTCCACAAAGGCCAAGTATATTATTTCGATAGCATGTCATTTAGACAGATGCTAGGTTTGATGTTTACCTGGTATCCTAGTTACTTTGTAGTACGTTGTTTACTTGACTATTTACCCTGTTGTTTGTTGAGTAGAGGTTAATGCAACATACTACGATCTCGCACTTTGTAAGTCACTATGAACATCTGGTACATGCCTAAATCGTAAATTGTTGTGAGATCAGAGATTTACACCCCTATTTGAAGTGTATTATTTGTGTGCTAACCTGGCATGAGACGAGAGACGTTTGTCCGCTGAGCGACCCTCCTCCTGGTGACAGCGTCCCAACTCACGCTCTGAAACAGAGATGTGCAAAGATACCTTTTAATAGACAGACCCACATAACAAACACACAAATATCCCCACTGTACAACCTGCAATTTGTAGGCCTACAAAGTGTATCTGGATTCATAATAAGACGGGGAAGACCTGCACCACTCAAACACCACCAAATACTAGTTTTAAGAGGAGTTTAACACACCTTGAACTTGTACTTAGAATCAATATATAACACGGCATACAGGCTCACGGTAGAAAACATCAAACCATTAAGAAACATTAAAACTCTGGAGGAAGTCTTTGAAATGTCTCTAACCTGAAACAGTGTCTCTCCTGCGGGTCCTGGGCTCAGGTGTGACGGTCAGCTTGACACGGAGCGTCTTACTCTTGTGACAGGAGTGATTGACAGAGGCGTCCACGACGTCGTAGATGGTGTGCATCAGACTGGACATGTCCTGAAAAAGCAGGGAAAGCAGTGTTTTGTACTGAAACTTTGTAATGAAAAGATGTTTTAACCCATTAAGAGCTGAGGCCGATTCTACAAATGCCTTCTTAATCAGTGGTTCTCAAACTTTTGGCCCCCGTGGCCGTAATTCCGAGTCTGATTCTGAAGGAACATTACAGTGATGACCTCTTTCGCAATCTGGGAACCCATTCGGTTAAAAATATATCGTTGCTGACGGGCAGAAACCTCTTATCTCCATATTCTAACCTTTTGTGTTTTTTTGTAAATGAATGCCCTCCTTGATCACACCACGCGTCACACAAAAGCATCAAAAGTAGCAGATCCACAAGCTCCAAACACAGCGCGAAGCAACGAGTTTTTTGGATTTTGATTCTTGAAAAGTAACAGTTTTGGACATATGAGTTTTCCACCCGACAGAGACGGTATATATATATTCTTATTATTTCTGTGTGTGTGTGTGAATCTGTTTTGAGAGATTACCTCTTTCGTGACTTTGCCACTGTTGTCAAAGTCATAGAGGGTGAAGATCCACTCCTGTCTGTTGTCATCCTCTACGGAGACATCACATTCCAAGTCCTGTGTGGACACGGTCACATTATTTAATGTGTTTAACAAAACACATGGTTTTACTAGCTCTATTGTTAACTTCAAGTCCTCCATAAACAGCTGGCTGAATAAGCAGCTGAACCTAGTTATGACTGTCAATTAGTAGAGTTGTAGTAGGATCCATTTACAGCACCCATGTTGTTTTTTTGTTATATTAGTTGTATAGTACTTTGGAAATTGTATGAATGTATTTATTATTGATAATATTTTTCTGAATGTCTCTGTTACAAATACAATGTGCACAACCAAACTAGGTGCTGCCGAGAACAAGCCTTGTAAGGCCAAGCTTAATCCTTAAGACTGGGAACGCATCTGTGTCATTTTAAGATTTATTTGGGCAATTAAAAAAATAGCAGATATACAAGCTTGTAGCGCGGCACTATTTTTTTTTGAAAAGTCGTGAAAATGTGTGCAAATCTTCAGTTTGAATATATAGATTTTTTTTACTCAAATCTTTTCTTCTGGGGATTCTACAAAAGTCTTCTAAATCCCAAGTTTTTTTATTTATTTGATTTTTTACTTTTGTTGCAATATTATCAATGGTTTTCAATTTGTTTTCATGTCAAGGACCCCCAAAATAATATGTATTTGTCCACGGACCCCCACCCATCTAAAAATATTTTGTTCCAGGGACCCCCAGAAGCAAAGATTTGAGTTAAAAATGTATATAAAAGATTTGCACAATTTTTCCACGCTATCAGCTTGTAGATCTGCTATGAATAGCCAAGGAAATCTTAAAATGTCACAGATGCATCCCGAACTTCCCGGTCTAAATGGCTTAAGACAGCAGAGGGCAGCAAAGCACTGCGAAACTCCATTGCACGACATGACCTGTTAATACTGTAGTAGCTGTCAGGTGGAAACCTTGTATGTCCAAAACAGTAACTTTTCAGGAAATATTTTCTATATAATATAAAAACATTTATAAAAACCCACTTTCACTTTTACTTTCAAAACATTTCAAATTAGCCAACATAGCAGATCTACAAGCTCACAACTGCTATTTTGGCCACTTTTGTGAGACGCTGTTGTACGAAGAAGTAGGGCATTAATTTACGGGAGGGTGGGGGAAACATATAAAGTTGAAATATGGAGATACAAGTTTTTTTCTGTGCGACAGCAACGTGATACAATAATAATTTGTTCACATTTGACAAATGACTGACATGGTAGAGAGGCTGGACCTCTTCTGTCTCACCACTAACATCCATTGTAACAGGGTGAGTGGGTGGGTGGGCTGTCACACCCACCACAAACTTCCCTCAGGTACTCATTATCTACAAGTACTTTCCATTCCTTTTCAGATGACTTCAGTTGATTCAGAACGCTGCTGCTCGAGTCCTTACTAACACCAAGAGAGTGGAGCATATCACTCCAGTTCTTAAATCCTTACACCGGCTCCCTGTCTATAAAGCTTTGGTGGTTTTGATGGTTTAGGGCCAAAATAAATTTCTGATATTTGTGCGATATCATGAACCATCCAGATCTCTCAGGTCATCTTTGAAAAGGTCTGTTTCTGTCCCTAAAACCAACCAAAAATAAACGTGGGGAAGCAGGCATTTAGTTTCTATGCACCACATATCTGGAACAAACTCCCAGAAAACTGCAGGTCTGCTGGCACTCTTATTTCTTTTAAAACACAACTGTTTGCCGCTACCTTTGATTGAGTTATAACTTATTTAATTTTATGCATCCTAATGTCATTATATTATTGTGTTTCCTTTACTTGATGTTCTGTGTAAAGCACATTGAATTGCCTTGTTTTGCTATACAAATAAAATTGCCTTGCCTTGCCTCAGAGGAAAAGCATCACCCAGTAGATAAATCACATTTCAGCATAAGTCAATTAGGACCTCCTCAAATTCCCATCCCCACTCCATGTACTGTGCGAAAAAGGAGTAGTTCACCCAAAAATTACTTATTTTCTATCAATTACACACCCCATGACGAGATTTTTCAAGCCTAAGCCAATAATTTGATGACCGGCGGAGTCACCGGTAGGAGATTCAAAGAGTCTCCATTGAGTCTCCACCGGTCATCAAATTATTCCTTTTTTTATACTTCTACTCCACTACAGTTATTTCACAGATTTAGTTATTAGTTACTTTGCAGATTTAGATGATTATTACGAAACATACATTAACCAATTAAGCACTATTTTATATGCGACGCGTTCTGAGCTTGTAGTTCAGCTATTTTCTAAAGATTTTGCAAATCTTTTACATATTTCTACATCGTGGAATTGCTATATTTACTTAAGTTAAACAAATGTTAGTACTTCTTCCACCACTGTCCTCCACCCACACGCACATATACAGTATGCACTCCCCTCGTCTAAAATGGGATGAAACAAGTGACAGAGAGAGAAAAGAGAGGGGGGGGGGGGTTAAGATTTCCAACCAATGTATGTCTTTCTTCTTTCAGAGAGAGAGAAGGGGGGGGGACTTAAACGCAATTCTCAGTTACAGCTATTTTGGCAGCAACTTTGATTCAGAGGTATCTTGTAACATGACTGTAATTGGAAAAATAAACGTTTGGAGCACGGGCCCTGCTCGCAGGCATGTAAGACATGGAGGACTGACACCCTTGAGAAAGGCAGAACGCTTACAATAGAGGAGACCCTGGGGAGAGAGAGAGAGAGAGAGAGAGAGAGAGAGAGAGAGAGAGATTGAGAATGTAACAGCTCTTTATGGATCTATAACGTCTCAGCTTGCATAACCGGGGGAATGATTATCAAAGAGCCGATCCGAGTGGTTCTGTTCTGTGAAACGAGGACACGACCACGCACCAGATTCAAGAAGAACGGAATCAGACCCACATCGCTGCCAAGAACGAGGTTTGCGTGAGGAAAGCGTCCTTGGCACAGAGAGAGGGCACAGTGACAACGAAGCCAACATTACACCGCTAACACACAGGACTACCAACACATTACATGAATACAGGAACCTTTTGCTCTATTTATTACAGGTGGTCACTACGTTAAAACAGTGACTCTTATTCATTTCTAGGACCGCCCAGCGTGACATGCATTACGCCACGGACCCTCTGGGACCCTCAATCTACACTCACCTCAAATCTCAAGTGTTTATATAACTCTGAGAGAGTACAATTGGAACCAAATGGACCCGTAAGATTCCATTTGGTTCTATTTGCTGTTAAATGAATCACAAGTCCACACACTGTCATTACTCTGAGAGGAGAGGAGATCTGCAATTTTTTCATGCGACATTGGCGTTAACTAGGCTTAGCATCGATTATTGTTGTGATGGTTAAGTTTTGATAACACAAACTGTATTTCCTCAAGCCTTCTGATGGCTAGAACAGGAGGAAAACTAAAGCTCTTGCAGTACTTCTGACGGCAAATATACTACTGAAAGCATATCTCTCAGGGGTGCAATGCAGTACCAGTAACAGTAATGCTTTATGGCTATACATAAAGATGAAACTGTGGAGCACAGTGTAAAAAAAATAGTTAATTTAACTTTGAAAGTGTAAAAATGGACCCGTAAGGAATAGGATTCTGCTGTGGGGCGGACTGGAATGAATGGCGGAGGTTTTGCTTGTTTACATCTTGCCCTGTCACATTTATTACATAATTGCCTAATTGCAATTAATTGAGATAAATCGCAATTCTTTTGTGTAATTATCATAATCGTTTCCATGTTGAAAAAGTTTCATACATTCTCGCGTTGCGAGCTTGTAGATCGGCTATTTCCACCATTATAAAAAATATTAAATATGTCAGTCATTTCTTTATATCTCTGCTGTCCGGCAGAAACCAGCTATCTCCAAAATGTTCATTTTTCAGGAAATGACAAAAACAAAACAAAAAGTGGAGTTAGGAGGTTTTGGTCATCATTGATAAGAACAGCTGAAAGGACCTCCAAGCTCACAATGAGGTTGGAGGTCAAAAGGGGGTGGAGCCTGGAGTCAGCAAAACCAGCTAACTCCACCCCCCTTTGCTGGAGTTAGCTGGTTTAGCAGAAAGTTTGAGGATCCAATGGAGTTAGCTGGTTTTGTCAGAAGCACTTTTTAATACTTTCCATTGGTTCATTGGTGCATTGGTATGTGCCAATGTTCAATGCCAAAAAAACACAATTAAGATCGTTAACCACAATTTGTACGTCAAAAATGTCACGACCAGTGACAGCCCTGCTACTACTTACATCCAGGCTGATGCGTTTCTTCCCAGACGGCTTGGAGGTGGAGTTTCTAAGGTGCTCCGCCTCCTCAGAGTTGACGTAGCGCAGGTAGCTCTCACAGCCCTCCGCCTTCTCTGGTGGAAGAACCACTGGCAACACACACACATGAAACTGGGTTACAAATGCAGGGCTGGGCAATTCACAGAAAACATACGTATCCAATCCGATATTTAGAACCCGTAACCAACTAAAGGCCAATATATCATCTCTGTCGGGTGCAAACCTCATTATGTCCAAAACTGTACCTTTTCAGGATTCAAATTCAAAAACGGCAAAAGTAGCAGCTCGACAAGCTCCAATGTTTCGAGCTTGTGGATCTGCTACTTTTGAGCGAAACTGGCATTCATTAACGAAAAAAACACATAAAGTAAAATACGGAGATAAGAGGTTTCTGCCCGACAGCAACGATATGCTCTTTCTGACGTCGGGAGAAAAATCCAGTGCGGACGGGCTTCCCAGACTAGTACGGACAGTCGGGACATCTGAGGGGGGGGGGGGGGGGGGGGGGGGGGTCTACGAGTTCTGAGAATACCGCCCATTAGAAGTTCTGAATGAGGTCGATTTGTAGTTATATCGCCACCCTTTCTGAAAAACAAATGTTCGGACGTCGGTAGGAGCATGTATTGGGATTTAATCTTGCTCATGTAGGTTAATCGAATAATCAAGAAGCTGGGGTTTGTTTTGGTCGGGTTGCTTTTTATCTCTTTTTTTCCTTAATATTCTTATTAGAAGTTAAGCACAAAATCAGTTCACATCTGCATGACTGCACATATCAAGCTTATTTAGGTACACATGAAGTGACAACTTTCCATCAACACAGGATCGTTTGTCTTGCCTACTATACAGTATATCTAGGCAGCAGGGGAATGAGTGACAGATTAATTTCCCCCCCGAGGACAACCAATAGACTTAAGACAGTCGTTGCTATGAAGATGTGTAACGAGGCACATGTTGGTCGCTCATCTGAACTCGCTCAGAATTGCTCAGAAACAAGCAGTATGGAATGCTTCTGTGTGTAGCACTGCTGAGGGTGTATAGTGTTGTATATTGTATGTGTATATATATATATATATTTTCTTTTTGCCACCGTACTGATGGTGTTGCCTTGACTGTGATGTCTCTCCATCATGCTATATCTACAGTACTTTTTTCCTTTCCCTGTAATCTATTTTTAACTGCTGTACTGTCTTTGGCGTCTGAATTCCCCCAGCGGGATCAATAAAGGTCTTATCTTATCTTATTGTAAACCAGTGAGAGATGTAATGTGTTTTTCAGCTTACCCTCTAGGGGGCAGTGATGGGCTATCAATTGTCTTTCCTTCAGCTCACCATTTGGAAACTCCTGGGAGGAGAGAGAGGGAGAGAGAGAGGGGGAGAGATTAAGTTAAGTTCTTTGCTTACATGTATCTTTATTTTTTACAGCAAACGCACCTTTCTCTTTGTATTTCAGTTTTTGTATAGTAATTTGATTGCCAAGTTGAAATGTTACACAGCTGTTTCACGTTTCTGTATTCTAGTATTTTAATTGCACACACATTTCGTCATTTTGATTGGTTTTCTTTCACACTTGCTTTGGCATTGGCAATATAAACATATGTTTCCCATGCAAATAAAGCCCCTTTGAATTGAATTGAAATGAAATGAAATGAGAGACGCACAAGAAAGAGAGGAGAGGAGAGGAGAGGAGAGGAGAGGAGACTGCAGGGTTCCCCCTCACAGCCAAACTGTTTGAAACATCTGCACACTCATCCTTCACTGACTGTCCATCAAAAGTACAGAACAGTAAATAAATGCTCGACATCATCTTGGCTTTCTGCAGGAGACTCTCCAAAACCTGTTCCTTCTCATCCTTGTCGGACAGCGGAGGCCGGAGGAGAGCGAGTGTGAGACGGATTACTTGATGATTTTAGCATTGAACATTCCGATGGTAAATCCATTGGCTGCCCTCCGACATATAGGTGTATGGATAGACGATAAACTTTTACTTGACTTACATAAGGCTCAAAGTTAGGAAGCTCAAAGTGAAGATTGGCTTTTATTTTAGAAACACTGCTTTCAACGACACGAAAAAACGTGGAAGCTTCTTTTCTGTGATTGATGGCAGTGTCATATTGTATATGCAATGCAGCCTCCTCCATGTTACGAAGCCCTGATTCAGTGTACCATGCATCTCTACATTTCACTACAAATGCACCATTGTATGGGGCGGGCATACAGTAGGTGAGCGGGTAGAGAGAGAGGCCGTCTGGGAATCAGAAAGTGTCCTGTTTCCGGACTTTAACAGAGTACTTCTACATTGCAGTATTGATACTTTTACTTAAGTAAAACACTTGAGTACTTTTTCCACCACTGGTTGAAGTGTCCCAGAGCATTTCACAACTCGTACAGTGAACGAAAATGCCCGAAGGGAGTGGGGACTGGACTGACTTATCATTGCATTCTTTACGATCTGCTGCTCACAGACAGCGGCATTGGCTTATTCTGATCTATAGAGAGATACTGGGTTAACGTCCAGTTTACCTAAGTAAGTAAGTAAGTACAATTTTGAGGTATTTCCCATTTTCAATACTTTTACTTCTACTCCACTACATCTCGGACGTAAAATTTGTACTTTTCACTCCACTGCAATCATTTGAAAACTTTAGTTACGGGTTACTTTGTAAAACAATACATTAACCAACTTCAGACCTGTATATATTTACAAGCTCACAACGCCATCGCAAAGCAACACGTTATGAGCTTGTAGATCGGCTATGAGTACAAAAAGTGAGTACTTCTTCCACCACTGAATGGACCTGAGTTACAACTGCACTTGGACCACTTTTTTTCCCCTGTCTACTCTACACCATCTCTTTGCCAAAAATAGCCGATCTACAAGCTGCTACTTTCGCCGAATGTTCCCTCCCAACCAGAATAGGCATGCTGGGGTTTTGACAAATCTATGGAAAACAGCATTTTCCTACTATGCACCTTGGGCACGGAATAATCTACACAAAAAAGATCTAAAATTAGACACATTTATATAGCCATTGATGAATTGAAGGGAATCATAAACAATGTGATGATGGAGGCATGTGGTTTCCATTGTGTTTGAATAGCTGTTACTCTGTTTTATTGTGGATTTTTGTATATCATGTTTTTCCTTTACGTTTAAAGTATGCAAAGTAAACTGTGTCTCGTGCTCTCTTAGTAACATGCACTATTATTTCTTTTTTGCATCGACTCAAATTTCCTGTTGGAAAATTCCAGATGGGAATAGGATGGGACTGATTAAGCCCCCCCGACTCCTAAACTGTAAAACAAAAGAGGGTGGAGGGGTGGGGCAATGGAAGTTCTTCTGTCAGATGTGAATAATCTATATACCCCTACATAAAACACAACCGCAATGAATTCACAGCCGTTCCACAGATGTACACACAGCCTATGGCTCATATATGCGTGCACATACATGAGTGTGCACACTTATAGACTAACACACGCACGCGCGCACGTACACACACACACACACACACACACACACACACACACACACACACACACACACACACACACACGCACACACACTGTTCAGTTCTTTA